>NC_083613.1:13085212-13445212 GCF_963584025.1 Labrus mixtus
TCTCATTGTCAACTGCACAGCTCCTACATTGCACCTTTTATACATTTTTATATTTTTAAATTTGATTTTAAATATTGTAATTGCTTCTTATACTTTATTATTTAAGCTACAATGTTACAATTCATTTAGCAGGCACTTTTATCCAAAGTGACGTACATCAGAGTGTAAGTACAACATTAATCCATTCATAAATCGGACATGTTGCTCAGCTGGGGATCGAACCATTGACCTTCCGGTTGAGAGACGACCAACTGAGTCACAGCTGCCCGTTGTTGCTAGTTCTGCTTTATTTCCTTGTTAATTGTTTAGCACCAATACACCAAGACAAATTCCTTGTATGTTTAAATGTACTTGGCAATAAAACCCGATTCTGATTCTGATTTTGAAATTGACCGGACGCTCAGTGCGTTTCCTTGTCTGACTTCTTATCAGGATCGATTTAGTTTGTCTAGCTTGACGTGTGATTGCAGAGAGCTCCGTCCAAAATAGACTTACAGTGTATATAAAACGGAGCAGAGCGCAGTGGCACTGCTAACATTCTCCAGGGACAGACCGCAGCACAACAGGGAAACAGGAGCCTCGACTAGAGTGGCAGCGAACTACGGCATTGATGGACAACAGTGCACACGGAATATGTGGAAATTAGCATTAACGATGGTGGTCGCCATATTGGAAATGTGGACTGTTCCTAACTTTCAATCCATCTAGAAATACCAGTAGTACAGAATCTGATTTAGCAACTTTCCCCCAAGTTTCAGGATAGTCTTTGCCAAATTTTTATATCTGTATGACCATAAAAGCAAAGTTTATTTGTGAATCCACATTATCTTGATCAAAGCTTTTTTTTCCCAAAAAGTGTTTTTTTGACCCTCCAAGACCAAACGGCCCAGAGTTGGGAGTTGTCCTTATCAACTTGTGACGGCCTGAGGTATTGGCCTACCAACAATTACAAGTGAAACAGAGGCGGCAACAAAAAAATCCCGAGCATCCTTCTGCAGTGAAAAATGATGTTCATAGCTCTCTGGCAGCAACGCAGAAACATCGTTGAGTAAAAAATGGGACAGGAGCCTCCTGCAGTCAGTTTCCTTTCCTCCAGAGAGGATGAATCCAGGCCGATCCTGCCCAGCTGTGGTGCATCGAGCCTGGACATGTTGGGACACGTACACCCTGAACCTCCACAGAACCGGTGATTTATGTGTGTGACTTTAGTGTGCTTTAATCACTGACAAGACACACACACACACACACACACACACACACACACACACACACACACACACACACACACACACACACACACACACACACACACACACACACGCAGGAACATGCACAGTGACAGGTGCGTTTGTATGTACAGAACATGTGTGTGTGTGTGTGTGTGTGTGTGTGTCAGTATTTATTTCAGGGTGTGTTTGTGAGTTTGCAAGGATGTGTACATGATGTGTTCCTATACTGATGCTTGAAGTCAGGTGGGCTGGCACATCTAGGGTCCCCTTTGAAGATGAGTTCATGTACACACACTTCAGGTATACACACACACACACACACACTGACCAGCTGTTTCTCTCCTGCACTACTCTTTGATGTCTCTACTTTCCTCCCTGCCCTCCGTTCCTGCACACACACGCTATGACTCTGACCTTATTGTATATACACTGTTCAGCTCAATTTCTATGATTGAAAACTCGTTTTAAAAATTCTGACAAAACGAAAGTCATTCAGTTTTTAAATGCAAATGCCGTGCCGCCCCACCTACCTTCGACCCCCCTCCTCTCAGGGTACACTCACTGCCTCGGTCTTACTCGTCTCATATTCTGCAGCTCGTAGAAAGTTCAAACTGACGCTGGGTTTTTATCTTGCAATGCTAACTATGTAGACCGATGGGCAGCAAGATCCAGGACATCACCGGGGATGTCCAGTGGTGACGTCTCATCACCGGCTGTTCATCAAGTCAGTCCCTCGACCCTTTGGGCAGGCTGGACAGTGAGCTCCGGCGCCCCAGAGACACCCACCTCCATGCCAGCTTTCATTGACCATCATACCTACACGTGAAAAGTAAAAAAAAAAGAAGAAAAACAGAAAGTAGAGTCTGAAGAGAGATGTTAGAAAGAGGACAGGAAAGGCAAGAAGATGGATCTGCCTTTCTTTGTATTTTTGTACTGCGGTCGGTTTCTCCTCCGTGTGACGTCATCGTGGGACGCTGTCTCTCTTAGTTTACATGAGATTAGTGCGATGGCAGACGTAACCAAACTAGCGCTGGTGCTAACGTTGCTAACTGGACTTTTTACATGCTCACACATACACACACAGTTACTCTCCCGCTATGTTGACGAGCAGAGACGCCTGATTGGACGACCGAGGTCAGTGCTGCTTCATACAACACTCCTATGACATAAACCCCAGTCAGACTTCCGGTTGGTGGGGCGATTTTGAAATTGAAATGGTCATTGTGGAGGGATGGCACACAAAGACAAAGACACATAATCAGGAATACAAAAGGTGGCAGATCAGGAATAAAATGAGCGTCAAAGTTGACGTGCAAAAACAGCCAAAGAGCCATGAGCTGAGCATAAATAAAGCTTTAACGATTTGTGTGTTTGGATGTAGAATAAATAAATACAGACTTTTCTGTACCTGAAATAAGCAATAACAAACATCCTGTTTAAAACTTCTGCATGGGAAAAAGACGAGCGTGTTAATGTTGGAGTCTCGGATCATCATCCAGCTCGTGTTTTAACCCCACATGTTCCCGAGTTGTAATCTTCTTCTTACCATCGTCTCTCCACCTTGGAAACCATTAAGAGATTCTCGTGTTACCTGGTCTGTCTGTGACCCAGCGGAGCACCATGAGCCCCAGCCTTTGTCCGGGGCCCGGGCAGCAGGTGAATAGGATGCCCAATGCGAGGGGCCCAAATACACCTGATACCTGGCTTAGAACCCCACAACAACACCCACCCCCCAAAAGTCCCCGCTGGACCCCTGCAGCCCCCCGACTCCTCCTCCTCCTGTGTGCCTGCCAGCTGCTCCTTCACTCACACACAACAAGGATGAAGGATGTTATTGTTGACGGTATGGGCAGCTTTGCCCCCCCACTGAGTCTGTGTTGTGTGTATGTTCTCCGCTCTTTTTTGTCAGAGTCCATGCAGGCTCTGCCCCGCTGTCTGAGCCTCATATCTGTGTGAACTCTGTGTTCACCTTTGAAGTACTCTGCCGTGCATCTCTGCGGCCCCTCCCCGTCTCTCGCTTTGATTCCCTTTCTTTGTTACTGGCTGATCCACAGATAATGCCACTCGGTCTCTTCCAGGCTACAGGTTGCAGAAAACAAACTGTGAGAAGGTGAAGAGCAAATGGAGAACTGTTTTTATCCTGTTACCTGTTCCTGTTTTATTTATGTATTAATGCACTTATACATGCAGTTAAAAAGAAGAAAACAGGTTTCAGGTTCAGATGATATTCCTCATGTTGCTACAGTGGACTGATCCAGCCGGCTGTTGCGTCAGCTGAAATATCCACAATGACATTTTCAGAACATTACAGGTGAGCAACTTTAACACTCCTGTGAGGAAATGTATTTTGTCTCTTTTTTGGCGCCCCCTGTGGACAAAGCTATTCCTCTTGTCTCTTACTCATTTCGTCCACGTGCATGAAGTGGTTTTTTTTCATTCCTGCAAAATCTCATCCTACTCCTGAAAAACTCTGGATATCTGCGGGAGGAGCTGTATGTGTGAACACAAACAGCTGAATATTCTCTCTCTTCACCCGGAGTTTCTCCTCCAGCCTCCTCGTATTTATTCTGCAGAAAGTCAGAGTGAGCTGATGTGAGAACGCAGCAGGATATAATCAGGAGAATTCACCTCTGGAGGAGAAACTCCGGGTGAAGTCAGAGAGAAACATTCAGCTCTTTGCGTTCACACATGCAGCTCCTCCGGCAGATATCCAGAGTTCTTCAGGAGTTTTCACTTCCAGTTAACCTGACGTGCTCCTTTACTACCTCAGAGGATTTCGTTTTTAGCTATTGTAGCTATGATGTCACAGCCGCTCGCCGAGGAATCTACTGGAGCAGTTGAAAAGCCGTTTGCAAACCTATAAGCATTCAAATAAAAGACCCGAGCTGAAACATACAGGATCCTGCAGCCCTGAGCAAAGACAGGTGGGGCAAAACAAATCTGAGCCGATAGTCAGTAACCATCCCAGTAACTTGGTTAAAGTGGGATTGTTGGTGTGCCCGCCTCACAAACGATCCACTGCTCTCACTTTTTACTGCGTGTCACCAACGTGCTGGAATTGCACGCTCGCTTTGAAGGCAGCCAGGATTAAAACAGGCAGACATTTGCACGCTGCTGACTGTTTGTCTGGGATGGCTAAAGGACAATACAGGAAATGGTTTCCCTGCTTTTTTACTGCATTCACAAACAGTCGTAACCATCACAGGAGTTACCCATCATGCATCAGTCTGCAGTGTCTTTATTTAGTGTTTCACGCTGTGCTGTATCCAGGACGTGGAATATGAAGTTAAACCTGCAACTACAGCTGGACAACTCTCTTCTCTGGCAAATAAAGAGTTCATTTTTTTATATTTCTTAATGTTTTTAAATCCATGGACGTCTTCGCTCCCTCCTACCGGACGCCTCGCTCAGATCCTCCAACTAAGGTCTTCCTAAAATGCACAGTTCAGATCCAGATCAGATCAGTCACCACATGAACTAGGGTCGGCTAAAACTGTGTCATCTTTTGGAAGCAGACTTAAAACATTTCTCTTTGCACACGTTTTTAGCTAAGGAGCAATATGTAACTCTGACCTCTAGTGTTTAAAATGGGTACTGCAGTCCAAATTCTAAACATTGTAGAGAGCTGTCTCCCCCCGCCCCCTCCTGTCTAGAGTCGATGCTCACGCAGGTTGCCATGTGGTGGACACTGAAGCTTCAGTGTTTAGCCAGCTCTGCATCGGTCTGTAAACCTTTCTGTGTTCTAACCTCTCTCCATTTTTCAAAAGCATCTCCAATATTCATCATCATCATCAACCTTTATTTAAGTTCTCGGAGAGATCATTGAGGGCGACCCTCATTTACAATGATGCCGAGAAAACATACATAAATGATAAACAACGAGAAATAAGATAAAGCTACTACAGAAAATAAAATCTTATCAAGAGTATTATTGATCCTAGTTTGAGCACGTTTCTGCTCGTGGAGCTTATTAGAAACATGCAGAGGCTTTTTAGGTCGGGTACAATCACTTCTATCTGAACCAGTTCTCTTGCCAGCTTCCATCGCTGCAACACCTGTTGGTTTGACCTGATAACTGCTCTCATATCTGGCAAACCGAGGGGCGTCCAAAACAGCCGTGTGGGGGTGTCTTAAAACCGCCTACCTTCTCTGGTCCAAACAAATCCAGAGCATTCAGGACCAGAATCTAAAGTTAGAAGGAGGACATACTGGCTGCTGCATTGTTGTCAGAGAAGCCAGCACTTCAACATAGCATGTTTCCTTAATGTCTGATCATATAGTAAGGTCACTTTATCATTTCACTCACTACACATCTCACTGATTGATTCTTCAAAGACGTATTCTTACTCCTATTTATTGTGTTGGAGTGAAAAAAAAAAGTGAAAAAAACGTTTTTATCAGCTAAGAGAGAATCTGGATGAAAACATACTTAACATACAAAAAAACATTTAGTCTTCAAGTTAAATCTGGTCTATTTTTTCTACTAAGAATGACAGGTGTGTGTGCATGTGAGTGTGTGTGTGTGTGTGTGTGTGTCTGTGTGCACATGTGACACTGTGAATGTCTGCGTCTGTGGCAAATGATAAATGGCTCACTTCGATCCGTCAGCTGTTGAGTCCCCGGCCCTGTTTATACAAACCAACATGTAGGGCTTTGTCAGCAGAAACAAATGATCTATCAACACACACACACACACACACACACACACACACACACACACACACATACACACGGCACTGCAGCCTGGTCAGCTGTGAGTGTGATGGATGGGGCCTGAGGTGTGTCTTGTCTGGGTTATTGATAGGCAGGTATTGCAGTTGGAGCATGAAATATTAATCGAGCGGAGCTAAACGCCGATGTGATGGAGACTCGAGAGAAGGAGAAAGCGAAGGGCAAACAGACGGAGCGAGAGATGTTTGAAATGGAAAAGACGCAGTGACAGTAGTTATTATCTGAGGCCGCACTGATAGAGCAAAGAAAACATTCACGTTCACGTGTCGGAGAATTTGAAATATGCCTGATATCAGTATCACATTATTTCTCTTCTCCATGGAAATTCCCTTCATCTTGGTGCATTTTCACGTGCACATGCACACACACACTCCAACATCTCTCGCTCTCTCGTGCTGTCACTCTTACCCACATCCTGTTGTGGGTCTTTTTTCTCTCGCCTGCTTTGATATGTGAGAACAGCCGACCTGCGTGGACGGACAAAGCACACCTTTGTCTTTGCCACCCTGCAAGAGTGTTTGTCATCATTTTTGGTGATCTCTTTTTTCTTTGTGGGTCTGAGCACATCCGAGTTCTTCTGACGAAGATGAACATACACGCATGCACGCACGCACACACACACACACACACACACACACACACACACACACACACACACACACACACACACACACACACACACACACACACACACACACACACACACACACACACACACACACACACACGTGGAAAAAAAGGAATCCCAATCCAAAGATTTGTCCTCTGGTTGAAACAGCTCTTCAGTAAGTCATGCAAAGAGGCTGTAAAATGCACATATTTGTGTTCGTAGTTTGGTGTGTGTTTGCATGTGTGAGTGTGTGTGTGTGTGTGTGTGTGTGTGTGTGTGTGTGTGTGTATTGACGCAGCACTGCAGAACAATCTATACTAATGATTTCCTATACACACCTCAAGTTGATCTGGGAACCGGGGGGAAGGAGGGAAGTCAAAAGAGACAAATGAAGAGACCGAGGGAGAGAGAGAGAGAGAGAGAGGGGGAGAGAGAGTAAGAGAGAGAGAGAGAGAGAGAGAGAGAGAGAGAGAGAGAGGGGGGGGGAGATAGAGAGTGTGAGAGAGAGAGAGAGAGAGTGAAGGCCGCACAGAGACACGGGGAATGCAGTGAAGGTCATTTAAGGGATGTTAAGTCATGTCCATGTGAAGATATAAATGTCAGAAAGGTGTTCAGCTCATTTATGCACATGAGAGTTCAGCGCATACACATTATATAACCATGGACAATGTGTCTCCATCTCTGTCCGTTGTAAGAAATTGAAGCCAAGACACCCCGAGATGGACGCTGATATATTACGGCTCTAGAGGCTGCAGGAGCCCTGTAGGCAGACATTCACAGGGAGCCCTTCAAACCTGTTTTCATAATAATGATGATAATAATAATGACTTTATTTATTTAGCGCCTTTAATGTCAGACGTTTACAAAGTGCTTTGACAGATAAATCAAAGGCAGGAAGTCAGGATACTAATCACAGAGCCATTGCAAATTCTGCTGAGGTTTAACGTTTGTCAGCCTGAGCAGCTGCCTGACAAGAAGCGTCTCAGTGACGTCACCTGGAGGGAGGAGTGACGCCGCCGTCCTTCCAGGTGACCAAAGCACACATTTGAACTTACAGATAAAACGTTAAAGATCCCTCAGAACGGTATAAAGATCCACAGCAGAACAGATTCTGGTGTTGGGTTGAAGCAGACACTCAGATATATAACGTTCAGTGAGTCCTCTCGCTGTTCCTCCTCTACTCTGATAAACCAGTGAAGAAGGTTGCAGGAGCCTCATTTGTCAACAGAGCTGTCAATCACAATGTTAAATCCAGCCCATTTATGGAACAAACAACTAATTACAAAGGAAATGCTAGGCAAAAGGAAGCCAGCATGGTCAGAACTCACTACCATGTGGCGCAGTGGTTAGAGTGCGCGCCCCATGTACAGAGGCTGTAGTCCTCCAAGCGAGCATCCCGGGTTCCTGCATGTCATTCCCTACTCTCTCTCTCTCTGATTTTCGGCACTATGCACTGTCCTATCTCTCCAATAAAGGCACAAAAAGCCCAAAAATAAATCTTAAAAAAAAAGAACTCACTACCATGTTTGAGAACAATGTATTTGACGTGTATTTCAATTCGGTGCTGCACGGTGGTGCAGTGGTTAGCTCTGTTTCCCCATGGCGTGGAGATGTTGTTTCAGTCTGACTTCCTGTCCCGCTCGATCTTTTCTGTGCTAAATTGATGCGCCGTGCTCCGACATCCTGCAGCAATCGAAGCCATGTGTATCTGCTGCAGAGGACTCCGGACTGACGGAGCTGAGACGCAGCGCAGAGGAGCGAGTGAATGCACACACATCGACTAAAGTGAAAACATATCAGCTCCGAAGACGCATCGGGTGGAATTTAAGCTTTATGCAATTAGATGTGCAAATGGTTACTAAGGGTAACTACAAGCAGCCTCTTGCATCGCAGCCCGAATAGTTGACACAAGTCCTGCCTCTGACAAGGCAAATATCCAATCATGGTTTAGGAATTTGGGGTGGCCAATCAGATTTAAAGGTGAGGCCCATGCCACCCCTCTAGATACGCCCCTGTGCGTGTGTACGTCTCTGTAGCGTGCTGCTTTCTTTCACACCCATCAAAACTAACTGCAGAACTTTTTTTCATTCATATGCCGTTAATCGCTTTGTTAGAAATAAGAACTGCTGATGGTCTGGTTTCTATGTACATTGTTTTCTGTTTCTATGTACGTAACTGTGTGTGTGTGTGTGTGTGTGTGTGTGTGTGCGTTTGTGTGTGTGTGTGTGTGTGTGTGTGTGTGTGTGTCTCGAACCTGCAGAGAGGAATTTCCTCCGTTCACCTCACATTGTTCGGACTAACAAGGAGTCAGAGGCAGCGGGACAGAAACAGTCCACACCCTGCAGGGCGTCTCTGAGGAACCATAAGCACTTCCAGGTCAAAAGGCCAGATCTCACAGGCTGCACACACACACACACACACACACACACACACACACACACACACACACACACACACACACACACACACACACACACACACACACACACACACACACACACACACACAAAGAATCAACAGGTCTTTTTAACATTAAATACATATAGGGATTTTGTGTTTCAAACAGAAGTGTCTTAAAGGAATTAGAGGCGGGCTGTGTGCGCACGTCTTCATTTCATTTGTGCAAAGTCGTTCTCTCGAGTAGATTCTGGACTAAGGAATAAAAAAATTACATAAAAATGTCGGGCGAAGAAGAATGGGACTCTATGATGACAGTTTTTAATTTTATATCAATTCTACATGTGTACTGAACGGATTCAACCAAAGAGTGGAGAAATCTTTCTGTCGAGCCGAAAGGAGTATGACGCGTAGGCTGTATATAAATATGGACGTAGTCTCAGTAGACCGGTCTTGAGACAAATACCGGTCTCGAGACTGCAACTCTAGTTCCAGGAGCTGTGTTTTAGTGTAGGTGAATAACTGTACGCTTTCAGGTGTGATAAAAATGGTCCTTCTTTGGATGTATGATATTGTCCGATATTTACATAAATGTGTGTGCGCGCATGCTTTGTGTGCGTGTGTGTGTGTGTGTGTGTGTGTGTGTGTGCGTGACTCAAAGCAAGGTGTGAGAAAGAAGCCTTAAGGTGCACTAAGAGACACAACCCTGATGAGAGTCATGACCTTCACACCGGCTAGTGAGAGGCTGCAGACAGTTCAACATGCATTTATAAGACTGTGTGTGTGTGTGTGTGTGTGTGTGTGTGTGTGTGTGTGTGTGTGTGTGTGTGTGTATACATTACCAAGAGGAAGCAATTCTGAGTTGCTCCAAGGGGAAACTCTTGAGTTGCCATTGTTCAGCCCTTCCTGTACAGGAGGAAAACTCTGACTTCATCACTGTCACACTTCTTTTTCTACACCTCACTTTTTCTTCTTTCTTTAACATATTTCTGCGACACAAAGTCAAACCTTCCTTTATAGAAACTTAATATAAATTTAAAGATCGAGAAACAATATTCATCACAGGATTTCAATAATTCCCTTGCTCTAAACTTCTCGTTTCATCTCATGTTCATCAACACATGCGCCAATATGTTGGCGAGATGAGGTTGTGTTTTGCTTCCATCTAGTGTCCAAGACATGTCAAAACTGTTTCAACTTTATTAATCCCTGAGGAGGAGTTTTGGTTTTACACTCTGTCAGTGAGAGACATGCTTCTCAAACACATAGAGCCAAGTTACACACAAACATGACCTGTGGACATGCACTAGCGGAGAGATGTCAGAGTGACGGGGGAAGTGAGCTTTACTCAGGAAGTGACCTGGCACTTCTCCAGCAACCACACCCAGTGGCGATTCTATACGGTCAATCGGGGCCCTTGGCAAAAATTCATTGGGGGGCCCTCAAACCAGTGTTTATCACCACCAGTGTTCCAACGCTTACTCCTCTTCCTTTTTGTTTCTTTCTTTGGTCTTTGGTTTTCAAAACAGCAATGCATGCTTAGCAGGGCGACGAGAGTGAGTACTGTCAGATGGGGCCCCCTTAGGGAGGTTCCTATACTGTAGTTGGAAAATTTGTATATTTTTAGCCACTGCTGTGGTGTAAGGTTTGTCAGCCTTCGAGGCCCCCCTACTAGCCTTGGGCCCCAAGCAGTTGCCTGCCTTGCCTGTTGACAATCAGCACCACACCGCCCCAGGATGTCACCCGGTGACTCTCCCAACCCAAGTCCCTACAGACTGAGCTACTGTCGTCCCTGGTTCATATGCATTTAACTAAAGACATACAAATCTCTTGATGCATACAGTTTAGGACTTTGTGGTCATGCCCAGGACATTAAATGGTGAAATTTGTTTTTATTTAACCTTTACTTAACCAGGAGAGAAACTTACTTTATTTCAAAATAAAAGCACACAGCAAGTAAAGTACTCGCAGCTAAAGACAGTACAAACATTCAAAATAAAAGCCTAACAATTTACTAACAATTTCTAACATGAGATTAAAAATGCACAAATAAGATAAAAGTGAATGAATAAAAACATTTGCATCCATATTTATTTATCTGTCCATATATTACCATGTAGGCCTACGAATAAACATTCTGTATGTTGACGTCATGTCAGATCTAAATAAAGTTTTTTAACGAATGACACGCGCACAGCTGCACGTAATTGCAAACTAAGGGGCGTTAATCAAATCTAATTAGACTCACCTGTCTCTGGTCTCCACGTTAAAACGTCCTCGTGAAAGGTGAGTTCAGGTGTCCGTCGTGTCAGAGGAGCAGCACAGAGGTCGAGTCCAACATGCCAACCAAAAATGTCACAGACGAGCGGCTCGGAAAGTTCAAAAACAAAGGCAAAGATCCGGCAGTGAGTGTGTGTCCAGTCCAATCAGAGTCTGTCAAATATTTAATATAATAACTAATCCTGACTCTTCTTCTTGACTCGCTGCAGAAACTGCGAGACAAAAGGATCTCTGAGTGCGTGGAGCTGCGGAAAGCTCATAAAAATGAGAGTTTCATGAAGAGGAGGAATGTGACGCTGTCGTCTCTCCCGGACGAGGAGGCCCTCTCCCCGGACTACTCCACCGACACGGTGCGTTTACGGACACTTTACCGATTCGGAACATGAACGTTTAGCTTCTAACGTCGTCTGTGTCGTTACAGGTGATGGTGTTCTCCATCGAGGACATCATTAGAGAGGTGAACAGCGACATTAAGGAGGCCCAGATCAGAGGCTGCCAGGCGGCCAGGTGAGTTTCCGGTGACGTTTTTGACTTTAGCATACAAAGAGGAGATTTATGATGTGAACTTGATTATCTTGTATCAAGCACATAACTTAATTTATTAAAGATATTATATTTACAAAGAACCAACATGAATACACCAGGAGCAGCTCCAAGTTACATTATGTAAAGTAACAGTGGAGAGGAAAAACTGATGGACAGAAACATGGAGCTGAACCAGACTCTTGTAGAACAGGCACAAACCTGGAGCAGAACCAGACTCTTGTAGAACAGGCAGAAACCTGGAACAGAACCAGACTCATGATGAACATGCAGAACCCTGGAGTAGAACCAGACTCATGTTGAACAGACAGAAACCTGGAGCAGAACCAGACTCTTGTAGAACAGACAGAAACCTGGAGCAGAACCAGACTCATGTTGAACAGACAGAAACCTGGAGCAGAACCAGACTCGTGTTGAACAGACAGAAACCTGGAGCAGAACCAGACTCACGTTGGATAGACAGAAACCTGGATCAGAACCAGACTCCTGTTGAACAGACAGAAGGGATGACTTATTGAAACCAATCTAGGCTGTAAACATCAGAGTAATAAATGGTTTACCTCATCCCTCAGGAAGCTGCTGTCTCAGGAGCGTAACCCTCCTCTGAAGGCGATCATAGATGCCGGTCTGCTGTCCCGCTTCGTGTCCTTCCTGGTAATGGATGATGAGCCCACACTGCAGTTTGAAGCCGCATGGGCTCTCACCAACATCGCCTCTGGAACATCCTGGCATACTCAGCAGGTAAGGAGACAGCAGCGTCTTTTTGGAGGGAGTGTAAATTTAACACCTGTCCATGTTATGAGGCATAAACACATCTGTGTTTTGTGTCTCAGGTGGTGGAGAGTGGGGCCGTGCCAGCCTTCATCTCTCTGCTGGCCTCACCGATGCTGCACATCAGTGAACAGGCTGTCTGGGCTCTGGGAAACATTGCAGGTGAAGTGCTGCTTTTTAAACATTGTGTGTGAACAGTGTGAAGATACGCGCATAATAACGATCGCTAGCATTAGCATGCTAACACAACAATGCACTGCAAGTTGTTTTGGTTTCATGTTGGTGCTCAAGGGCGACATCTCCTGGATCAAAAGAATATATGTGGGGGGGGTGTTTGTTTTGTGGTTAATTTGTAACAAATTTATGTCAGTACATCTTTGTAACCTGCAACTGGATGCTTTGAATTTCCCTCGGTATCAATAAAGTATCTTTCTATGTAGAAGAATTGAGAAACAAAAGATGACTGGAATGGGGTTTAATATAAATGGTGAGATGGAATTGGCCTCATGGACCAGGCATGGTGTGTGCTGGAGGGATGAGCTCTCATTGTTGTGTTTGCTTTTTGTACTGTACACTCTCACCTGGAAGTTGTACATCACTTCTTCAGACATATTCCGTCCTTTGTGAAGTTGTCTCAAATTAGAAACAACACAAATGTCTTTGAGACTCAAATGACACTCCCAAGGAAGTGAAAGTATTCGTGGCGTGTGGTCTACTGTGAATGTTTTCATTGTGCAGGCCCAGTTAGCACTCCTGTAATGGTATATGTCTCTGGCTTCCTAACGAGACAAACTGTTTCTTCTCTGCAGGTGATGGTGCAGCTTCTCGAGACATCCTGATTGAGTGTAGCGTCATCCCAGCCTTACTCGCTCGCATCGCCCCAGACACACCAGTAAGTCCTGCATGAAATGCTGAGGGATTTTAAAGCAGTTTAGTTTGAGGTTCATTCAACTTGATCGTGGGGAGTCAGGTGGCCAGGCTTTCCTCTATGGGCCCTGAACAGATAACATTGTGCTGCCACATTGCGGGGACTGACATGGGGGTCGGTGTATTGTAAACCAACCCATGTGACCACTTGGCATGATCTCGTTTGTCAGGGTTAGTGACAACACATTTAAAGTGAGCCAGGGTTTGTTGACCTCACTTTGTTGAATCGGCCTGAGGAGAAATGAAAGGCTTTATAAAACGGTCACATATGCAGAACACACTTTGAGGTGTAAATCAGATTTCACCTGTTTCTTCTCAGCTGTTGTCTTGCTGCTGTATAGATAAAAATGCTTTCTCACTCCAGGTCGGTTACCTGCGTAACCTCACATGGACACTATCCAACCTGTGTCGAAATAAGAACCCCTTTCCCCCCCTGTCTGCCGTCATGCAGGTACACTTCACTATAAATCAAGGATGAACTGTCTGAAGTATCCGAGCTTGAGGATGACATGAAGGCTGCAGAGAATCTGACGTGCTGTACCTTGTCCTTCAGGTGCTCCCTTCTCTGATCCAGCTGCTCCATTTCAGCGATAAAGACATACTGTCCGATGCATGCTGGGCGATCTCCTACCTGTCGGACGGGGAGAACGAGCGTATCGATGTTGTGGTGCAAACTGGCATCGTCCCTCGGCTGGTGGAGCTCATGGGTCACGACGAGCTCAGCGTCATGGTAATGTGTTGTAACATTACCACCACACCTGTATTATCACATGTTGTCATGCACATTTAATACCTGGCCCACCTGCAGACGCCGGCTCTGAGGTCCATCGGGAACATTGTGAGCGGTTCAGACCTGCAGACTCAGGCGGCGGTCGATTCGGGCGTCTTAAACGTCCTACCTCAGCTGATGAGGCACCCGAAGGCCAGCGTGCAGAAGGAGGCGGCGTGGGCACTGTCCAACATCGCTGCAGGACCCTGTAAGCAAATCCAGCAGCTCATCACCTGCGGCCTCCTCCCTCCGCTGGTTGAACAGCTCAGAAATGTGAGTAAACTCACCCACAAGGACTCTACTAACGCTCGGGAATGAAACATGTTTGAGCCTCTGAGTGAAACATAAATGAGCTGAAGGAACCTTTAAATAACTCCTGCAGCAATGTGCACCCTAGTCATGGTGGAGTTTTTACTGAAGAGACTGTAAAGGTTCCTAAGGAGAAAATTCCCTGTTGACCTCTGAACTTGACTATTTAAAATCTAAAAAGAGCTGCATAGTTTTCACAAATATTGTAAAAAGCTGCTTAACAGGAGTTTGCTGAATCCTCTCAGGGAGACTTCAAGACTCAGAGGGAGGCAGTGTGGGCAGTAACAAACTTCACCAGTGGGGGCACTGTGGAGCAGGTGGTTCAACTGGTGCAGTGTGGAACCCTGGAGGCCATCATCAACCTGCTGCAGGTCAAAGATGCTAAAGTAATCCTGGTCATACTGGATGCTATCAACAACATCTTCATGGTGAGAAGGGAAAACAACCTCTGGATCTACTTGCTGACTCTTGGGGGTGATGTGGCCAAATTACCTGACATTTACGTTACTACACAAAACGTTTCAGGCAGCAGAGAAGCTCGGCGAGACGGACAAACTGAGCCTGCTGGTGGAGGAGCTGGGAGGACTGGACCGCATTGAGATGCTGCAGAACCATGACAATGAGATAGTGTACCAGGCCGCTCACGCCCTCATCGAGAAGTACTTCTGTGATGTGAGTAACAAAGTGTGGGATGATATGAAATGTTTTCACTGCCTGGTGTATAAGCTGACTGCTTCCTAAGACTAAATCCTGCTCATCATAAATCTGTGTAATAAATGATTGAACACTTTAGTGGTGCTTTGGGTAGAAGGGCTTGTTAAAGTCATGTCATCTTTGAAGTTATAACTTTATCTTCCTGTCTTTTTTTATTTTTATTTTATTTAAAAAAATAGAGTGAAGTCGAGGAAGTGAAGGTCGACTCAACGGCCGACTCGTTTGTATTCAAGACTCCTGATGTTCAGACAACCTTTGAATTTTAAACTTTTCTTGTGTGTCTATAATTGTTTAAATAATAAATAACTTTTCATACATTACTCTGTCTGATGCTTATTTCAACACACCCATTAAAGGTTCAATCAGTGAGATGTGTAGGGAGTGATATGATCAGACATTAAGGAAACATGCTATGTTGAAGTGCTGGCTTCTCTGACAACAATGCAGCACTCAGTATGTCCTCCTTCTAATTTTAGATTCTGGTCCTGAATACTCTGGATTTGTTTGGACCAGAGAAGGTAGGCGGTTTTAAGGCACCCCCCCATGCCAGATGAGAGCAGTTATCAGATCAAACCAACAGGTGTTGCAGCGATGGAAGCGGGCAAGAGAACTGGTTCAGAAGTGATTGTACCCGACCTAGAAAGCCTCTGCATGACAGCTCTCTAATGTTTTGAATTTAGACTACAGTACCCATTTTAAACACTCGGTGTCAGAGTTACATATTACTAAAGAAAAAAGTACAGAATATTCAAACTCTACAAAAAGGTTGGGTACAATCACTTCTATCTGAACCAGTTGTCTTGCCCGCTTCCATCGCTGCAACACCTGTTGGTTTGACCTGATAACTGGTCCTTATGATAGCCTGTTTAAGATCATTTCATTCACTACTGCTGGGCACCATAGTGAGGATATGTTTGACTGGAATTAAACACAGGACTTTAGTTTTTTGCAGTGCAATGATTTCCTTCAGTATTTTTGGAGGCTGTGATTAATGAAAAAAGTGAAGTTGAAACACTGGTCAAAGGCACTTCTCAAAGAAAACACTCTCGGTTTCAAACATATTTCACCAGTGTGGTCATTCATACAAACTTCTCAAAGTAGTGTTTCAGTTTTCACTTCCTATTTGGACTTCTACTCTGACCTCACTTCTCTATTGCTAAGTTAAAAATAATTTAAACTTAACTCACAGCTATTACTCAAACTCATTGTTTCTTCCAGAAATAAATCTGAGGTAGATATTAAAACTTGTGTACCTTTTTTTTAACTAAAGGCCAGCGCTGCAGAAGAAAACATTCCTCCAGCTGACAGCTTTTGTCTCTGACTGTGAATCCATTCTTGGTTCATCTCTACTAAAATTAAGATTTGCACTTGTCTATTCAGATTTGAGATCTGACATTTCTCTCTTTGCTTCATGGAGCTGAAGGGGATTCAGTTTGTTGTGGTCGAAGCCTTGAAGTCAGATTTCAAACACAAAGAGCGACCTCGCAAAGAAACATTTCACTCTTCACCCTTAGACAACAATCAAGTTTTTAAGGAAGGGATATGGTATTTTCTCACAGATATTTAAAACCTGGACATGTAGGGTAAGGGTGAATATCAGTTTGAGAAAATGTCGGACAACCTGACATTGTTCTAATCTTGAAGTTGCACCTTTTTGGAATTTATGGAGTGGATAAATTAGTCTTGCTGACTACTTTCAAATAATATTGGAAAATCAGTGGAAACTACGAGGGTGGGGTTTGATGGACAGGCTGGTGCTTTTTTCTATTTCTCTTTTTTTTTTTTTACAGCCTGACCCCACCCTGACTCTGGACAGCCCCACACCAGCTCTGAAATAAAAGGATGATCGACAACCTACAGACCAAAGAGTGGACAGCTTGGGATAGTCTGAGCAGCTGCTGCATCGTCAACCTGGTAAGATTGATTATTAAACTGCAGGTTTTATTCTGTAAGAGGAACAAAAGTGACCTTTTAACCTTCTTTTTAGGTCCCTTTAATCATGCTGAAGGACAGTATGTTGGTGTTAATTGTCCTCTGTGTCACGATGATCCCTCTGAATGCAGAGAAGGTAAGAAAGAAAACACAGATTTACACTTGAAGGTTTGTTGTAACGAGACAAACCGCTCAGCCAGTGGAGATGTAACTCTGACACCTGGTGTTTAAAATGGGTACTGCAGTCTAAATTCTAAACATTGTAGAGAGCATTCAGGACCAGAATCTAAAGTTAGGAGGACGACATACTGGATGCTGCATTGTTCTTCTCTGATGGTCTCATTTACGGTCCTAGCTATAGCTAGTATAGAACTCAGTTTTTGTCATAACTAGCTAAAACAAAAAAGACAAGAGCCTTAAAATTCATTTGATGTTAGCTTAAATCCCAGTGAATTGACATGTTGACATGTCTTCTCCACAGGAGGCTGCATTGAACCCAACCTCAGCACCTGAATATCCTGTCCAGAATATTTCTGTCCAGACTGCCACACAGAAATCCACCAACACTACCCTGAAGGCCTCAGGTGTCCCAGTGCAGGTCCAGTCAGGTCTGTCTCGGCTCATCAAGATCCCTCTGAGCTTGTTTCCTGACTCTGTAGACGACATGTACCACGGCTGCTCCCACAAGATGCTGATCAAAGTGAAGCGTCGCTACCTCCCGCAGAGCACCAGAGAGGGCCTGCACTCCACCTACACCAAACTCTGTGCCTTGAAAGCCATGAAGGAGAAGGACCCGTACGACCCGCTGTCCTGGAATCACTTCAGGGCCCTTTGTGCCTACACAGCCGGGTCATATGACGACTTAAACCGAGCAGTCCGCCAAGGGAGGGCTTCCTACAAGACCTCGTTTGAATTCCACGCCCTCCACTTCCTGCTTTCGGATGCCATTCGGCTCCTAAAACTCAACCAGAGAAGCTGCTACACGAGCTACCGGAGAAGCAGACTGCTCTTCAGCGGCGAGTCTGGACAGACGGTCCGCTTCGGATCATTCGCCTCCAGCTCCCTGAACAAGGACCTGCGGCAATTTGGCCGTAGGACCTGCTTTGAGATCCACACGTGTTTCGGCGCCTACCTCAAGTCGTACTCAGAGTTCGACTCGGACGAGGATGAGGTGCTGATTCCTCCGTACGAGATGTTCAAAATCGTGTCCATGGATACGTCAGGAGAGGACGATTTAAAGTGTGATGTCGTGTTCAAGCTGGAGACTGCTGGAGTTTACAGCAGTCTCAACTGTCAGGCTGCGGGCCTGCTTTAAAAAGTCACGATTTAAAAGTGTACACGGTCGTTTGAATGTTTATTATTTAAATATATGACATTTATAGCAGTGGAGAGAGACTTTCTCTACACTTAAGTATCTAAAATATATTACACTCCTAGATTAAAGGCAGCGTTGGTAATTCTCCTCCAGATATACTTTCTGAGATTTTGGTTGAAATTGTCTTTAGGTCCTGACAGAAAACTAATAACTCATGTTCTCTGAAAACACACAAAGAAAATCTGTCATCTGTATCAGTTGTAAGCCTCTAAAAACTTTGACCAATGTCTGCAACGAGGTACCAATCTGATGAACCAATCACACGCCTCCCTGCTCGCTCTCTACCTCTTGCGTGCTCTAGCCCACACTCAAAGCACTTTAGGAGTTTATACTGTGAGTTTACTTACCGCTGAATGACATGACATGAGACGACGTAGTTTCTACACAATGCAAGAGATGAGCTGAGGTCCACTTCTGGAGAGACGGCGCTCGTTCATGTGAGTGAGGGGCGTGGCTTATGAGGGAGCACAGAGGGGAGGGGGTGTAGACGGAGCACTGAGGGAATGCTACTTTCAAAATCCTGCTAGTTTTAGAAAATGACCAACCCTGTCTTTAATCAGCCTCGTTTCCACGCTGTGCGGTTCAGTTCGGTAAGGTATGCATTTAGTTCTGTGTCTTGGTGTCGTTATTGGAGAGATAGAGTCGGAGAGTGGGGAATGATATGCGACACAGGTCAGATTCGAACCCGGGCCGGCCGCTTCGAGGAGGGGCAGGTAGGGGAGAGACACGGGTATTTATTTACTCCCTCATGCATGTGAAGATCACTGGGTTTTGTAGATTTGTGGTTTTAGTTTGGGCTGGAGATTCCCCGTAGTCCTCGTGTTCAGTCTTTTGTTTTCTCTGAGCCCTTTTTTATGTCTTATTATCTTGTATTCATCATTGCCGGAGTCTCCAGCCCCTTTTTGGTTCCATTATTTAAGTCTATCTTTTTTTGCACAATGCTTGGGTTGTTGTCCTTCACAATAAAGCGTCTTGAGCAGATTATTTAAACTCTTGTGTGACGTCTCTTCTTCCCATGTTTCCATCCTCATTGAGGACATAACTCTGACTTTGAGCCTTTCACACGTGCAATTAATCACATTTCAAAATGTGAATCCTTAAAACAACTTTTTAGCCTGCACAGATGAACATCCTGACACACGAGCGAGCACGCTGGCAGACTAAAGTAAACGATCCTCTGATGTCATCCAGCAAACTTCAAAACATACCGGTAATATCTGTTCATTTTCTTTCCATAAATATAAATGTATAAGCAGGAAATTAAAGCAACACCCAGAAACTTTAGTAGAAAAACCGTTCTGCTCTTTAATTCAGTTCATTTAAACATGTTGAATGTCACTGCAGTCATCAGAGATCAAACCCACAGCACCAGACGTCATTTAAACCAGATGCTGCTTTTACTCTGAAATTATGATTTGTGATGATGAGTGTTTGTGAGGGAACAAGGAGATAATCGAACCGTAACAAAGGTTGGTGAATCTAACAGGAAGCTCTGTGCATGAATGAGACAGGACTGCTTCTCCCTGCTGTTGAGTTCAGTAACAGTGAGCATCAGTGACAAAATCAGCTTGATTCTATCGTTTCCTATCGGAGTGTCTTAACAGCTGGTCGCCCCGTTTCTATTCTCCTCTCTGTCGCTCACAAATCATGGAAGAGGAAGGAGGAAGGAGGGGGCTCTACAAGGCTCTGACACACTCTCTCCTCCCTCAGCAGAGCTCGTTAACTTGTTTTACAAAGTGGAGATAACGGTGCATTAATAATATCCACATCACGATTGACCTTTGACCTGTGTCAACACCGGAGAAAAACTTTATCTGGTCCACAGCGAGATGCTTACTGAGGAGACGCTGAGGGCTGAGAACAGCTAGTCAACACAAAGCACCACACTTCATTTTGTCCACCTCTGGGAAACTTAAATTCACAGCACAGAGAATTTATTATTTAACGGATGTAGTGTGGACAGCGAGCAGGGGAGTGTGATTGTGCGCAATGCAACGGGGTCTCCAATGCTCGCAGGACACGGTTTAAGAACACAGACGTGATTGGAAGTATAACATTTACACCCCACATGATGACAGGGAGCACGTTCTGCTGCTCCCTGTCAGGTGGACAGTTTGGACGTTTGGATTATAACTCGTTTCTAAGACATTGAAAGGGACCCTTCACTCAAACTGCCCTTCACATTCTGTAATGAATTCTGGTTTTGTCATTCTGCTCGTGTCTGATATGGTCGTTATGTCTTTATACAAGACGGTATTTTCAAGTTTCATCATTGTGTCTTCCCTGGTTTGTTCAGTGTGAGAGGAAATCTATTTACAACAACAGGAAGTGTTGCAACAGGCAACGGACCAGAAAGGCAATGTGCAGCGTTAATGCTATAAATAGATTTACACGAGGTCAACAAACGGCTGCTGCGGAGCCAGCGGAAGCACAAACACTGAATAAAGAAATCAAAACGCATCAGCTCTGCTGCTCATACGGAGCGGAGACAGACTGACCACGCATCTGGTGGAATCCAGGGGTAAGGGAGAACATGTCAGAAGAGTTATTTTGGCCCCTTGTGTGTGACAGAGAGCTCCATTAACGAGCCGGAGAAACAAATACTGAAGCTGCAGAAAGACTGAGGTTTTCTTGAAGTTGTAAGCAGCTGCTCCTCTCAGGCTGAACCCGTAACAGTCAGAATGTGTGAGTGTGTGTGTCTACATCTTCTCGTAGGTGAGTTCATGTCCGCAGGTGGTGCAGGTTTTCTTGTACAGGTCCTCCTCCGGGTCCACCACCTCCTCTGCTCCGTACTGATGCTGGTGAACGCTGGTGTCTTTGGTCCACATGCTGCTCCGCACCGCCCTGCGCAGCTCTGACGCACACACATACACACGCATGAAACATTGGTATGGATTTAACTCCCACATCTGAATGTTGACGAATAAGGTTTGATGTTATCACCGACCTTTGACCTTCTTGTTGAAGCGTTTTTGTTTCTGCACCTCTTTGTTCTCCTCCCTTGTCTCTCTGGCCTCCTCCAGAGCCTCCTCTGAACCCCACACCTCCATACATCTCTTCTCCACCTGCGTACCCAAAGAAACACACCTACAATGTAATACTGATTCTTTTTGTCAACAAATACTTCAACATTTAATGGATACATCTACAAGAGGAACTGTCAAAAACAGATAAAGGCTGCAAAAGCTCAAATCATCAGAGGAGCTAAGACAAACAAATGATAACCAATCATATAGAGGCAACCTTTTCTCCTCATTAGTTTCTCTACATGTGTTTTTCACAATAAAGCCTTGTTCACACCTGCACAAACATCATTCAAAACTCCTGAGGTTTGCAGGAGGAGCTGCATGTGTCCCTTCTTAAGACACACTTTTTCCGGCGAACCTTTCCTGATTTTTGTTGATTTTAAATTGTTACTATTTTCACTTTTTAGAATTCCTTTAAAAGAATTGTATGTATTTTACAGCTCTTTTAAAAGGGATTTTATATCTTAAAGTGGTTTTTCCTTAATCTTGCCTTGTTTATTATTCTATGAGCTGCCTGTTTTTATATTTGCTGTCCATGTAAAGCACTTTGTAACTTGTTTTTGAAAAGTGCTCTATAAATAAAGATCATTATTATTATTATGTGTGAAACAAACAGCTGAATGTTTCTCTCTGAAAGTCTCCGGAGTTTCTCCTCCTGCCTCTGAGTGTTGTCTCTGCAGAAAGTCAGAGTGACACACACACAGGTTTTCGTAGCTCCTGTCCTCCAGCTGTCTGTACCTGTACTTTGAGGTAGAGTTTCATGTCTCCCCAGCGCGGGTTGTGAGGGTTTTTCTTCAGTATGAACCTGAGGGGGGGCTCTCTCTTGTCCAGGTCACAGTCCTTCAGCAGGTAGTGCGCCTTGGCCTCAGTTCTGGAGACCAGCTTGTGTTTCTCCTCGTTATCTCTGAAGCAGAAACAGACCTACGCCTTTAAGCCGTAACATTCATTAACAGTCATTTAATTTAAAAACACTGTATTTACGGGGCCTCAAAGAAGGAACATTTTGATAAGAATGATGTGAATCTGGAAATCCTTTAGGATCACATCATCACTCTTACTTTTTAAAGATGTATTTTCGGGCTTTTATGCTTTTATTTTGATAACGGATATAGTAGAAAACCAGGGAGAGAGAATGTGTAGTTGGCCAATCAGAATCAAGTATTTAACAAAGCCAGAAATATATAATAATATGATTAATAACTACAGGGTCACATGGATGGAGTGTGACCAGACCTCAACGTGACTTCTACCATGGTGTGTGTGTGTGTGTGTGTGTGTGTGTGCGTGCATGTGCGTGCGTGCGCGTGTGTGTACCTGCACTTGTCACAGACACTCAGGTCAAAGCTGTTGCTCAGATATGAGTCCATGAAGGGTTTTTCACATTCATCACAAACCAGGTAGTCTGGCTCAATCACTGGAGCTGGAAAAAAAACACACACACCAACGTGAACACACGTCAGTCAGGTAACATACTCACACAGCCTACACACACTCACCTGGCTGATGCACCACCTTTCTGGTCCTCTGCTCCTCCAGAGCTTCCTCCTCCTCGTCGATGAAGAAGCCGGCGCCGGAGTCGATGGTCTTGGACACTTTGGCCAAGGTCGCTCCCTCCACGGCGGACAAAGAGCGGCTCGCTAGTCTCGCCTGCCGGAGCATCAACGCCTGCTGCCGGTTTCTCTCGATCTTAGCCCGCATCGCTGCAGACAGCTCGGGTTTGGGACTCTGTTCTAGGCCGGGACCGGGAGCATCCAGCTCCCCTGACTCTGACGGCTCCATGGTACCGTCTCACACAGACATCAGCTCATAACGAAAGACGCAATCTGTGTTTGCTCCATACAAAGTGCAGCGGTAGTCTGTTGTTACAAAACTGACAAAGCTGCATGCTTCCGGCTTCTTCTTATTCTTCTTTGGTTTAGGCTGGCAAGACGCATCGACGGCGCACTGCTGCCCTCTACTGTTCTTAGACCCTCAATCTGCAGATACTCCAGCAGTCTCTTCATTTGAGTCCAGTTATGCAGGTTTAGTAAAGAGTGCATATTCCAAGATCTCTGCACAGCGTCCTCCTTTGGAGACTTTGTTCCACTGTTTCAACACTCCACCATCAGGGTCTTTCCCAATCAGAGCCAGCCCACAATGCCCATGTCTCAGCCTGGTTATAATGATGACTGAATCTTTTTATATTGCTCTGAATTGCAAAATAAGACCTCCTCTTTCTTTCTTTTTTGCCACCTTTCTTTTACTGACTTAGCCTATTTATGATTTCTCTGACAGAGCGTTGATTTATTTATTTTCCTCCTGTGTCGCATTCTTTGCACAGTTACCTCACATGCTGCTCTCTGGAAGTCTGGAAAAAGTTTGGTATATTTCTGAACGTAAGTCACGTCTGGACTTGGACTTCAATCCTCTGGTTGTTAATAATACTGCTGCTGACTTTCTGCACATGACAGGGACTTTGTGTCTGACCCTAAACCCACCAAAGCGCCCAAAGTACTGCCGTCATCTCTGCAGTGAACATGTGACATGTGGTCTGGAAAGCGAAAACCCTTTTTCAACTTTTAGTTCAGGTATCTAAACACCTAATGTACATTCCCACTCTCTAACAGCAATCAGTTAAATTCTGTGGCAAAAAAGAAACAAAACCTGCATATGTGGCTGAAAAAGGCCTGAAACATAGACTGGGTCAAACATGGAGGACATCTCAGTGATGTCACTTATTTGTTTCTGAGAGTTCTTTTGAAGCCAAACGTGGTGGTTGCCTTACTTAAAATGCTATCATGAAAGCACCTCTGGCCTAGCAGTTAGGTTGGGCCCCATGTACAGAGGCTATGGTCCTTAAACCGGACGGCCCGAGTTTGTTTCAAACCTGTGGCTCCTTTCCTGCACGTCATTCCCCACTCTCTCTCTCTCTCTCTCTCTCTCTCTCTCCCTGCTTTCCTACTCTTTCTACTGTCCTCTCAAATATAGGCATGAAAAGTAATCTCAATGCTATCTCAGCCTAACCTGCAACCAATCTAAAAAGACGGCAAAGAGGTGGAGCCGAGGTGGGCACTCACACAGCGTATGAATAAAGAAATGAGCGTTTGATACCAAACCAGGCTGTAAACGTTTAAGAATCAATCTGTTGCCACAACATGGCGTCCAATCGCTGAATTGTATCCACTCCCAAACTCACCCGCTGTGCTGTCATTGGCTGGGGGAAAAACATCCACTCCCCACTCTCTTTCTCTGTGGTGTCCTACATAGTCTAACTTATTCAATAACATTCATTCACATGCAGTTGCATGTTGTGTTTGTTTTGTTTGCATCAATGCTTTGGCACAAATTAAGATCGTACCTTTTAAAACGTTTTCTCCCTTAAGCTTTAAAGATAATGATAATGAAAGCAACGGCTCAGCCTACTAGTGGGGTCAAATTACCGTTAATTATATCAATGTGTTGCACATGCACATTCCTTCCTTCCTGGAGAAATGCCCTTGTTGTCCTTTTGGTCCTTGAATAATTGGGCTTCTTTTTCGGTTTTATTGGCAGTGTGGTGTTGTGTCGATTCAGAAATGTGTATTGAAACAGAGACAGGTGAGTCCGTCCTTTATTATCCTCTGGCATCCAGTGAATCCCTGTTGCATCACACCGTCCCTGGCAGCGCGCCCTGCATGCTGCGGCTGTAAGAGGCTTGTGTCAAAGTAAAGAAGATCACATCCTGGTACATGACACTGCAAATCTGATTGGTGCTGTGAGGCAGCTTGGGAGGTGATGGGGGGGAGGTTGTAGCTGATGCTAATTTCCAACTCTTAATCCAACTAGGGACTAGAGTTGGAACTATATGAATGAGAGCTGTCAGCATTAACTAGTTAATCATTATTAAGGTCTGAAATTAATGCATAGACTATTTTAATCGTGATTAATCTCATGCTATTTTGTCCCTTTAGGTGCATCGTAGATAATCCTCCTCAGTGTCTCCCTGTAGTCACAGTGATGGAAAAGAAGGACACTGCTGAGCCAATGAGGGCAGCCAGCCCACCTGTTGCAATTTTTTGGGGAACAATGGAGCTGACTTCATGTGGTCATAAGTAGTGTCATCACTACTTATAGTGTTAAAGGTCCAATCAGTGAGATGTGTAGTGAGTGAAATTATAAAGTGAGCTTACTATATGATCAGACATTAAGGAAACATGCTATGTTGAAGTGCTGGCTTCTCTGACAACATCAGAGAAGAACAATGCAGCAGCCAGTATGTCCTCCTTCTAACTTTAGATTCTGGTCCTGAATGCTCTGGATTTGTTTGGACCAGGCCCCCCACATGGCCGTTTTGGACGTACCTCGGTTTGTCAAATATGAGAGCAGTTATCAGGTCAAACCAACAGGTGTTGCAGTGATGGAATCGGGCAAGAGAACTGGTTCAGATAGAAGTGATTGTACCCGACCTAAAAAGCCTCTGCATGTTTCTAATAAGCTCCACGAGCAGAAACGTGCTCAAACTAGGATCAATATTGGAGATGCTTTTGAAAAATGGAGAGAGGTTAGAACAAAGAAAGGTTTACAGACCGATGCAGAGCTGGATAAACACTGAAGCTTCAGTGTCCACCACATGACAACCTGCGTGAGCATTGACTCTAGAGAGAAGGGGGGGGGGGAGAGAGACAACTCTCTACAATGTTTAGAATCTGGACTGCAGTACCCATTTTAAACAGTAGGTGTCAGAGTTACATATTTCTCCTTTAACTGTGTGCTGAAAAATAAAACCAGCTGAAACCATACAAATAAATTGTTGGACTGGAGGCCCATGTCTGTGCTTCTTTCTCCTTACCGACCAATTATTCCTTGAACAGGTGTATCCTGAGAGTCATAGTATTCCTTAATCAAATATTCTGCAATAATGTTACATGTTTCGAAAACCCAGCAACAAAAATAGGAGTCCTATGCACCCAGGTAAATTGGGTAAATTCTGTTTTTTAATTACCAAAACGTGCTGGCGACCCCCTGCACACTGTCTTGATTGCACAAATACGTTGGAAATGTTTGGGTACCGAAGCGTTACCAAAGTATTTGTGCAATTAAATGTGTGGTATCGAAAAAGTATTGAAGGAGGAACGCTGCTGGTCAACAGGCAAGGCGGGCAACCGCTCAGGGCCCCGGACCAGTAAAAGGTTCCCGGAGGGAGTGACAAACTTTAAAGTCAAAGCTGTGGCCCAACAGACATGATGGTGTTGAACGCTGGTTTGAGGTGTCCGTATTGAATTTTTGCCTCGGGTCCTAATGGAGTCTAGAATCTCTAGTAGGTGTGGTCTTAACGATAAGATAGGGCTGAGTGAGGCGGGCTGGATGCATGTATGGTGATGTGCATCTCTGATCAGTCTGTCGGGTGCGTCGGGTAACTCAGAGCCTCAAAAAAACCAACAGTGAAAATTTCCATTTTTTATTATTTGATCATATAACCATTTATACAGTGTAATGATATATGTTGTTTTTTTTACAGTATAATACACGATTCAAGTAGCACATGAATATGATTCCATACTTGCATAACATAAAAGGGAAATACAAAAAGCATTGGACCATCTGTCGTGGTATTCAAACGGGTCGAGGATGGATTTTTATAAATGGATCTATAAATGCACTCACTCATGCACACATCCCTCACACTCACAGGATCCATGAGAGTGAGACAGATTTAGAAATGACACTGCATCGACAGGCTACACCTGGAGTCTGACATTAGGAGAAATGTTGTGACTATGAATACATACAGGAGTTTATATACAGCTTACAAATCTTTTTACACAAAAACGCACAATAAAACACATCGTTTCTTTAACATCCCAACATGGGGAATAGTTTGGGTCGACCACATTTTAGACAAAAATTTTAGAACTCATGAGAAGGTTTTTAAAAAGCGGTTTGGGTTACGATGCTGTAGTGACACACACAAAAATATGATTTTGAACCCTTTGATGGGCTTCGATCTAATATTTTCACGAGAATCTGAACAGGAAAATCTGATCCATTCATTCCAAAAAGAAAGGAGAATGAAAACATTTCCATTTGTTTTCTCGTCATCTCAACACATTTATCTAATTTTCTCGAGATAGTGATGCTTGCTTTCCTTGCTAACTAGTTCACTCACTTGAGATCGGATAAAATGAATCAGTTACCGGTGTGTCGTAACCCCGAGGCAACAACATCAATCACTCGAGAAAATCCACCAAAATGTACTCGATATCACAGGAAAACAAGGTTAAATCAAATGAACAGATGCTCGGTATAAACATTTTTAAAGGCAGAATGTGCGACATGTTCCACATAAATAAACCATAAATCCAGTGTATCCTGTGTAAATGTGTCTCTGACTCATGACTGTCTACAATGAGTGAGAAGCTCGAGTCACGCTGGCTGTGTTGTTGTCAGAACCATGTTTACATGGACGGGCGGCCGGCTCCTCCCCTTGTGTATAAAAGCTGTTTTAGTCAAGGAGAGAAGAAGAAGAACATACTCACTGATTATTTGGATGTTAGTAAGAGTTTTTAGATCACGCTCATTCTGTGTCAGTTTACATGAAATGTGAAGCTACGAGCTAACTAAAGAGCGCTAACATTAGCATGCTAACACAACAACGCAGGACACAGGTGATTGCAGCTCGAGCAAAGGACAATTTGCGGTAAAGTCCTTTGTGTGAACTCGAGTGGAGGGGGGGTTGGAGGTGTGTCTCTGCAGGAGGGCGGAGGCTTCAGTATGGAGGAGGTGTGGCCAAACAGCAGTTTGTTTTGGTTTCATGCTGGTGCTCAAGGGCGCCATCTACCGGATCAAAAAGTCACACATTCTTCCTTTAAACCTGTTTGCATTAGTGCATTTTTGGGGTGGTCACAAGTATTACTTTAACAATAAAAACAGAAAGAAACACAAAGTGAGGTAAAAAAAAAAAAAAGTGTTGAACATTTATGTGTGACACAGAGAGCCGAATGATTCATGTATTTGTGCGCTGTAGCTACATGCACGTAAGCTTGCATTGGGCAGTTGATCTGATGGAGACCAGGTGGACAACTTCGAGCTGAGCTGGTTGAACAAAGAGAGGCCCTAAATGAGTCACCACAACATCTGCCTCACGTCTATTCATAAGTTTCCTTCTGCCTTACTTTAAGTACGGTTTGACTTTACTCACAGAAAGAAAGGAAAGAAAAGAAAGCACCTTAAAATTAAATCAAAATGATATCTTTGCAAAATCAAAGTGAAAATGCAATAATGGTATAGAAACAGGCTTCTTTGTTGTCTCTGTAATCTTTCTGTGACCACCATATAACCTTTCTCTGCAAATGTTCCTTTAGTATGAAAATAAAAGGTACGGGCCAATTTAAGATTCGACCCTTCAGGCCGACTACAGGAGGTGCTAAATCTGAAATGTGTCCACCAAATGCAAATAGAAGAAGCTTTAACCGATGTCTCAAACATGCACGCTAAATAACCGGAAACCCTGCACCACAGGGGATCATGAGAAGAGCATCACGTCTGATCTGATGGGGACGCAGATGTAAACAAAGCAGAGACTGATGAGGTGCAGCAACCCGCTGTAGAAATACTGCAGCAAGATATCAAATCAAATAGAAGGCTAAATATGTGCAGGGACACAGGTCGTCTATTCTTCAGCCACAACTGGAGAGGATATCAGGGCTGTCACGATACCAGAACTGAGGAAAAATCAAACGATATCGTTACCACGGCAACAAAAACAGAAGTCCTCTGCATTGAATATTGAGAAATTGTTTCAATGACAAGAATTTGCAGGCAAACTCCTGCAAGCTGTCCAAACTGCAAAAAAAACGTTGTGGATGTTTCTGTGCATTTGAGACAGTGTCACTTTCTCGGCTCTCGAGTTAGTTTGTAAAAGATATAAAAAAAACAATCGTTTGCATCAGTAAGAGAATCGCCGTCTGTATTTGCAGACCTTTGACTTTGAAAGGGCCGCAGCGGCTCCTCGTCTTCTTTTGCCTGTTAGTGAGCTGTAGTTTCTTTAAAGCCACGCTACTTTTAAATGTGATGTATTATTAAAATAACAGAGATTGAAACGTTTTAGAACATTTTGACAACCTTATTGCCCGATCACGCAGAGACACGTCGCCCTTTGGCTCAGCCACTCCAAAAACCGCCTGAGTGCCTTTGGAGCGGGATGCATGAGCATACGAGCCACCAAATAAAATAAGTGGGGAAAAATTGAACGTAAAGCTCTTGTCTTTGCTTTGCTCCTAGACGAGGAGTTCAAATGTGAAAGCAGTTGTAAAGCATCCATCTTGGTTTGATTGGCTGCTTTGACCAAAAGTGACACCGCTAGCAGCAGAGAAAGAAAGCGCCCTGCAAGCGAGGACAACGATGTGTTTACTGGCGACGCTTTTCTAGTGACGCGTCTCTGAGTGATCGGGCCCTCAGTAGATAGAAAATGATCAAATCTGATTGTTTTCCTCAACGATCAGGGTGGCTGAGAGGAGCATGTGGGCTCTCACATCATCAGAAGTCCCAGACCTGGTTTCTGCTCCGGATGTCAGGAGCGGGGGATCAAACACTCCTGTAGTCTGAGCCCTGTGCATGTTCATACAGTAGGTGGTGTGTTTTTTTTAACATCAACACATGACAGAAGAAAGCAGTCTTAACTTCCTGATATTGAGCACTCCTTTTTTTTTGTAAATTAGGAAAAAACACCACAATTCAAACACAATGAAGACCACTAATTCCACGTCTCTGTGCGACGCTGACTCACGTCTCAAAGGGCAAAAAAATCGCCTAGTTTTAGTCGGGATAACGAAGTAATCTCTCCTCAGAGTGATGCATTTAAAGGCAAATGCATCTGGAGGAGTCATGCTCACAGGCTTGGATTAGGATCATAAGAACAAGTACTGAGCATGACAACAGCTTTGCCAATTCAGTTTCGGCCCACTCTACCTCTGTGCTACCTACCGTATCTATTCAGCATGTGTATTCTATAGCAGAAACTCATGAATGAGATATAAAGCAAACATGTATTTTGAATCTCTGAGGTTCTTCTCACTGGATCAACCCGTCAGCTTACAGCTTCTGCGAGCGGGGTCGATAAAGGACATCTGGACGAGACCTCCTTTGCTGTGTGCAGCTCATTGCTAACAGTCTGACTTGCAACTTGGGGAGGCAAGGTATGAGTTGGATTTGACAGACGACGTCATAGACCGTCATAGACAGCTGCATCTAAATGCAGTGTTCCAGGATAGAGTAACGGCTGTGTTTGGTCTCCGTATTTTATTTTCCCTGCATAAAATCAAAGCCTGCAGCAAAACTGGTGGACAATATTCACTGGACAGACAAATAGTCAGATTCTGTATCCAAATGCAGAGTCTAGTCATGGAGGTTATTCCTCGTTATGATGCAAAGCCAGAGACAGGCGGTGGGATGAACACGGTTCAAATCTAAAGGGTTTTATAAACAGCTATTTCACTCATGTGTTGCCCTTTCTCTTTTGTTCCCATGAAATACAGAATCACTCTTAAAACACAAAAAAAATTAAGTCTCTTTGACACCCATGTTCAACGTATGCACCTGCATGAGGAGGTACATCTAATACTGCCACACAGCCCTTCGACTGAAAAAAACAACAATCTCTGGTGCTTTTCAGATACATTTTTTTTTTACCCCCGGTGGCGTTTTAAACGACCTTTCCTTCAGTTGCTCGCAGCAGCTTTCAATCGATAGTGTCTGCTGAATGTCGTCCCGAGGTGCAAAGACAGAGGAGTCCGTCCAGTGGGGTGGCATGAAGTCCGTTAGTGACAAACAGGCTCGAGAGCCAGTGCTGCACGGCTGAGATTCGCTGGTCTGAATTTGCAGCAATGATTTAAGTCAGTGCCTCTGTCCAAAACGTGTGTGTGTGTGTGTTTGTGTGTGTGTGTGTGTGTGTGTGTGTGTGTGTGTGTGTGTGTGTGTGTGTGTGTGTGTGCGTGTGCGTGTGCGTGTGTGTGTGTGCGATTCTTTCATCCTTTACTTGATCCTGAGTGTGCGGGTGCATGTGTGTGTGCTTCTACTTTGTATGTGTGTGAGACATGTGAGAGACAGTTTGTGCACGTGAGCACCATGGTTTTTTTTTCTGCTTTTCCTTGAAATCAAAAAAGCAGCGCCGGCTCTCAGACGCTGATGGGGCAGATGATGACTTTATCCTCCAGCATGACGCTGACGACGAGGAAGACGATGTAGAGCAGGAACATGAGTAAGCCCAGGAACTTGCTCATCCTCCACTTGCACGCGGCGATGGACAAGATGACGAAGAGGAGCATGAGGAAGAGGAGGACGATGGCGCAGAACAGGCCGTTGCTGCTCACCTGTACAGGCTTGAAGTCGTTGAGGATGTTGTAGACGAGCCAGGGGAATGGCAGACTGCGGGGAGATGAGGGGGTCAGGTTATCTCTTAGCTTCATTGTCAGAGATATAAACATTTGAAACGTTCACATTCACAAATGAAAAAAAACACTGTGCGTTTTCTTTTTGGTGCGTGCTGGACTCACCCCACGGTGATGTCAAAGATGTTGGAGCCCACCGAACTGGACACGGCCATGTCACCGAGGCCTTTTCGCGCCACGATCACACTGGTGATCAGGTCAGGGATGGAGGTGCCGGCTGCTAGTATGGTCAGACCCATGATCTCCTCTGTGATCCAGAAGGTTTCTCCCACCTGGAAGGAGGAAGAAAGGTGCTTAATGTTGCAGCTGTTCTCCCATCGCTCTGATCATTCTCGGAGGTTAAAAAATATTTTTGAGCTTCATAGCCTTTTGCAGGCATCGCTTTAAACACTGAATATTTAAGCTGGAAGTAAATAGGAATAGGATAAGTGCAGATGTTGGATGAGACTGGACTTAAAAATGTATGTTCCTTACATGCACTCTGTGAGTAGTTACACACACTAAGATTTTTTCTCATAGTCCACTGCTCAGCTCCTACATTGCACCTTTTGTAAATTTTTATTTTTATATTTTACATTTTTAAATTCTATTTTATATATTGTAATAGCTTCTTATATTGTATTATTTAAGTTGTTGCTAGTTCTGCTTTATTTCCTTGTTAATTGTTTAGCACCAATGCACCAAGTCAAATTCCTTGTATGTGTAAATGTATTGATTCTGATTCTGATTCTGAGATCACAAAGAATGGGATAAGCCTGAAAGTTTGAAGAGCACAAAACAATAACAACGTGAAACCTTCTTCTTTTAAGGCTCTGCTGCATGGTGCAGCATTTCAAAGCAGTGCCTCTTAACTCTTTGCTGATTTTTTTCCTGTACATGAATATCTTAGGCTGCACGGTGGTGCAGTGGTTAGCAGCGAGGAGGTTCCTGGTTCGATTCCAATATATATACATGCGTCAATCTGAGGAAATTGTCTACAACTATTTTGATAATTGGTCAACGGTTGCATGAGCAGAATTATCAAACATTTGGTATTGTTTTCACAATGTTATGTAACATGTTCAGGAGCATCCAGTAAGCTGTCTTCTGCTGTGTTAGTTTTTAAAGCTCTTCTGCTCGTCATTGAAAATAGCCAGCCCACATGAATGCTGGTGTTTTTTGAGGCAGTCATACTTGAACACATTTTCATTCAGTCCAAAGACATGCTCGTTAGGTTAACTGCTGACTCTAAATTGCCCGTAGTGTAGCTGGTTGTCTGTCTCTATATGTCAGCGCTGTGTCTAGGGTGTAACCCCGTCTCTTGCCCAATGACAGCTCGTCTCCAGCTTCCCACGACCCCGCGATCTGCACCCATGGGGACCTTAAAAAAGCCGCTGCCCCGCCCCTCCCCCACGACCTTGCACACATGACCTCATGCTTTATTCCCACTGCTAAAATAGAGCTTTACTGTACAGGTTGATCTGGCGGAGGATCAGGGCAGATTAGCCGGGATTAGCTGCCGTGGTCACACATTCAACACCCTGACTGCTGCACTCTCATAAGAAAGTCCTCAGAATAGAAGAGAGTTTAAAGAAAGCTGGCATGTGTGTGTGAGTTTGTGTTTGTTTGTGTGTGTTTGTACCTGGTGAGCCCACCACACCATCAGGTAGGAGAAGAAAGCGATCCAAGAAATGGCGCCGAGGAAAGTGATGGGGAAGAACTTCGCTGAGGTCTGAAAATACAAAAGAAACAAAAAGTCAACATCTGAAAGTGAAGACCAAACTCAACTACAGACTTAACCTGCCCTGAAAAAGATTCACTAATTCTGATCTACATTTCTTTATTGAAGAAAACACCATACCCCCCACCTCACCTGAGTGATGGACAGTTGACCACCTCACAGTAAATAACAATATGCATATGCAATGACCAAAAAAAGGCAAAAAAGGTCCAATAATTTATTCAATATGCAAAATTAGATGTGAAAATGTTCCATGTAGTGTTGTAATATTCAAAATCGGTCTTGGTCTCCAGAACACTTTTTGAAGGTCTCGCTCTCATCTTGGAATCTAAAGCATTTTTACTCGGTCTTGTCTCGGGCCTCAGACTGTGGGGACTCCGGATTTTAAATCAAGACCGGTCAAGACCACCACTGATCAGCTGTTTTTCCTCGTCATTACTGAGATTAGAAGCAAAACACCTCTTTTTAAAAGAACTAATAACTTCAGTTCATTTGTAGTTTGATTTTTACGACCCCTGCACACAAGATGATTATTCAGTGATATTTATGGTCTTGGTCTCGCTAAATATCTTGGTTTGGTCTTGTCTCGGAGCACTCTGGTCTCAGGTATGTTTTGTTTACTCTAGGACAAGACATACCCGAGACCGAGATAAGACCTGACTCTAGGACCAATGCACTTTTAACTCCAATGAACCCGTACTGTTCTATTACTGTGCACGAGGCAATAAACATCTATTCTATTCTATTCTATTCTATTCTATTCTATTCTATTCTGTTCTATTCTGTTCGATTCTATTCTATTCTGTTCTATTCTATTCTGTTCTATTCTATTCTATTCTATTCTGTTCTATTCAATTCTATTCTGTTCTATTCTGTTCTATTCAATTCTATTCTATTCTATTCTATTCTGTTCTATTCTATTCTATTCTGTTCTGTTCTATTCAATTCTATTCTATTCTATTCTATTCTATTCTGTTCTGTTCTATTCTATTCTATTCTATTCTGTTCTATTCTATTCGAGTCCCTTGGCAGTCGTAGCACGCTCTCTTCATCATTGTTTACTTTTATGTTGATTGTTTTTGCACCAAAGAAGGCCCCCCAGGAAATTAATTTTTATATGTACACATACCTGACTCTGTGTGTGTGTGTGTGTGTGTGTGTGTGTGTGTGTGTGTGTGTCGTCACCTCTCTCCTGACGTCAGGGAGCGAGAGCCACAGAGGGAAGACGATGGGCAGGATGATGAGGTAGGTGATCCGTTTCCTGCAGGTGTCAGGCCAGGCCAAGCTCAGAGGCTGGTCCTCGTCCTCCTCTTCCTCGCCGCCCTGAAAAGGAGTCACTTTAGATTAACCACACACACACACACACACACTCGCACCAATCAAACAACAACGCTGTTTAAAAAGCACAAAGAGGCCATACCGCTTCTCCTCCCACTACACCGTTCATGGGCGGTGTGACTTCCACGGCGACGTTGGAGCTGTTTTGGATGTTCTTAACGGCTACAGGAAGGAAGAGAAAGAAAGAGAGAGAGAGAGGTTAAGTGAAGGTCAAAGTGCTTCGTTGTCAAGCAGTGTATGAATTTGAAATGAAACGTGATGATTTAATGGCATTATGAGAAGGCTGAAACTTAGTACAATTTGCTTTTCTTGGAGGTTGTGTCTGCGAGGGGGCTCCTATGTTGAGAAACAAAAATATCTTTGTTATTTATCCATCCGGACAGGAGTAACAGAGAATCATACGGAAGTGCGTCTGTGCCCTCTCATGATGAAATGATCAAATTACAGAGGAGCTGACAAATCGGTCAGTCGGCTGAGGAATCAAATGACAAATGAAGGACGTATTCTTGAAACTAAGAATCACATTTAAATCTGAGGCACCAGTCTCTCGATTTTGAAAGCTTCTTGTCAGGTTTAAAGACGCGTCACACATTGCTGTATGACTTCCTGACGCTCATAAAGTCGTTTTGATCTCAGCAGATTTCTGATCACTTCTTTGGTGCTTTCACAACTAAACACAAAACTACTGAAAATTCCCCTTATTTAAAAAAAAAAAATTTTTTTACACCGCAACGATTTTATCCAAAAATGGCGACCTGTTGTTGCATTTTGGACACACCACTTTGGCGTTTTGGGCGCCTGAAAACAGGAGGGCCAGGAAATGGGATCACAGGTGACAAACATGTGTACTACAACGTTTTCAGACTGGTGCACGGCGGTTATTATCACGATGTTGTCGTCTGAACGAAGAACTTGTTAAGAGGATTGCTCTCTTGTCACTGTGCCTGAGACCCTTCTGTCCAGAGGCAAGTCAGGAAGATTTTAGGGAGCAGCTTGTCCTGAGAGCTTCCATGCATCTTCAGGAGTGCATTTTGTGAAAAGTATTTTTAGGAGTTGTTTGAGTCATTCTTGATTAATTTGTCACTTGATTCATGAGTTTAATTTTGAGCAGGACAAATGAACTCCCATAGTTTGAACTCGTCCTTGTTACTCACCTACGCCGTTGGCATTGGCTGCCTCATCTTTACACTTCTGCTTGGCCATTTTGTGAAGGATAGAAGCCTTCTCTTTGAAACGTCCTAAAAAAATGGAAAGACGATGACTACTTGCAGGGGGGACAACTTCGGTTGAAGAAAAGGATGTTGTACTTGTATTGAAGCCTTCTTTTAGCCAATGTGAGGAAGAAAGACTCCCAAGAATGACCAAAATATCTCAATATTTTGGTCCAAAGCCGGTATGTGATTGTTTGAATCCGTCCCGTGTTTGCAGAAAAGGGCTTCCATACATTGAAAAAGGATAATTGAGATATGATTGATTTTTGTCTTACCCTTACCTTCATCACTGAGAGGGTCGAGGGTGTGGATCATGAGCTGGAAGATACTGTTTCTCATCAGTGTGTTGTGAAGAGAGGCACAGCTGCCTTCCCTCTGCAACCTGGGTTTGGCCTACATGAACACAGACAGTTACAACAAAATCTATATGAAGACTTTCTACTCAACATTTACAGTCATTCTTTAAAGGTCACATATTCTGCAAAATCTACTTCACCATGTTTCTCTAACTCTGATATGTGTATCTAGTCTACAAACCCCCCAATGATGAGAAAAGTCCATCCTCTCCGTCTTTAGCCTGCTCTACTTTTCAGAAAATGTGTGCTCAAACGGGCCGTTTGGAGATTTTCCCTTCATGTCATCACAAAGGGCAGTAGCCCCTCCCCCAGGTGGGTGACACTCCCACAACTAGGTGTTTGTTCTGCCCTCTGAGTCTGCCTTCTCACCGTAAACAATAGGACATGGAGCGAGAAAGACTGAGACACCCAAGCCCTTCCAGAGAGGGGGAGTGGTCAGACACAGCTCATTTACATATTTAAAGGTACAGACACAGAAACAGCCTGTTCTGATCAGGGCTGAAATAGAGGGGTTTATAGACATGATCAAATACAGGATCAGAGTGGATTTAGAACAAGAAACTTCACACACATGTTTTGAGAAGCTCTGAGACTTATTTAAACTGCTTGAAGAGGAGGAGAATATTTGACTTTTAAGATATATTCTAAGGTTTTTTTGTGCCTTTATTAGAGAGACAGGACAGTGGATAGGGTTGGAAATCAGGGAGAGTGAGAGAGAGGGAATGAAAAGCCACAGAACGCCCAATTGAAGGACTATACCCTTCGTATATGGGACGCACAAACTAGCCACTAAGTCACCGTTGCACGATTCATTTGTCATTTTTATACGCTCAAAAAAAGTGAGAGGAAACCATCCTGATGAACACCAATCAGAGTCATGTCACTCCTGCAGCTTATAGCTCTCTGATGAATGTAGAATATTCATTCATTGAATTTATTTAAATCCCGAACATCACTGAGGACATGGCCTCATCAAGAGTACAACAACAAAGACTAGATGTGCACAAAACAGAATAAATAGAAAGAGTGACGACAACGTAATTAAAATCAGTTACACGCAAAGGCAGAGTGGTTTTTAGTCAGCTTTAAACTGACTCATAGGAACAAGTGTGTGAAGTTTTAATGTCATGTAATGCTCTTATAACATGACCAGTACTGAACCCGATCGTTCCATACAAAGAAGTTAAAAAGTATTAACCAAGTGTGAGCACAGCATCAAGTTCAGCCTGTGTGTAAGGGATCAATCAGTAAGATGTGTAGTGAGTGAAATGATAAAGTGACCTTACTATATGATCAGACATTAAGGAAACATGCTATGTTGAAGTGATGGTTCAGATAGAAGTGATTGTACCCGACCTAAAAAGCCTCTGCATGTTTCTAATAAGCTCCACGAGCAGAAACGTGCTCTCTAAAATGTTTAGAATTTGGACTGCAGTACCCATTTTAAACACTAGGTGTCAGAGTTACATATTGCTCCTTTAAGATAATTTGTTTGAAAATGGCTTTATGTATTTATCTTTGTTTTATAAACATTTTCCTACTAAAGATATCTATAAAGACAAACTCACCGTCAGCTTGTTCTCGTCATCAGGAGCGGTTACCTTTATGTAAAAACACAGAAAAAGCAAACATGTTACATATTTACTGTATTTGTTCTCTTATATACACACACATATATTTATGTAGTGTGGAAAGAGTAACACAAACACATGCACTACATGCAGTCTAACACATTAGGCCTGCACCCTCGTCAAAAACCCAGAAGCCCATACACACAGCTTCCCTTTGCTGTGTGTATGTGTGACTTCACTTCCTCATTTCTGAGTCCTCCTCTAAAGCTTGTTCTTTGGTCTTTTTTTCCAAGGTGGAGTCTAAGATCCTACACACACTCACAGAGACAGATGACTACAACCCAGCCATTTCCTCAGAGGACATATACAGCACAGCAGTGTCACCACATAAACACACATACACACACATGGCGCCCGGTGTGTGGGACAGGTAGAGAGTGTGGTGATGCTTTGTGTAGATACTGAGAAGGGGGAGGTTTGGTCTGGGAAGGAGGTACTGGGAATATTTGTTGAATTAAGATGTAGATATCGAAACTTTAAGTTGAGTAGATTTGTCAGACAGACAGTAGAAGTGGGGTAAATCAGGCTGAGAGTGGCAGTGCTATGACGTCCTGCTCGGAGTGAAATTCACATAATAAAAACAACGACTGAAGCAAGGAGGCTTTTTAAAATGTTAACGTGACACCAACCAGATTAAAGTTTGCTACATGAAAACTGTATAAAAACAGGCACAAATAGAAATAACTTCTTCATCTGATACTGACTATTTTGTCACCTAACATCTTCACAGGATTTGATTTTTAAGAAATAAAACATATTAAAGTAGGATCAGTCGACAAATCTAACGAGTGATGCAACAATTATAATTAGGGCTGTCAAACGATTAAAAGTTCATCGCAATTTATTTTAAATCGCATTATCCCGCATATAAAAATACAAATTGCTATGCATTTATTTTGAAATTGTGTACTGTCTCAAGCTGAGAGTGCTTTGCCGACTGTGTGCTTTTATTTTGAACTAAAGTCAGGCCCTTCCTGTAGATGGAAGGTTAGGACAGGAAGTTAAGCACAGAGACAGGAAGTGGTTAGGGGTCCCAAACTGAGGTCAAACTGCTCAAAGGAACGGTAACATAGGTCAATGTGTGATGTCATGAGGTCAATGTGTGATGTCATAAGGTGGATATTACTTTGGACTCGTCAGCTGAGCTGTCTGAGAGTTTGTTAAAGTGAAATGAGACATTCAAAGATGCAGCAGTGTCCTTCTTTTACATCACTGAGACTACAGGGAGAAACTGAGGACGACTATCTATCGGAGAGCCTGAAGGGACAAAATAACATGAGATTAATCTTGATTTAAAAAAGTGTAATGCCTGACTGTGATTAACTAGGTTTCAACTGGTGGGTCGGGACCCAAAAGTGGGATTTGGAGTGGTTTTCTGGTGCGTCGCGAATGTGTGTCAAAAAGTCTATGACTCACTTTTATTCTTTGGTTCATTTGTTCCGTCTCATGTTTTTTACCACCTGAGGTCCAAACTGCACAACTACTCACTTAATCAATCTGATTGGTTGAAAGAAAAGCCGAAATTGGGGTTGTGATTTTTCATGAAGGAGTTGGTTTTAGGGTCCTGAGAACCACCGCTATAGACTATATACCCGGAGAGGTTTCCATGCTCGGGACTTTATCGACGATGTGGAGGCTAGGCGTCGGATTGTTCATTCCATGTAACTAACTTGAGTGTGGCTAATACCTGGAAGACCAGAAGATTATCCTGGAAGGTGAACCACTGAAGTAAACAGAATCAAGTCCTGGGTAACTTGAAGAGGGGGGTCTAGTCTCATCCAAAAGGGAGTCCTCAACGATAACAACCCGCTCACAATTCATCATTTCCCTTCTTACACGGCCACTTACTTAAGAAATGAGTACGATTAAAACTAACTAAACTCAATTGTTATGTGGAATGAGGGCGTTACTTGCTGCCATCTTAGAGTCGCCTACTTTACTTCTGAACAGTAAAATATAATATTCTTCTTTTAATTTTAATCTTTCTTGAGTTAACAAACTTTTGAACACCAAAATCAGAAAACAAAATCCCAAAATTGGGGATTTGGAGCATCCAAGGAGTAAGTGAAAGCAGAGTAAGACCTGGCTTATAATGCTTCTGACAACAGAAAGTAGTTCTGGGAGTGTTGGCGAGATTGAAAAGTGACATGCGACATATTGGGAGCACTGACATGTCGGTATCATTTGTGGCATGCCAGCTTCACGGCGACTTGTGCGCTTGCATTACGGACATATCACCATAAATTCAGCCGTCACTGATGGCCCGCCACCAGGGGGCCAGCGCCATGTACCACTCGTCTCTCACTCCAGAATCACCCGTCATCCACCACCATGATGCAGATTAAAACCAGTGGACCCGCTTTACGACAGTTACTGCTGTAAATGTGTAATTTGATTTGTCTTTAATGACAACCTACACCTTGAGGAAACAGGTTACTTTTTTATGGCTAATCTGTTGATATCAATACAGCATTAATGATGGATAAAGAACCTTTTTAAGACTATAGTATACATGCTACTTAACGTGTCAGATCATCAGCAAAGAGAGGAAGTTAAACAATATTTACTTAATTTTCCCTCAGAGACGGAGAGACGATCATAAGCACAAAGCAGAGGGGTGGAGGATTTTGTTGTTGACACGTTTTCATGATGGAGGCCACAGAGTTTGAGAAGATAATCCCTTTAGCATGCATCTGACAAGACACCTGTTGCTGCTGTTATGGCGGCTACAGCACCACTAAAGATCAGCTTTTTGTTTTTGTTTATGTTTACGTTCGGCTCGCGTTTCCATTGAATAGTTAGGCTACTTATCGAGATGGTAATAAATGTCATTAACAAATGTTCAGTTAAAATACGTTTACACACAAAACAAAGATGATTTATTTCCTCGGGGATTGTGGCATTCAAAGCTGTTTATTTAAACCTCGTTATTTTCCATTGAACAGAAATTATATTGACTGTAGACGTTTTAAATGACGACAGAGAGGGGTCACCTGTGTGAACTGTAGCCTCCATGTGATGGCTGAGCAGCATGGCTTTGAAAAGCAGAGGCCAACTTGGCATTAGTTCATGTTGGTTAGGGCTCACATGGCCGCACTGAAGACTCATTCAACCTGCTGTAGGAGCTGCTAAGACCGGAGCCTGCATGGGTATAAGTGATTGTCCTGCATGTTAAAAATACAGTTTTGTTGCTTTGGTCAAAGTTTTTACACATCACGACATCTGAGACTCATCTTTGACCTCCATCACTTCAGACTGTTTACAAAAGTGTTTTTCGTTTTGCACCCTGAAAACCTGAGCCTGTTTTTTTTTTCCCCTCAGCGTGCTGCTCAGCTTGATTTGTGTTTCATAACGTGTTCGTGGTCACATGACATCACCGCAACTAGCGACAAAACACTACTAATCTTTGCCCTTATTTGCCTCAGCCCTCATCTCCGCTCTGCTGCACGTGTGAGGTTCTGTCAGTCCTCCGTCGGAGCTGCATCCTCTCACCAATCAGCACAAATCAGCCCGCTGGAACAATGACCTCCAGCCACTTCAGTCATTTATACAATAACACAGGTCATTGTCTAATACATCCTCAAACTGAAGGGAAACTAACCAACACTGCTCTTTAACTAACCTGTCACTGCTGCGACACTCAGAGAACTCAAAACCAAACCTGACATTTACCTATAAAAAACAACATTTCATGAAGTCCATCCTTTACGATGGTGGGTCATAACTAAAACACTTTTAAAACCTGAAAGGAGTCAAAGGATTTATATCGCCTTTACTGCTCGTTCTACCACAGTCATATCCTTTCTGACGTCACATTTAATGACATTAAATATCAAATAAATAATCAGAACTCGATTTTTTCAAACTTCTAAACTATTAAAAATAGTCTTATTGAATTTTGGATTTCCAGAGAAATTCCTTCCACTTCAGACATTTAGTTAAAAAGCCATTTTTCTTGCAATTAACGTGATTCAAATTGGTACTTTATGAGGCTTTATTAAAAATTAAGCCTCAACATCTGGTTTTGATTACAAGACAAAAGTCTATTAAAGTCAAACTGGTGAACGTGGTTGGATTTAGTCAAAACTCTTATATTTAATAAGGATTTAAAATTTGGGGGAAATTAGTGGATTCAGACTGGTGTATAATTGTGGTTGTTTCACGCCCAAAGATTACATTTTTAAAGGAGGCTTCGCTGGTATTTCATCACTTCCAGTTCAGTGGTCTCTCATCCCAGTTTGAGATCAAGACACCGAGAAACTCCCAAATCCTAAAGTCCCGAATTTACACCAAACTTTCCCTTCATCCCAATAATTATCAACCCTAAGGCACAATGGCATCACCTTTACTGTGTGTGTGTGTTTGCGCCTCCCTCTGCAGTGTCCACCTGACTCTCCGAGCTGTGCGACTTAGCCAGGATTAATCAGCAGAGATCACCACTTTTAGACTGGTAATTTTCGAGCCTGCGTGTGAAGTCCCGCAGCAACCTTCACAGGTCACCATGATGTCCAACATTTCCCCGTCCCGCTCCTCAGTCTTGCGAGCGGCAGCCGTCTTTACTCATGCGTCTTTAAAAACGGCTCATAACGCAAAGCATGATCCTTCAAAGGCTCAACAGATAGTTATGTTGCTCCTGTAGAAAAGCAGCAGCAGCAGCACTTGATCTGATCATGATCACACTGACTTGAATAAGAAGAAAGCACCTTTGACTGTAAGGTCTTCAATATAAGCCTTGTGCTGACCCCAGAGCAGAAATATCTACAGTCTGATTTAATGAACAGGGTCACCATCATTAATAATCATTTTATAAATATAAGACGTCATATGAGCAACATGTATCTACACTAAATCCTCCTCCGCTAGCTGAATGTTGTTAATTAAATAACTCATGACATTGCAGATGCATGACACTGCTGGGTGGGGATCCAGGTTTTTTATATGAATGGCTGAGAGGAGAATTGAGACGTTTTGTAAGAGCCCTGCGGCGGCTGGGTGACAGTGTGCTTGGCTGTGTGTTTGCTGTCGTCACTGCAGGTAAGCAGTTGATAAGGGGATCAGAGAGGATTGTCGTCTTTAGTGCCATCAGCAAGCAAACCAACAGATCTTCTCTCTCTTATAACATAAATGCTTAATGCACTGGATGCACTGTGCAAACATCCCAAAACATCCCCAACAATGCACAAATCAAAAGCCACGGCACGTCATGAGCAGGACGGCGGCCAGACGACGGAGCATTCTGTCTTTTTTTTCTCGGTGAACTGCTGATTCCTGCTCCCCCAGGGAGCATCTGACTATTATTAGCGGCTCTAATGGGATTGGAGGGCATTAACCCGAGGGATTATTTGGCAGCTACCGACACATGAGGGCAAGGCAGTTGGACATCAGGTGCTGGACGATAGAAAGAGGAAAGCTGTTCCTGGGTTGAGATGAGGAAGCCTGATATATAGCTGATTCCCAGAAGGGCATGTATGTAAATAGAGCTTCTTGCAACAACCCTGAAAGGGTTCAGCGGTCAGATATGCTGTACATGCTCACAGCTTTAGAATAAGAAGACACAAGCAGATACATGATTGGCTTTTCTTCACATTTACGATAATGTGGTTGGCGTCTGGGATGGAAAATTTCAATTGTTATTGTTATGACAAAAGAACAAAGTCACTATTAAGAATACATCATTTGGAAAGAAAGGAAAAGAGCAAGAACACAAAGACAAGATAGATTTCTATTCTTCTAAACACATATTTTTTTCTTGTTGAGAATGATCTAAGCCTTAAAGGGGGTGGAGCTTAAAAGCAGATGCAACCATATTTAAGGCCGGTGATAATGAGCTCATCTGTTACCTAAAACGTGAGAACATCCACTGGCCTGAGTCACAATCATCACAACAGTTGTCTGTTCTGTAAACATCTCAAGCACACGTTATGGCATTAAATACGTATATGTATGTGTTTCTAAAAAAAAGCACTGTATACGCCCCTGAAGACCTGGTGATGGGTGATGTCACTCTAGGCTACGGGCAAGCTGCTCTAAGATCAGCCTACAGTAGTTTTAGTATTTTGTCACCTGAGAGCCGTATGTGATTACAACATCAGAGAGCAACAGATCTGACTCCAACTGCACACACAGACAGAACATAAAGAAGACAGAGGGACAAATTTGTAAAAAAAAAAAAAAAAAAACCTTCTTTGTGTGTTTGTGACAATGTTTGTGTTTGGTGTTTCATTACGTCCCCTCTCTACACGCCATCGTTTTGCATGTTTGCTATTTTTAAACACAGCAAGAGCAGAACAATGAGCTCGCCAAGCCGATCTTGAGATCACACTTCCCAATCATCTTTCCTCCAACGTCAAGAAGAGAGACATTGGTTCTGTGATTGTGAATCGACTGGTATTGAAAGTCTGTCGCCATCAGGTTTACGTCTTCTTAATCAGGTTTACGTCTTCTTAATCCAACTATGAAAAGGCCTTTCAGAGAGACAAAGGCATGGCTCTTAAACCGTGCTCGAGTATTACCAATTCTCAGAATAGCGAACACTTTCTAACTGGTGTTTTCTTTACATTTTGACTGGAGAATAACGAGATCTCTGAACTCCAGATTGGAATGTATAACCAGCAACCAGCTGAAGTAAAAGGACAAACAACACTCGGAGCTACAACCCTCCTCCAGAGTCAAGAGGCCACTTTGCGCCATTGTCAGGTGGAAGACGAGGGGCGCTAACGATGAGGTTAAGGAGGTGCTACAAAGACCTTTTAGACACATTTAGCTGTTTCTTCTGCTTACAGTTCTGGTTGAATCTCTGGGAGAGGACACTCCAAGAAGACATGTCCATTTTTACAACTTTCTACAGAACTCAGGATTTACATGTTAAGTATTAGTTACACTATCAGTATGATATCAGACTCCTTTCATTTGATCGAAAGAGAAAGTTATTTTTGAGTATTTAGCATTTTTATGATTCCTGTTCTGACCTGACTAAGTAGCAGTTCCAATGTTTGAAAACTGGGAATTGCTTCTTGTATCTGAGCCTTGCCAGATCCGGGTCGAGACTTGGTTATTAACAGTAAGGACAGAAGACAAAGGAAGGCCCCTATAGACTTAGTCAGCACCAAGAGGCCACGGCCTGGCTCTGAGCCAGCTACACAGGTGGCAAATTAAGACAAATCTTTATATCCTTCCAGATGAGAATTCAGCAGGGTTTGGCTACCTGACAGAGCTCTGTGTGTTCAGCACTCTGTTTTAACACCCTTTGTGCCTCTTTTATAACACTGTTTACCGCCCAAAAAACAGGGGCGGTACTGCTGTCAGGGTCAGGCGCCATGACATTCTCCTGGGCCGCAGCTATCCAGATTTCACCAAAGACACACTGGCAAAAAGAGTTCCCATCAACATCAGAAATGCATGCCAAAAATAAGATAATGGTCACATCTTATGTTGTTTGATTGGAGGTTTTCATCTAATTTTCCTGGTGTTTTGCGAGCTACAGAATCACCAGGGGAATTAGAAGGTTATGATGGATCACTGGGATCAGTAAGTGAATGAGAACATCTGGGTATATATTGGGATGAGTGAATGTTAAGGATCATCTGATGGCTCCAGATAAAGGTCAGGAAGTGGCGAGAGTAAGGTGGGAATCAAACGAGAAGGAAAAGGCAATGCTAAAATAACGGATGGTTAGATGGACTATTGGACGACCGATTGATAAACAAATTGGTGCATTGATGGATGGAAGGGTGGGTTAATGGGCAACAGATTGGGGGTTGGATTGATGGGCAGATATATGGGTGAAAAGATGAATGGATAACCCACTGGATGAATAGATAGATGGATTGGTAGATTGGTGGATTAACAGACATATATATGGATGGTTGGTGGACAAACAAATGGATGGATTGTAGGACTGATGTATGGATGTAAACATGTGTGGGATGGACAGAATCAAGCTCACCCTTGGTGCGGTTTCCAGCTCGTCCACCTGGTTGCTTCCCAGCAACCTCTTGACGGTAAGTTCTACTTTAGAATTGAACTTCATGAATGTCACATAGCAGGTGTAGCACGTCAGCAGGCTAATACTTTCTCCCAATGAGATTTCATTATCCAGAAAGAAATAGATGAGCATAAGCAAGCCAACGATATAGAAGGAGACGTCTCTGAACAGAGGCCACCAGGTGAGGTTCAGCACCTCTTTGGAGAACACGGCGCACATCCCAATCACAAACAAGATGTTGAAGACGGCAGAGCCCACAATGGTACCAATACCTACGTTACTGTGGGAGACGAAGACCCCTATGACAGAGGTGAAGAGCTCTGGGGCGGAGCCACCTGCTGCCATGAAGGTGGCTCCTGCTACGTCATCAGAGATCTCCAGCTTCTCTGTGATGACTGTGAGCGCAGGAACAAAGAACTCATCACAAACAATGGCTAAGGCTATGAACATGTACAACATGCCAAACATATGAAACGCCACATAGCCCTGGCGTCTCTGCTCAACAGAGAATAAGTCCGTCGGGTAGTCCCCATGATTCTGCTCTACTTTGGATGACTTCATAGCTACCGGTATGCCTCCTGTTGCATCTGAAATGTTGTTGTACTGAAGAAGTGTTCTTTGGGGCACCGCTGCCTCTGCTGAGCCCTCATCAGCCGATTCCAGCTCCTTGGCCACCGTTGTGACCAGCGACAAGGCACTCCATGAGCAGACTGTGCAGACCACCGCCAAGCTGAGGACGAAGCCCAGAATCCGTCCAGGCCGCAGCTTTCTTTTAACGCTTGCGTAGTGTTGTCTGGTGCATCTGCTTTGACAGCCCAGAAGAGGTTCGGAGCTGGAGGGAGCCATCGTGCCTCGACTTCTTATGGGTAGCATGAAATCCATGGTGTTTGGCGCAGGTTTTTTTTTAGGCAGAGTGGATGAATCCCCCCCCAAAAAAAGTTGGGCTGGTGGTTCTGTTGGCTGCAAGGGCCGCGATTTGACAGGCCACGTCGGTTCACCGATTAGTTTGCATGCTGCTCCCCGATCTAAACACAATGGAAGCCCCCCAGTCTGATTCCAGGATCCAGCCCATTCAAAGGCTTCCCCATATTACACTCTGCAAGACACAGAAGACAAAGAAATACAAGTTTTAAAGTCACGGACTTACATGTGGATAAAGCTGCTCTTACTCTTTCCACTTTAGAGGCCTTTAAGAAGAGTACAGGAGATAGGTACACATAAATGTTGACATAACTCATTGAATCCCATCTTCTACTGCTTTCTATTCCCATGCATGTGAAAGGAAATAGACTCATTTTGGGGCCTGTATTTTAGAGATAGGACAGTGGATAGAGTCAAAAACTGGGAAGAGAAAGCAAGGAACAACATGGGGGGGGGGTACCACAGGAGCGGCATGCTCTTAAAGACTTAGGCCTCTGTTCATGGAGTGCACTTATTAAGCACTAGGCCACCGGCGCCCCCAAGCTGACTAAAATAATGTACATTATTTGAGAAAAGGGATTTTGTCTACTGCTTTCTGAATCACTCTGACAATTACTTAAAGACCTCTAAAAGGAAAACTCTGGGCAACTTTGTCGCCTTGTTGGTTTGCTTTATCACAAAATTTAATGAAATGTTTTTTAAGTAAAACAATTAACTTTGTTGAAGTGTCCGTGCTAAACAAGACCTTCCTAAAAAGTTCACATGAGCTTTAGAGTCTTTTGTTGGTTATAATCCAAACAGATTTCATTGTCTGGCTTAAAGTTCTTGTTGCATATTTTCAAAAGGCTTGGATAAATTTAAATGTTGCTTAGTGGGTATCCACCTCCACTAATTTAAAAAGTCATGCAGTGCTTCAACACACTTTCGCATATGTTTATGTAAATCTATAAATATACCAATCAGTCACAATGCTGTAGCCTTCTTGACATTGTGCTGAGAACCTGCAGTGACTTCTCTCCTTTAAGGAAAGCTAGGACATTAGTGAAAGCTCATTAGGAAGCTATTTAATCCCTGAGAAGATATACTTAGATTAGCCTCAGGCCCTGCACACTGATGCCAATGCACAAAGTCAAAAAGTAGACGTAAGCCAAAAGAGTGAATATGAGGGACACAAAAAAAGAGAGAAATGTATTTGTCGATTCAGGGCTCGGATAACGTAAAGCATGTTCAACTGCAATCTCGAATGTTCATCTCAAAAGTCTCTAATAATGTGAATGCTTCCCTAACTGCTTTGATACAATACATCAAATGTAAATCTTTGTTTGAGTCCAAAAACAAATAGTCCTGTAAAGGAAACATTTTGAAAGGAAGCTGGACTCTACAAGGACATGACAGTGAAGACACACTGCAGCTACACATAAAAAAAGCCCAACAAATAAAGTTATTTATCCTCATACCACACTTGGAAATCTCCCGTTCAGCAGGAAGGCGTCGGGCAGGCAGCAGCTCCAGTATCTTCCAGTGAATATTCCAGTAAATTGAATCCACAAAGGAAGAAGGGTCCAGAAGGCTAAAGGTCCCAACAGTAAATCCTAGGTGAGATTTTCCTCCCTCAGCCCAAGTGGAGCTGCAAGACACCAGGACAGATGCAGAGGACCGAGGGCTCCTCCCTCCTCCTCCAGGTTCCTCCCCCCTTTGACACTCCCTCCCTCCTTCCCTCAGTGTTTCATCCTCTCCACCTTTCCCCTCCTCGCCTTCTCTCTTTGTCCAAGAATGAGGATCAGACTGTCGGTCGTCCTTCCTTCCTTCCGTCCTTCCTCAACGACCCCCCATCCTCACACCTGATCCTCCCCTCCCTCAGTAACATATATCATTTCTTCCCATCCCTAGACCTGAGCAAATAAGTCTTGCACAAGGAGCTTACAGGTTGATGGGGCTGAAGCCTGCTGTGCCATCAGATCATAGTGCTGCTCTCAAAGACCTTGAAAAGTATCCCTAATACAGCGTGATGTAACACACAGCAGTACAGGTCGCAGGAGTTGCTGCATGGTATTAACCTATATGAACATAAGGATGTAACACTGCAGCTTAGACCGACCACGGATAGCTAATCATTTTTCAGATCAACTTTCAGCTTGAAGCATGCCTGAGTTCATTTCACACATCATTTTGCTTTTTATTTATTTTTTTGCATCATTTGCATTTTAATCCTCGAATATAAAGTTGGACTTTAGGCTTAAATAAATATATATATATATATTTTTAGCATTTTGCCACTTATTTCTAAATCTCAAAGACCTGAAGAGAGGTTGAAGTGTGCACTACGTGTTTCGTTCATAAACAGCCAGTTGTTGGGAGTGACGTCACCTCGCCCCCTGTCCGTCACTTTGCGCATGTCTGTAATTGGCTTTTGATGCAACAGCTGCTCCATCCGTCATATGTAGCGCTGTAAAAAAAAAAAAAAAAAAACTGACACGTGCTTATGTGGCTCGAGTCCAGTCGAGGGCATGAGCCTCAGAAATGTAGTTATAGCAGATATTTAAGTCTCCCTGCATCATTCTTCCCTCAAATTGTTTGTTTAAATTATTGTTTTAGGGGCTTTTTGCCTTTAATGGATGAGACAGCTGAGGAGAGAGAGGAAATGTTTGGAGGACAGAGTTGTGGATGATGCTACAATGTAGGGTGTCGGATTCGAACCCATGGCTGCTGCGACTTGGACTATTTCCTCTGTACAATGTGTGCATACTCAGAGCTTGCCCGGCGCCCTTCAATTTAAAAAAAAATGTGATTGAGCTAGTGTGTCTGCTGTGTGTTTGCTGCATTCACACACTAAAGTCAGGTGAGGCTTTGGGAACTGTAAGCTTAAGTAGCCACCTGGAGGTGATTTTGAAATGATGTGACGTAGCACAACCCTCTGCAGAGTGTGTGTGCCAGTGCATGAGTGTGTGAGAGAGAGAGAGAGATGGTTGCACAAGGGCAGTGTTATAAAAGTTAAAAAAAAAGCAGGGTTTTTTTCTGTACAACAATTGAATAAACGCTGTAAAATAAATCCTGCAAAGATTGGGATTTATGTGAGGATGTGCCACGTTATCCTGCATGGGGTTAAATCCAACCAGACCTATCCATTGTTTCTCACCTCCCACTGCTCTTATCCAATTAAACAGAAGCATACTTAATGGAGTGGGCCGCTAACTTTCCCTTGCAGGCAAAATGCTGCTCTGGGTGGCCGACAGACTGTCTGCTTCTCGGCCTGTCAAGCCCACTTTCAGCCTCCGGGAGCGAAAGGCACGCTAAGTCAAATATTCTGCACATGAGCTTTAAGATGTTTCAGGTGTTATAATCTCCATTTCCAGGTTGATTCTCTGCAACTGTCGTGCATGAGGAAATTAGATATATTTCCATTAGTAGTGATTAATAGTGACAGGTGTTGTGTACTCTCTGTCTAAAAAACATTACATAATATTATCATATAGAAGTGCAATGCTGCAGTAAAGGTGACACACACAGTGGGGTCGAAGAGGTGTTAGAGTTGTTACCAGTACAGGTTCTGTATATGGGCCATAGCTGCTATATTAGTGGCTTTCCAAGGTCCCGAAGAGGCTAAACTTGTTGTGTAACCGATAACCTAACCCTCTTTCAAAGCAGGCCAAGGTACATTGCATGCAGAACATGAAATCAGACAGAGGCTCCTGACATGCCAGAGAACCCACACCTTGATTGTTGGAATGTTTCAAGTTAAGTTTATGATCCTCTCGTTGAAAAAAAGATTCACAGGATGTGGAGAGAGTTGACTCGGACACAGCCGCGGGGTCACTGCTGAAAGGTGAAGCCTCATAACAAGTGAACACAGACATCAGCAATAAGAGAGTTATTAATGAGAACATTGATATCGCATCAGGCTGTTATTTGCACAATCCATTATATCATTAGATGTTGTGAGTGTAAGGGTGAGAGGCGGCTTTTCACAGGTAAGGCAGGGGAAACAGAGAGAGACAGAGAGAGAGAGAGAGAGAGGCTCCTGCTCGTCTGTGAAGGCTGGTTTAGCAGCAGCTTAGTGGATAAAGCTTGTGCCTGAAATAGCTGCTAAGTTGTTAGAGACCCTTTCTAAGTGAGCAGGGACAGCCCAGGAGAGGCCTGAGACCTGTTCAATGAATCCACACAAAAACTTAGAGGGAAGAAGAGTAAGGTATAATATTATTTGTGACAAAAAAAATGTAATGTCTCTTTTTAGATGTTATTAATTATTGCATATTGAGATTGTTTCAAACACACACACACATCACCACTCGGTGACACTGATGTATCAGAAAATGTTTGTACCACTGAAAACTAGCTGCCCGCCTCCTTGCACAGAAACATGTTATTATGAGCTAGCACACATCAAGTATGGCTAAGAAGGCTAAGATATTAAAGGAGCAGTATGTAAATCTGACACCTACTGTTTAAAATTGGTACTGCAGTCCAAATTCTAAACATTGTAGAGAGCTGTCTCCCCCCCGCCCCCTCCTCTCTAGAGTCGAAGCTCACGTAGGTTGCCATGTGGTGAACAATGAAGCTTCAGTGTTTAGCCAGCTCTGCATCGGTCTGTAAACCTTTCTGTGTTCTAACCTCTCTCCATTTTTCAAAAGCATCTCCAATATTGATCCTAGTTTGAGCACGTTTCTGCTCGTGGAGCTTATTAGAAACATGCAGAGGCTTTTTAGGTCGGGTACAATCACTTCTATCTGAACCAGTTCTCTTGCCCGCTTCCATCGCTGCAACACCTGTTGGTTTGACCTGATAACTGGTCTCATATCTGGCAAACTGAGGGGCGTCCAAAACGACCGTGTGGGGGTGCCTTAAAACCGCCTACCTTCTCTGGTCCAAACAAATCCAGAGCATTCAGGAGCAGAATCTAAAGTTAGAAGGAGGACATACTGGCTGCTGCATTGTTGTCAGTCGGATGAGGATGTAGCAGCTTAGAAAATAAAATATAATCACAGTGAGGTGAAAGGATCGTTTTACCCACATTTGGGTACTTAAGGAGCGGCTTGAGATGAAGAGCGATGCAGAGTTGGTCTGCTTTCTGTTGGACAGGCAGGTGCCAAACACCGGTGGTTAGCTTGTGCTAGCCAGTTTTTCCATTGCAACAAATGTAATATTCTCAGGTAGCTTGCAGTGAGTACGGGCTTGTGATGGCGATGAGCCCAGGAGGAGGGGTCCAGTTTGAATGTTGTATAAAAGAGGACATATTATCCCCTTTCTCCAGCTTTTCAAACAGTCCCCTGTGGTCTAAATGAAACATCTGTGCTGTGCTTTGGTCAAAATATAACATGAATCAAGCACCAGAGGAGGTTTGTGACCCTGTATAAACCAGCTCTCTCAGAACGCTCCGTTTTGGTGTGTGTGTCTCTTTAAATGCAATGAGCCCCCCCTGAGTTTTCTCAGTAGACATCAATCCTTCGCTAGCGAGAATAAAAATGGCGGACCTGCGCAAAAGTTTTGTTCTAGTCTGGGGGTGGAGTCCATGGGTGGAGATATCAGGGGAGGGGAGGGTATTTTCTTTACCAGAATCCCACTGTGACATCACAAGGAGAGCACATTTGAAACAGAGCATTTTTCTCTGTGTTGTAAGACTTATGCAGACCACAAACAAAGGACTGGATGGGTTTGTTTCACATTTTGTGGGTCAGTAGACACTCAGGTTACCCAAATATATGTTCAGAAACACTGTACAAGTGGATTTTTCATAATATGTCCCCTTTAAGGGCTTTTATTTCTGTTACAGCTGACGTAGGTTACACAGTGTGAGCTTCTTGTTTTGAAGCGGAGCTACAAACCGACGCTCACTGCACCAGTATCACACCTGTTTCCTCTTATAACCGCACATGACACATTTATATCTCACCACTGTGGAGTAAGTTCAGCAGCTGGAGATGTTTGTCTGGTAGCTCTCGACGATGACGATCATGATATCACTGTCCGAGAGGCCCGCTCTCCCGCGAGCACATAACACCGTGAAAGTAAAGGCCTAAAGACTTGACAACTTTTCATAATCTCTTGGAAATCCTCTGATCTTCAATGGCAGAGGGCAGGATTAGTTGTGGCCTTCGCAGCAGACCAGCAGTGACTCTCTTCGGCGCACAGTGGTAAAATAACCAGTCATCAGTTTAAGAAAAAAAAAGAGACGCAGAAAATACAGAAGAAGAGATGTTTCCTAATCCTTCAAAGACATGTGGTGTTTTTTTACACATCTTGGAAATGAATCCTAATTAAAAAAAATCTATCTAACATTGATATTCACTTAAAGTCTGGACAGGTAAACTTTCCTAGCCAGAGTTTGTTTTTAAACTTAAACACAGAAAGGTTCTTTGTGTGTTGTCAGGCAGGTTGTGTTGAGGCTCAGGATTAAAGATACCAGACACACATCGCCATCTAGTGGTCAAAATACCACATGACCTCCCGGATATCTTGCTAGCGTCAGGCTGCATCTTCTGACCTTTTATAAGCAGCAGGTCCTGAGGAGAGCTAAGGCTGTACTGCCCCTTCACAGTGAGTTTGACCTTTGACCCTCAGGCCCTCGTTTTAGCGCTTGTGACGAACACTAAAAGACTCCAGGTCTCATTTGTCCCTGTTGCAATTCATATATTTAATAGCAGTTAGGCCTTTGGTTGCTTTTTTTTAGCACTTTACCAACTTAGTAAAAATCCCTTTTTGGTCTGAGCTCTTGCCTGATCTTGCTGCGATGTTTTATAGTTTTTTTATATTTTGTTGTCTGATTGTTTCACTTTGTTCTAATTCAGATTTTACGCTGACATCGTCCATGTGTGTGTAGTCTTCTGTGTGCTCTGAGTTCGTTCTCTACCCCACACTCAAAGCATGTGCCGAGGTCCGCTTCTGGAGCAACGGCGCACGTGCATGTAAGTGAGGGGCGTGGCTTTTGAGGGGAGGGGGCGGGTGTAGACGGAGCACTGAGGAAATGCTACTTTCAAAATCATGCTAGTTTGAGGAAATGACCAGCACTGCCTTTAATGAACAGTGTGTGTGTGTGTGTGTGTGTGTGTGTGTGTGTGTGTGTGTGTGTGTGTGTGTGTGTGTGTGTGTGTGTGTGTGTGTGTGTGTGTGTGTGTGTGGGGGGGGGGGGGTCCTCAGTCTATGTCGCCCTTATTTTGGGGGTCACGACCTGGAAAGTTTGGGAACCCCCGCACTAGGCTACCGGCACCCTATTATATCGCTTTTTATAATTTAAATTGAGGGTTGCTAAACACGAGGTACAGCAAATATTCAAACATTTGATCCATGCTAACAGAATAGCTACGATACAAACATGGCCGACTGCAGATCAAAACGCTGCGTAGTGTTGTTGCACAAAGAAGGAAACAAGAGGTAATAGGTGAAATATTTTATTGAGACGTTTCATCTTCTCACCCTTCATTAGATTCCAGTGATATTCTCAAATGATAAGATTGATAAATGTGTGTGAACAACCTGATTAGGAGACAAGCTGCTTTAGGGAGCCTGCAGATGACCGAGGAAACGTGCAAACACACGACTTCTAAAGAATCTCTGCAGACGAGCGTGTGCACATTTCCTCTCAGAGTTGAATCTAACTGGTGTCACGGTGGCTGCAGGGTCTTATTTAGCTTCTCTCAAAGACGCTCTACGAGTACAAACCCAGCCGGATCACTCATATTTAAAGGACTGGAGGTGTCTGTGTATCGCTCTGAGACATGATGAGACACTGACTGTTTGACCCTCACGCCCTGTGATGTCACTGCTGCGTCATGAGAGGCTCAATATTCATTTAATGTTTCAAAACCAGATGAAACTACCACCTGATGTGAGGCAACACAGAGTTTAACGAAGAGCCCGTTAGCGGAGTCAAATTCAATTAAATTAAGGCGACTTTTGGAACATTTTAAATTCTTTGGCAAAGGAGAACAAACGAGGAAATCTCAAAAGACAAAAGATCCGATTATGGCGTTTATCCGATTATCCTCTTCAAATACAAAAACTCTCGGCCTCCCTCAGCACTTGGCCTTCTTGCCGTATTTATCAACGACTTCCGGTGTGACGCTCTGGTCCTCCTCCACACCCTCCGTCACCTTCTTCCCCACCAGCTCGTAGATGTCCTCGGCTCGGACGCCCATCGGCTCGGCCACCTTCACCGTCAACATGTCCAGAGTCAGCGTCGCTCCTTTGGGGATTTGGACCTTGGCCACCACTGATTTACCCAACTGGAAGATAGATAGATAGATAGATAGACAGACAGACAAATAGATAGAAATTTAAAGCATCCAGTAGCAGGTTACAAAGACGTACATGACATGAAACATTTGTTACAAATTAACCACAAAACCGACGCCCCCCTCCCTCATACATATATATTAACCTGAAAAAAGATTTAAAGAATACCTCTAGATGAATCAAACTTAAACTGTGCAATTAAAAAAAGACTTATACAAGAAATGTACATAACCCGTGCAGGGATAAAAATATATGTGACATTTAAACAAGAAACTATAAACAGTTGAGGAAAAAAAATCTGTGATTAGACCTGAAAATAAAAAAATACAAAGTGTTGACCTTCTGTTGTGTTGTTTATATATGTACAGCAATGTTTAAAAAGAAGATGCGGCGTGTGAAAAAAAGCATCAAACTGTTTTTTCTGTGTTTCCCTGCAGAGAGACGATTTCCCACCTTGTCATGGCACGGCTTCTCGCACGGTAACATCTTCTTGAGGCCGCTCCCCATCGACCTCTCCACCAGCCGGACGCTCTGAACCAGCTCAGTCAGCTCATCGGGTGTCAGAGAAGCTTCGTGGTCGCTTCCTTTCCACGTCTTGTCCAAGGTCACGTGACGTTCGATGACCTTCGCCCCCAGAGCTACAGCCGCGACTGATATAGCGATCCCGGACTCGTGGCCGGAATATCCAATGGGAATGTCTGGAAATTCCTTCTGGTATTCCTACAAGACACAACTGGCCAGGATGAGTTTTTCTATCCTCCTTAATCTGACACTCTGCGTGATTTACTTATTTGCTGTCTTGAAGAGTTTAGACGATTAGATTTATGGGACTGATAAACTTCTTGGTTTATCTCACAGCCAGCTGTGAGTTAGCTTAGCTTAGCATGAAGACTGAAAACATGCAGACAGCGCTAGCCTTCCTTCATCCAACAGGAACTAAATCATCCTTAGCGACCTCCTTTTTGCCAAAGCGTTATTTAGTGAATAAAGCTAGAACATAAACCGCTATGAACATAACTGCTCGGATATTTAATGACATACTGTCGTTCAATTCAATTAACTTTATTAATCCCTCTTGGGGCAATTGGTGTGGAGCAGCTCGTACACATGAGAAAGAAACACGAACAAAGACAAGTTGACGTACAAGCAACAGATTAGCCTACACAAGAGTTAAAACATAGATAAAGGAGACACTGATATTGGACAGACTGATTAAAAGTCAGCCAGACTGAAGACGAAATGAAAACACTAGAATGATCAGTCAAATAAAAGAATAGATAAAAGATATGTGGTGCCAAAAGATAAAATCACTAAGGAGCATTCAGTAATCTGATCCCAGAGGGGATGAACGATTTAGAGTAGCGGTTAGTTTGACAGGCAGGTAAAACATAACGGTGATGGCAGCAGACAAAATTCACCAAAGAGTGCGTGACCAGAAGAGGCTAAAATACTCTGAGCCTTTCTGAGGATCTGCTGGTTACAATAAGAGTTTCAATCTCTCTTGTTTCAAGCCGATGATCTTAGAACAGATTTGAACAATTCCTGTAAGGCTGTTTCTGTCTTTAACTGAGAGGCTGTTGAACCAACAGATAAATGAAAAACAAAGGAGACTCTCAATAAAAGACTGGTAAAAGTGACAAAGTATCACAGGACTGACTGAGAAAGATATAGCTGTCGTAGCTGTTGCAAAGTAGTCAGTTAGCTTAGCTTAGCATCAGAGACTGGTCTTGGCTGCCCACATGTCTTGTCACTGTTCACTACTTCCCCTCCTTGGGCACATTTGATAGGTTCAGTACTGACCACAGCAGACTGGGAACGCCCCAAAGAGCAGCAGAGTTGGGAGGCTCTCACCCAGTCATCTAACCATCACAGTCAAAGTCACTCACACTTTTAGTCTGGTTCTTTTATTCCTGCTTCCAACACCTCAACGTGAGGACAAAAAGTTCACTTCCTGCCTAACATATACCCGTCTGATGTCATCACAGCTGATTGTTTCTGTTACTTTTTAAATGTTCATTATTAAACATATGAAAATCAGCTGCTGGCGTCACCTCACCGTTATCACTCGGAGGTTGACGTCTTCGGCTTCCAGAGGGTAGGCGCTGGTGCACTGCAGGATGGCAAAGTTCTGGTTGTGTTTCTTCACCGTTTTGTAGACCTGACGCATCGTCTCCATCGACTGCATCCCACTGGACACCACCATGGGCCGTCCTGAAACGTCATGTCCCACAGAGCTGTGACAGCCCGCACTTACAAGAACAACATTTTAGACACCTTTCTTTCTTTTTTACATACTCTGACAGGAAACCGAGACATTTTTATCACTACTTAACTCAACGTTAAATTACCCCTGATGGCTCGATCCTACACATTCACCTGCAGATGATGGGCCTCACCTTTCTTGGCCGTTTTCTCCAGATACGGGAAGTTGTTGGTGTCTCCAGAGCCCACTTTGAAGAAAGGCACATCGAGCTCATGCAGGAACTCCACTGCCATCTAAAGAAGGAATAATCCCAGGTGAACTAAACGCCTTTCACAAACTGTCAAGAAACATTCACACAGAGTCTTGTTCTTACCTCATCCATCCCTGAGGCGGTGAAGAAGATCCCCACCTCCTCCGCGTAGCTCTGCAGCTCCCTGTACTGCTCATGGCTGAACTCCAGGTGGCGCTTGTGTTCACCATAAGTTTTCCCCCAGGAGTTTTTGGTTTCATATTTGCGCTCCAGGGCTTTCTTGTTGAATTTATGTTCTAATTCACTTTTCTGGAACTTGGCACAATCGGCTCCACAGTCCTGTGAAGGTGGATATCAGTTAGGGATGAATAACGAGGCGGGCTCGGAAAGTATTACTGACAATTTAAGATTATTTATTTTAGAGTTCCTGTAGATTCCTTTCACATTATAGAAAGCAACAAATGTAAAGCGTTTGTGTGCCTCTATTTAGAGACAGGACGGTGGACAGAGTTCGAAACCGGGGGACGACACAGGTCAGAATTGAACCTGGGTGGAGGACAACAGCATCTGCACATGAAGCACACGCACAAACCACTAGGCCACAGGTGCCCCAGTAAAGCTGTTTATTTATGGGGCTTTTTGATGCCTCTATTTAGAGACAGGACAGGACAGTGGACAGAGTCAGAAAGGAGCCAGAGGTCGGATGCAAACAGACCAGGTCCGACCACAGCCTCTGCACATGGGGCGCACACACCAACCACTAGGCCACAGGCACCCCAGTAAAGCTCTACTCTTACAGGCAGGTTCCTGAGGAGGGGTATGCATTTAAATACAAACTGGAGGAAAACGTATTTAATAACCGCAATTCTCCTTCAGGTTTTATTTGTTTTATAATCACTTTATAGTGTGAAAAAAAAGAATTCATTTTAGATTTAAGTATTAAACAACGATTTAATGATTCCGATTATTGTCTCTCATATCACTCAAGCACTCGTGGTAAATCTGTCAATGATTTCTGTTTATTCAGAACTTTTTTCTACATTATTTGATTATAAATAATTATATTATATATATTATATGATTTTTGTTATACTTTTATATCCACAGACTGTACATTGAATATGTATATTATATTTATATTGTTAAATATTGGTATTTTTGATTGTTTGTACATTTCCATAATTCAATAAAGTTTATTTAAAAAAAGTCAAAGCTGTTCAGTCGCCAACAGACATGAAGTGCCAAACCCCATTTACAAATCTGGTAATTTTACTACACTAATAATTATCTTTTTTTTAACCTGAGGCAAATTGCGAAGTTTATACAGTCTTGAGTCTATTAGACTTAATACAGTCTGAAGTCTATTAAATTATATATATATTACTAATATATGATCAACAAAAACTTGTCTTTCATTCATTAAAATGATTCAAACGCGACACATTTAATCGGCGCTTTTTTAAATGGAGTTCTGTGAAAAACATTCGTCCCCCGTCGTGTTTTTTGGCGTTAAAGAGGCAGAAAAATCATTTAAATCCACATTTAAAATAAGCCGAAAGGTGTGCACTTTTATTACCTTTGCCATTTTGATCATTTTTTTGGCAATCTCAATGTCTCCCTGGTGGTTTTGTCCGATTTCAGCGATGATGAAGCACGGATGGTTTCCTCCGATCATCCTACCGGGGCACAGCTCAAACTTTAGCGGCATTTCGATCACTAAATACGGACAGGTAACAACCAGATAAGGTGGCAATGAAGCGGAGAGATGGACGGGTGGAGAGTGGCGCCTTGAAAGCAGACCGGGGATCAGTAAATGTGATGCACACGTCTCTTCCACCCGGTGTTCCCGGATTTCCGCGTTGTTTAGTTCAACGTGAGCCGGAAGTTCTTACAAAATAAAAGCATGCAGTCATTCAATCGTAAAAAAGTAAAAAAGGACTGGAAGCAATAAAGTCATATTTTGCACAAGTAGGCTACATTAATTAGGACGACGCTATTGTTTTTATTTTATTTTGTATAACCCCAGGTCTAAATGATGTAGGACCTCACCCTAACCCTAACCCTAAAAACAGAATGTGATGGAAAGAAATGTCCTACAGTTTGGGAGTACCAGGTGTGTTTCAAACAGCAGCAGAAATGTGTTTCATGCTCGTGAAGCGGTCGTTATAGCGAGCCTAAACTCTCCCACATCCTGACTTTCCCTGAGGATTTCCTGAACTCACACCCTCTTCTTCTACCCATAGGAGAAGCAGTTTAATTACATGCAAAGAGATTGTTGCTGCCAACAGACAGTCTATGGTCGTGTACCAATCACAGGGAATAAACGTCTCCCACTCGCTCCAGGTGAATTCTCCTGATTATATCCTGCTGCGTTCTCACATCAGCTCACTCTGACTTTCTGCAGAATAAATACGAGGAGGCTGGAGGACAAACTCCGGGTGAAGTCTGATCAAAAATGTGGCTGTTTGCGTTCACACATGCAGCTCCTCCTGCAAATATTTTTTCAGTTTTCTGCATGTTAGAAATCCCTTTATGTGAACAGTGAAAAACGTGAAAAGTCCCACCTCCTCTCCACCTCTTAGTCTGTTTCTTTTGTCCGAAAGCTCTTTGGAGACAACATTTTCAATAAAGCAAACTACACCTCAGACACAAGTGCATGACATCACTGAGACTATCCGTCGTGTTTTATACATTCTAGTATCCTGTGTTCACAGAGAGGGAGATGACTACACCTCAGTTTGGACAGTTGAATGAACATTTGAATCCAGATTCCAGTCTAACTGGTTCTTTTGACACTCCTAAAAATACATCAAGGTTTCTTTAAATGTCATTCGGCCTCGGCTGTAATTTTCCACGTCTGTTGTTCCCTAGACAACAGCGCCTACATGTCCTTGTTTAGTGCCCAGACAATCCAAAACAGGTACTATCACACCAGCGTCAGGTTTGTTTCCAAGAACGGGAGTGCATCATTTTTTAAACCAGTCACTTACGCCTTTTCACATGTGCACTCCTGGCTCTGAATACGTCCCCAGACGTTCTCACATCGGATCGCCCCGATTTCACGTGGAAAATGTACTTCTGGACTTGCAGGAAAAAGTCAGAGTGAAAAATGTGTCTGCGTTCACACAGGCCGCTCACAGTAAAAAGTTCAGGAAGTTTTCAGGAGTTCTGTATAATTATGAAAGCTCCACATAGACACACCTGCTCTGCACAGTGACAGCTTTGCAACATTTTGAAATAGGAAAGTTTAACCTTTTCTTTTCTGCCATGCTATAAAGCATGCCCTGTCCTGTAATTTTTTCTAACCCTTTCCATCCCCACAAATAAAATTTGGCAACATAAATCTTCTTAGCTTGATTCTTTAGGGACTCAAACAAAGATGTGCAAAGTCACAATTTAAAGCACTTAGAAGATTTCATGAAAACTCTGGAAAGCAGGAGTTTCTCCTTGGAAATGTTATGGAGAGAGTATTTAACTACAACTGACAGTACAAGAATTAGCCTGTTGAAAAGAGACAGAATAATTGATTTGGCAAATAGCCAATTATAGATTCGGAAAATTTGGGTGGGACCTTGGGTGCCCAATAAGAGCTTAAGGGGGGCACATGCCACCCCTGGCCTTTCCTCCGGACACACCCTTGATGGGCTAATATGTACTCTGTCCTAGCTCTACCTCCCAGGTCCCAAGTGACTTTGTTGAAAAGGTGATTTTGTTCACTTTGCACAAAAAGGAAACGTGTAACATTCAGTTTTCAAAGCTGCCTACGTCAATCGTCCAGAACTCCAAAGAATTAAAGGGTTAAATAAGTACCTCACTATTGTGTCACTCCTGATTAACTTGATTCAAGTTAGAAACGTGTAAGTGAAAGATTCACAACCTGTTTAAGCAGAATGTCCTTAGAGATGAGCAGCAACAAGTTAAATCATGAAATCCAAGATGTGCTGCTGTGGTGATTAAAAGCAGAAAAAAAACATTTGACATTTGATGATTTTCTGAAATTAGATACTTTAATCCACACCTTGAAATCACCAAACAAACCCTCCAGGGATCAACGCCCTGCATCGTGTGTTATCCTTTAGCGATCCAGTCAGACCGGTTCGTCCTCGATTATCTTTTCTGTAAACACTTTACCCCTCTTCATCAAACCTCTTGTCTCAGATTCTTCCCAGGTTATTCCCATTCATTGTTTAACTCCTCTGAATTCTTTTCACACAATGCAGCTCTCTCTCTCTTTATATAATAATCTTGTCCTGCAGGATGATTTCATGTGAACTTCCACCAGCTCATTTTCTCTCGAACCTTCGCTGGATTAATTTCCAGGTTCAGCAGGAGGAAAACTTTACAAACTGCAGCAAAACAGAAGAAAAAGGAAACAAATCCAAGTGACAAATTATTCAAAATGTACGGATAAGGAAGGGAACTGCATCCATCCATTATTATTACAACTTTTCCTGTTCAGGAGCCAGCTGTCATTGGGCGAGAAACAGATTTTTTTTTTGTTTCAGAAAAAAATCCAGAAAGCCTGTTTGATGTCGCTGACAATTTAGGAGTAATGAGTAGATTGCTTTTCTCAGTGAAGCCCGGCAAATCAAGAGACTATCTGTTTAATGAACATGAACACAAAGGCCGAAATACACACACATGCACAAACAGGATCCTATGGAACATGCATTAATGGAGAGGTCTTAGAGTGAGGGGGCTGCACACAGCGAGCGCTCCAGAGCAGTTTTGGGGTTTGGGGCGGCTCGGCAGTGCTCAGGAAGTGCAGTACCTCTCCAGCTACCAGACCAATTTCTGGAACTGATCCGTGCCGGGACTTAAACCGACGACCCTCCGGTTCCCAACCCAAGTCCCTACAGACTGAGCTACTGCCGCCAGTCGATCACAGAGCTGACATATAGAGACAGACATCCAGCCACACTCACATTCACACCTACGGGTAATTTAGAGTCAGCAGTTAACCTAACGAGCATGTCTTTGGACTGTGGGAGGAAGCCGGAGTACCAGGAGAGAACCCACACATGCACAGGGAGAACATGCAGACTCCACACAGAGAGGCTCCTGTCAGACGGGGATTCAAACCAGGAACCTCCTCACTGTGAGGGGACAGCTCTAACCACTGCTGCCCTGCATTACCTCATATTGTCAATATGAAAAATGAGGGGATGCAACATCACAAGGGTGGTGTTTTAATAAACTCTTGCAGCTATTCTTCATGCATTCAGTGAGATTATTTCCTGAGTTTCTTCACACCCGGCACCAACCTGTGGGTGAAGACACACTTAAAGTTTTAGTCTTGATGTCAACACATCGCATTGGACTTTTTTTATGGCTTTAATTCAACCAACGACAAGCCTCTAACCAACCCAACCCAACCCTCATACGGCCACTCCCCTCCTCCAGCCGTATGGTTATGCGTACTCTACCCTCCTCTCTTCCTTCTCTCCTCCACCCTGCCTGCTGGCTGTTGCATGCCAGTCTCTCACTGCCGAAAGAAAGCAATAAAGAGATTAAAAAAAAAAAAAGGATTGTCCAAAAGCTAAATTGACGAGAATCTGCGAAGTGTTGGAAAGAAAAACGTGCGGCTTCCTTGTTCATAAACGTTAAAGTGAGTCACATTAATTCTCTTTATCCATTCATCTTGCTTCCTTTCTGTCTCACGGTGTCTGTTTATCTGTGTGTCATATACCTCTGTCTTCATCTGTGGTTGGGTTATTCCCTCTGGCTGCTGATGCTGTGTAGTGATGCTTGAGTAGAAGTCAAAGGGTGCTAAATGAGATTCAGGTGAAGTCGCAGGTTTTGGTCCACAACACCTGACTTATTTTTTTATTTTTATTTTTTCCATAGAAAACTAAGGCAGCCTCACTGTCATGACTTTTCTGTGAATTTTGGTCATTACTAAGATCACCACCAAATCTAAGAATATGTAGGCCTAAAAAAAAGTTTGAAATTCAATTATTTTGCACGTAAAAATTGTTAGGCTTTTATTTTGAATTGATGTACTGTATGGTATTTTTCTCGCGGTTTGAATTGAACCATGCTTTTATTTTGAAATATTGTTCTGTCTTAAGCTGAGAGTACTTTATTTACTGTTTGAAATGAACCATGCTTTTATTTTGAAATTGTGTTCTGTTTTAAGCTGATAGTACTTTACTTGCTGTTTGAATTAAACCATGCTTTTATTTTGAAATTGTGTTCTGTTTTAAGCTGAGAGTACTTTACTTGCTGTTTGAATTGAACCATGCTTTTATTTTGAAATTGTGTTCTGTTTTAAGCTGAGAGTACTTTACTTGCTGTTTGAATTGAACCATGCTTTTATTTTGAAAATGGATTCTGTCTCAAGCTGAGAGTACTTTACTTGCTATTTGCATTCAATTATGCTTTTATTTTGAAATGTTGTCCTGTCTTAATCTGGGAGTACTCTACTTGCTGTTTGCTTTTATTTTGAAATAAAGTAAGGCCCTTCTGGTAGATGGAAGGTTAGGACATGAAGTTAAGCGCAGAAACAGGAAGTGGTTAGGGGTCCCAAACTGATGTCACAGCTCAAATGAACGGTAACATAGGTCAATGTGTGATGTCATAAGGTCAATGTGTGATGTCATAAGGTCAATGTGTGATGTCATAAGGTGGATATTACTTTGGACTCGTCAGCTGATCTGTCTGAGAGTTTGTTAAAGTGAAATGAGACATTCAAAGATGCAGCAGTGTCCTTCTTTTACATAACTGAGACTACAGGGAGACACTGAGGATGACTATCTATGGTGAGCCTGAAGGGACAAAATACCATGAGGTTAATCGTGATTAACTAGTTAAGGCTGACAGCTCTACTTATGACTCTTTTCTGGTGTGAGAAGTGGCAGCTGTTCACTAGTGACCACTTAAATAAACACCGTAGATTAAAGAGATGACTTCAACTTAATCTGTAAATATTTGGACAGCTCATTTCTTGATGTCATAGCTTTTACAGCCAGGAAATAAAAAAGGACCCAGGCACAGATGTCAAACCACCCCCTGTAAAAACATGGACGTCACACAGATGGGCCAGGATGTGCATCTCAGTTTGTTAGCTAACACATAATGGTATTTGTCTATTAACTGGCTAACATAATTAGCATCGCGAACGTGTAATTTTCACTTCTATCTATCTATCTATCTATCTATCTATCTATCTTTGTAATTTAGGTGAAATAGTTTCTAAAGTTAAGAGATGATAAAAGTTTCTTAGCATCTCTAAAGTCTGTGACACTACTGTTGTGATGTCGCTCACTCCGTTAGCTAAAGGGCAGGAGCGATGGTTGCACATCTGTAGCTCAGTCAGAGAGCTCACATTTGTATCGTTTAAAACATTTCTTGCAGCAGAACACAGTTTTTGTTTGGCGTCCGGGCTCCGACCTCAGGAGCCTGGAGGTTTGAGGAGTGATGGGATATTTTTAACCCCCCAGTCGGAGTCTACAGGTGGATGCTGGAGTGGTGGTGGGGCTGAGCAAGAGTGCAGTATGGGTGCAGGTCAGAGCAGGAGAGAACGGAAATCCTGCAGCTTAAATAGACCTCTAATTAGAAGGAGGTGATATCAGGTGATTGTTGAGAATGTCGCATGTCAAGTGTGAAACAGTGCAGATTGAGTTGACTTTACTGAACAGTGATGTGTCAATAGAGTTTATCAGAAATAACGAGAACATGACAGAAGGCGTCAGCTGTCCAATCCGAGGGGGGAACTTGAGAAAACAAATAAGATGGACGCCTCCGGTTACCTGCTTGGCTAAAGTTTAAGGACTTACATTCACTTCCACCGGCCTGCGATCCTAGGCCAGGAAAAAGAGATGAAAAAATACAACTTGGAACCCGTTTTTAATGAATGCTCACAACTGTTGACAGATTACCACCCCCTGAAACGCACTATATAATTAATTTATGTTTACTAATTTTGACTACACTCTCTTCTCTCAATGTTTGGAGTGGGCCTCCTTTTATTTACATACCACCCCTGGTCTCAGTGAGCTCATTACAAGGTTTCTGAAGTGGAGTTTTTAAGCCTAATGATGGCGCTCGCCTTATTGGAATTGCTTACTCAACCAAACTTTGATCAACCTTGAAACATGCAAAAAGCTGAGGTGAGCCTCAAGCCACTTATAAAGCAAACTTATAAATAACTCGTTGGCTTAATGAAGTAAAAATGCACAAGATATACAAATCTGAACTCTGTACAGTGTGTGCCAAAAAACCCAACTCTTTATACCGATAAACATGTTGATAAATGCTGTAAAAAATATTTTTGGATCGTGGGACTTCCGGGGATTCTGCAGCCTGCCCCAAGTGGACACTTGAGGAACTGCAGACTCTTGCAATTTCACATTGGGTTTAATCCCTGGACTCGTTTTCAAACTTTTATTTTATTTTTGACCGACACGGAGGTGTTGGAGGCGTCCCTAACACATGACTTGGTCCAACAGGGACTTATTCAAACCAGCAACATAATTTGTTTTGACAGTTTAGTAACCAGGTGACTTTTTGGAAGGAGACTTATAAAAGCTTGTACTAAATGTCAACATAGTGTGTATTGTAGATGAGCTGTAGTTGGCACCTCTTCAGATGCTGAACAAACACCTCAAACATGAAAAGTCGTTATCCTTTATATCTCAAAGTCTTTCAGGATATTTGCTCCTGCTTACCCTACACAGTCACACAGCTTTAAAGCATGCAAGGGTTGCCAAAGTATTTTTTCATGGGCCTTGGGAATCTGGTTCAACCCGTTTATGACAAACAGTTTTCATGCGTTCCCAGACAACAAGTTCAAATGTTGACTTGAGTCTCACTGGATTAGTTGTTTTATTTTTCAGTCAGTTGCTGATTGAAATGTAAAATTTTGTCATGAATGAAGTTAATCCTTGTTCTGTTCTCGTGTGAATGGCAGCATCAGTCATCTCTTCAGCTGCCCAAAGGTGCCATTGTCTGAGGTAAATTCAAATAGTCACATGGTAAAGTTAGAGTAGGGTAGCGATTTGCATTTTAAACTGCTAAGAATGAATCTTTTTGTGTGCTCTTTGCTGGAAACGTTGGGCGGTGTACCTTTATTCACCTTTTGCAGTTATTCGAGCCTGGTCTACTTAAATATGATACATACTTACTCAGCTTGATGAGAATCATCAGTAGAATATTAAGAAAAATGTTGATAATTATTTTGTCTATGAAGGATCCAACAACTTTTTTATCTTATGATTCAATTGGAAATCTTTATATGCAGACAATGTTATATTCTACATGTAGGATGCTGATATTGATTTGTTCTTTAAGGCTCACATATTCTACTAAATCCACTTCACCATGTTTCTCTAACACTAATATGTGTCTCTAGTCCGTCTACAAACCCCCCAATAATAAGAAAAGTCTATCCTCTCCGTCTTTTCCCTACTCCACTTTTCAGAAAATGTGTGCTCAAACAGGTCGTTTTGGAGATTTTCCCTTCATGACATCACAAAGGGTAGTAACCCCTCCCCCAGGTGGGTGACACTCCCACAGCTAGGTGTTTGTTCTGCCCTCTGAGTCTGCCTTCTCACCGTAAACAATAGGACATGGAGCGAGAAAGACCGAGTACACCCAAGCCCTTTCAGAGAGGGGGCGTGGTCAGACACAGCTCACTTACATATTTAAAGGTACAGACACAGAAACAGCCTGTTCTGAGCAGGGCTGAAATAGAGGGGGTTTATAGTTAGGGGGGTTCAATGACAATGATCAGATAGTCAGATACTTTGTGAGGAATTTGGGGCTTGTCTTTGCTCAGCAGAACACAGAAAGACAGCAACTTTATTTAGCCAGAAACAAGGCAAATAATAAAAAGTTCCTTCACGGGCATTTGACCAACGAGTGGCCCCCTAACTGGAGAAACCAGATGGTAATTAAAACATCCTCAAACATCCTCGATCATGACCAGCTTCCTTCTGTCATGTGACCAGAGTGTACCAGGTGTGAGTGTGACATTTGCCTTGTCATGCAAAGCACTGCAGCATGTTTCCTGTCCTTGAAGAGTACATTAGCATATGTTGTTAACTGTAAATACAAACCATTTTTAGTGTAGCTTTGTTGTGTTTTCATGCAACAGCATCTGAATGATTGGAAGGCCCAAGTGAGTATGACCTGTGAGCGGGTTTGTACTGAAATAAAAGGATCTTAAAAGCTTTTCAAAAACCATCTCTGGATCTCACTCTGTGTTTTCCTTCCTTGTTTTGCAGGAGCTCTACTATCTGAGAATGCAACGAAACAGAGACAGGATGGAGAGGAAGAACATGGATGAGCAGAATCAGGTAGGACTGAGTGTCTTAAGATACTTGTGGAAATCAAAAAAAATTTAAGAAGCCTGTAGTTAAAGCCCAGAGTCGTGTGGAGAAGTTAATATTCCTACAGAGGGAAGAGGAGAGTGTTTTTATGTGCTGAGCTAAATAATTAAAATCAACAAATGATCTGTGTGTGTGTGTGTGTGTGTGTGTGTGTGTGTGTGTGTGTGTGTGTGTGTGTGTGTGTGTGATGGTTACATCTCTGTTTGATGAAGTGTCAGAGGAAGTTGAGGGTGTGTGTGGCCACATGCAACAGAGCTGACTACTCCAAGCTGGCGCCCATCATGTGTGGGATCAAATCCCACCCCGATGAGTTTGAACTGGAAGTCGTGGTGCTCGGCTCTCACCTCATCGATGACTACGGGTAAGACCAGCGGGCACAGTAGCATCCTCCTTGTTGCAGAATAGTGAAGCACTGTATGGTTGGCACTGCACACTGGGTCTGCATTAATAGTGCAAACTATCATTTATTCAACATCTGCAGCAGCACGATTCGTATGATCGAGCAGGATGACTTTGACATCAGCTCCAAGCTTCACACCATTGTGAGAGGAGAGGATGAGGCAGCCATGGTGGAGAGTGTTGGTCTGGCACTTGTCAAACTCCCTGATGTCCTACAGAGGCTGCGCCCTGACATCCTGGTCGTCCACGGCGACCGCTTTGACGCGCTGGCTCTGGCAACCGCTGCAGCGCTGATGAACATTAGAATACTTCACCTGGAGGGAGGAGAGGTGAGGAGGCAGCGCTCGTACATGAGATTGTTGACTTAGTGATATATCATAACTATAGTGTTGTACTTGTTACAGTGTACAGGGTGATATCTCTCTGTACATAACATGTAGATGATATAGATGTTTATAAAATCTTGACTCTACTTTTTTTTTACAAACTTTCCTCCGTTGCTCTTTCTTCCAGGTGAGCGGTACGATCGATGACTCCATCCGCCATTCCATCAGTAAACTGGCCCATTACCACGCCTGCTGCACACGCACGGCAGAGCAGCACCTCATCGCCATGTGTGAGGACCACTCTCGCATCCTGCTGGCCGGCTGCCCTTCATATGACAAGCTGCTGTCCACTAGTCGTCGAGAGGACTACATGGATGTGATCAAGAGCTGGCTGGGTACGTGGAGACACAGAAACATCATGTGAGACATTTGAGTTATACCTATGTTAACTGTGTTCATGTTGCAGGGGACAACGTGCAGGATCATGACTACATAGTGGCTTTACAACATCCAGTTACCACTGACATCCAGCACTCCATCAAGATCTATGGTCTGATGCTGGACGCTCTGATCTCCTTCAACAAAAAGACCCTCATCCTCTTCCCCAACATTGATGCAGGTTTGTACCCTTGCTGCTTCGTCAGTGTCTTTCTGTTTTCTAGAATCACAAAGGTTAAGACATTTTGGGATAATAATAATAATAATAGTTTTATTTATATAGCACCTTTAAAAACAAATGTTTACAGTGCTGTGACAGACAAAGCAAATACAGCAACACGACAACAGAACAGAGATCAACAGAGGGGCCAAACAGAGAGGGCAAAATTGTATAAATGCAAATAACAGGAATAATAAAGATTCAACAGGCAGGTATGGAGACACAGTTCAATACAATGAAGGAAAATTAGTTTAGAATCAACCAGGAGAGAACAAAATTTAAATTGAGGGAGAGTGGGACGACATCACATCACAGGCTGTAAACACAGAATGAAGATAAAAAGAAGGGATAAACAGGAGATTGGTTAAATGAATAAAGCAACAGAGAGCTGAAGAGTTAAACGATAAAAGGAGTAGGAATTTAAAAAGACTAACAGCAGTAAAATTAATACAGGAAGGGATATATTTAAAGGCTAAAACATTTAAAGAAGAGAAAGATAAAAAGGGTAAAATAAATAAAATTAATAAAAGGAAGAGATAGATCTTTAAAGGAGAAATCACATAAAAGCAAGTCTATAAAAGTGAGTTTTAAGAAGTGGTTTAAAAGATGCCACTGACTCTGCCTGCCGGATGCTAGACTTTGGTTTGCTTGAAACTTTATCGATTCATCTGTGTCCTGGCGTTTTTTTTATGAAAACAGGAAGTAAGGGGATGGTGCGCGTGATGCGAAAGAAGGGCATCGAGCAGCACCCAAACTTTCGGGCGATGAAGCACATTCCCTTCGAGCAGTTCATCCAGCTGGTGTGCCACGCCGGCTGCATGATCGGAAACAGCAGCTGTGGGGTACGAGAGGCCGGGGCCTTTGGCACACCTGTCATCAACCTGGGGTCACGACAAACTGGCAGAGAAACGGGTAGGTGTGACAGAAAAAACACATCTGTAGTTACTGCCAATGCCATAGTCGTAGTCCTGATTTTCTAACTGACAAAGCAAAGGGAAATGAAAAGATTGAACGTGTGTGTTTGAGTTAGGTTCTTTGTAAACTTAATCAGACTTTTTGAAACATCACTGATGAATGGTGCTAAATCTGTTCTAAAGTACAAATGGGATGATTGACTATTTGAGTGGATTTGGCAAGCCTGCAACATCAAAGAGCAAAACCAAGGCTACAGTCTGCTTGAAAATAACACATGAAAACATGAGCCTAGTTGCTTAATTAAACCTCCACAACCTGGAGAGTTGGTATCATTCAACTGTTAAGGGAGGCAGGTCGTCCTTGCCGGGGAGATAGGACATGTTTGGATCATTGTGAGCAGGCTGGGGTGCAAACGGGGGAAATATGCCGCTTGGGTTGGAAATGAGCAATGTCAGTTATGCTGTGCTAGATCTTAGAGAGGGTGCAAAGACTCTTTCAACACCTGCAAAAATCAGTGTGAGCATTCCTCCTGAAAATGATCCATAAAGAGTTTAAGATTTATAACACGGAGCAGAACATCTGAGAGATTTAGAGTAGATCTGTCGTCCTGAGGAAAGCTCTTTGCACACAGTCAGTCTCTGTCGTCGGCACGTTTAAAAAAAATTAAAAAAAATACAATCTCACGTTGTGTTAGCACGCTGACTCGTCCCGTCATAAACGGCTTTGATTTCATGTTTTTTCGCATCCATTCCGGTGTGTGTGTGTGTGTGTGTGTGTGTGTGTGTGCGTGTGCATGTGTGTATTTCTTCAGTGTCCCTACCTCCAACATACTGCCAGCTGCTGTTCAGGATCAATTGCTTTGCAGAAATTGGTGTTCTTCTTTTTAATCTGTGGTTCCAGTATAGCGCAGTGTATCAAACTGGACCACTGACATCCTGAAACGCACCAGGAAGCGATCGGGAAAATTCAGCAGCTCCTTATCGACAGGTGAAATTCTCTGCAGTCACCACAGGTGTCACCAGAGTTGGTGTATTTTAAATCTTTCTAGCCCTATGAGTTAAAGGACTTTTATGTTCTGAGTCCTGGACCTGGATCATTTATACTTTTGGTCTCAAGTTTTCCTCCACTTTTTAAAGGTCTCCCCTTCCATGAGCACCGGGGTTTGAGGGATACCAGAAGCACTCCTGTTGTCTCTCTTCTTTATATATTTATGAAGCTGTTTCTTTTAGAGTCAAAGGTCTTTAAGGCTCGCCCACGTCAGAAAGTAAACTTGACAGGTCATTACTTTGATTTACGATGGATGGAGAGAGTGCCACGAGGCTCTGATGAGTAATCTTAAGTGTTCTCTTAAGTTTGGCAGGTGATAATACAAAATAAAAGTAGTCCAGGAAGTCCTGATATGAAAGGGTGCACCATGGGATAAAAACAATCGGACTTAAAGTTTAAACAACATCATTCATGGTAGCATAAATTATACTTTTACTAAACTTTAAACTTTTTTACAACTTTTATAAATGTCGATCTTTTATCTTTAGCGACTCATTAAAATGTTGTGGGTGACGTTCTCATAGAGACATCAGACTCAGTATGTAACCCATATAGAGGGTGTTTGTAAAAATGCCACGGGCCCCTTACATGCATACCTCCAAATGTTAACCAGAAATAATGTTAAAGATAAATACAACATGAACAAATGGTGAAAACATCAAATAAAACCAAACTTTCCTGGTTATAAAGGAAAATTCCCAGAATGCTATGAATTTGTTAAAATCTATTTCCTTGTGGTGAACATTTATTAATAATTGATCTTTATTATAAAACATGCATTATTCCTGTGTTCATGACGTTCATGACGTTTCCCTCTGTGCCAGGTGAAAATGTTCTTCATGTGAGAGACGCCGACTCTCAGAATAAGATCTACCACGCTCTGGAGCTACAGTTTGGGAAGAGATACCCCTGGTAAGACCTGTGTGCTGCCTCTGTCTTTATCCTCTTTATCCTCTCTAGAGCATTCTCACGGTGGCAAAGTTTCAGATCATGACGTAAACGTTGGTGTAATACCAGGATGAGTCTGCAGAGGGCGCTAAGTATTAGCTAAGCATTATTAAGTAACAGGTGAAGAATGTATATCACCATTTAAAGTTAAAGATAATCAGCGAGTCAGTACTTTATGCACTTCTCTGCCCAAGGCTATAATCCTGTTCAGTTGGTTGGTCCGGGTTTGGTTCACCTTGTTTTGTTATGGAAAATAATCGTCCAATTGCACAATCATACCATCGGCATGGGATCGAATATTGCATAACTGAGTGTGTTTCTGTTTCCCATCAGCTCTAAAGTTTATGGTGACGGCAACTCAGTGTCTCGGATTCTGAAGTTTTTGCGAACCATCAACCTGGACGAGCCCCTCCAGAAGATGTTCTGTTTCCCCCCCGTGAAAGAATCCATCTCCCAGGACATCGACCACATCCTGGAGACGCAGACGGCTCTGGCTGTCAACCTGGGAGGGACCAACCTCAGAGTGGCCATCGTCTGTCAGAGGGTAACCTGCAAAGACTGCTTTAAGAGCACCAAAATGTATCCCCAAGCTTAAATTAACGTTGGAGTCCCACTGCGCCCCTCTGTGTGATGATGATCCCCTCACTTCCTCCCTCTGTGTTCAGGGTAAGATCTTGAAAAAGTACGTGCAGCCCAATCCAAAGACCTTCCAGGCCAGGATGAAGCTCTTATTAAAGATCTGTGCAGATGCCACTCGAGACGCTGTCGGCCTCAACTGTAGATTACTGGGTGTTGGTAAGAAAAGAGAAACTCACGCTCACATTTACATCAAATAACAAACGCATGGTGAAGCTGTAATCTAAAAGCTCTTCCTCTACTTCTTCAGGAGTGTCCACAGGCGGGCGGGTGAACCCACAGGAGGGCGTAGTCCTTCACTCCACCAAGCTGATCCAGGAGTGGTCCTCGGTGGACCTGAGAACACCCATCTCAGACGCTCTGCACCTTCCTGTCTGGGTCGACAACGACGGCAACTGTGCCGCTCTGGCTGAGAAGAAGTTTGGTCAAGGCAAGGGGGTGGAGAACTTTGTCACCGTCATCACAGGAACAGGTGAGGGATTTCATTGATCCAGTTATTTAGTCTTTGATCTGCAGTGGAGTTCAAAGTGGCTTTAATCGTGACCTTATTTGGAAGGCACTGATAGGCAGAGTGTCCTGACTTCTTTCAGTTACTCATGAAGCACTTTTGTATTTCCTCTGACGGTCTGAGAAGTGTCTGAGTATCTGCTTTCTGTGTGTGTGCAGGTGTTGGAGGAGGGATCATCCATCAGAACGAGCTGGTCCACGGCAGTACGTTCTGCGCTGCAGAGCTGGGTCACATCGTGGTCTCACTGGACGGCCCCGAGTGTTCCTGTGGCAGCAGAGGATGTGTGGAGTCCTTCGCGTCCAGCATGGCTCTGCAGAGAGAGGCCAAAAGGCTGCACGATGGTGAGACTTCTGTTTTTATCAGGACTATACCTGGTTTAAGATTTTCCAAATGTAGTGGGAGAATGTGTCCTGTGAACAATCAGCACTACTGTGTTTTTATATATCATGTATTGAGTCTAAAGTCTGGCTCAGACTGCAGGACAATGGGGCTGATTTGACTTCGATTTCCCCTTTCAGACAGTCACGGGGTGTTCCCGACTCGAGGCTGCTCGGAATTGATTATCGTCCCAAAAATATTTTTGTAGTGTGAGCGGTATAAACATCCAATATTAAGGGGCGCTGGTGGCGCAGTGGTTAGTGCGCGTGCCCCATGTATGGAGGCTGTAGGCCCTTAGGCGGGCGGCCCAGGTTCAAGTCCAGCTCCTTTCCCGCATGTCATTCCCCACTCTCTCTCTCTCTGATTTGCGACTCCATCCTCTTATCTCTCGAATAAAGGCACAAAAAGCCAAGGAAAAAAAAAAAAGATCCAATATTTATTTACGAGCATCGAGGCCGCCCTGATTTATATCAAACATGTTTGATATTTAGGATTTAAAGAGCCCATATTATGCCCTTTTTGGGGTTCATATATTTAATCTATGTACCTACTAAAGTATGTTCACAATAGCTAAACTAAAAAAAAGTGTCTGTTTTCATGTACTGCCGCTCCATGCACCGGCTCGCTTCTGACTCTCTCTCTAAGGCTCTGAAGTGCCCACGTTCAGAGTCCCCACGTGTGCCAAGTCTGATCTGATTGGTCGGCCTGTCGGCTCTGCCGTAATTGGTCAGTCGCTCAGCACGGTTCTCGGAAATGTCCCGCCTCTTTTACCATATTGGGAATGCAGCCACTGGCTCCGTCCGAGGGTAGCATAAACATTAGCACCTTAGCACTACTGTGCTACCGCAGGCTACGGCATATCGTGGCCGTGCTACAGAAGTTAACGGGCGTGCAACATGAGCTGCAGGGCTTGCCACAACGAGCCAATGGGCTTAGATCAGTGATATCACACTGACAATGACGTCGGACTGACACATTTTTATCGAGGGGGGGGGGTAGAACCGAGCGTTACATGCAGCTAATGCTACAGCTAACAGGAGAACGTAGGAGAAGCCACGTTTCCACGGACTTTGAATTTTTGCACATAGATGTGCCTAAACATGCACAGGACACTTGGAAAACACACTAAAGAGCATATAAAACCAGAAAAAGCATAATATGGGACCTTTAAAAATCGTAACCATTAAACGTCATTAAAGGGTTTGAGGGAAGTTGTGTGTGACTACAAAAACCCGAGAGAACATGGAGGACAGTAGTTATGGTGACTGGCGGCAAATGGCAACCGGTACAGGTTCACTGGACGTCTGAGATACATCTGACATTTAAAGTCTGACCTCCAGCTCTCGCTGAAGAATCCATGTTGTCCACATCCCTCTAGACTTTTCTTCACCCAAACTTTTGTTTTGTTTTTCTTGAGGCCACATGAGGTGGTGCACTCCTTCATGATAATCTTAATGAAGTCCTGTAGTCTGTGATGAAATGATGGCATGATGACATCATAGAGAAGAATATCGGTTTAGATTCTCCTGATGTGTGTGATGCTACCAGATTTCAAAATCAGGTCATTTTAAAACTTTAAAATGGGGCTTAAGAAATATGTTACATCCTTTTGGGTCAGCCCTGGTTGTCTCCTAACTGGAAGGTCGGGGGTTCGATCCCCAGCTCCTGCAGCCCCATGTCCGATGTGTCCTCTGACAAGACACTTAACCCCAAGTTGCTCCCGCTGCTTCGTCGGCGGTGTATGAATGGATGAGTAAATACTGATGGTCTCTTTACACAGCAGCCTCTACCATCAGTGTATGAATGGATGAGTTAATACTGATGGACTCTTTACACAGCAGCCTCTACCATCAGTGTGTGAATGTGTGTGAATGGATGAGTTAATACTGATGGACTCTTTACTCAGCAGCCTCTACCATCAGTGTATGAATGGATGAGTTAATACTGATGGACTCTTTACACAGCAGCCTCTACCATCAGTGTGTGAATGTGTGTGAATGGATGAGTTAATTCTGATGGACTCTTTACTCAGCAGCCTCTACCATCAGTGTATGAATGGATGAGTTAATACTGATGGACTCTTTACACAGCAGCCTCTACCATCAGTGTGTGAATGTGTGTGAATGGATGAGTTAATACTGATGGACTCTTTACTCAGCAGCCTCTACCATCAGTGTATGAATGGATGAGTTAATACTGATGGACTCTTCACACAGCAGCCTCTACCATCAGTGTGTGAATGTGTGTGAATGGATGAGTTAATACTGATGGACTCTTTACTCAGCAGCCTCTACCATCAGTGTATGAATGGATGAGTTAATACTGATGGACTCTTTACTCAGCAGCCTCTACCATCAGTGTATGAATGGATGAGTTAATACTGATGGACTCTTTACACAGCAGCCTCTACCATCAGTGTGTGAATGTGTGTGAATGGATGAGTTAATACTGATGGACTCTTTACTCAGCAGCCTCTACCATCAGTGTATGAATGGATGAGTTAATACTGATGGTCACTTTACTTAGCAGCCTCTACCATCAGTGTGTGAATGTGTAGGTGTGACCTGCGGTGTAAAAGAGCTTTGAGTAGTCAGAAGACTAGAAAAGGAATGAACAAGCTGAAGTCCATTTTCCCTTTCTGAGAACAATGTGAATCTCTGGTTTGCATGAGAGGAAAGACGAGTCTGCACGAAAAAAGAAAAAAACCAAGGCTGCCAAGAAAAAGGGGCCAAAGGTGGCGACAGTCTGGATCAAAATAACATGTGAATATTTCAGATATACAGCGCTTTGAGCTGCACTCTGAGGAGCTAGTGTCTTGAAAAGTGAACATCGTCTTGACAAAATGTACTGACTCGTGTTTTGACGTTAAAGTTAAAACATTTTCTCAGAAAAACGGGGGGCAGGAAGAGTTCAGAAGAATCACCAAGGACAGTCGGGAGACGTTAAGGGGAGGCGGGTTGACCTTGCCGGGGAGAAAGGACATGTTTGGAGCGTGCAGTAGGTGAAGTGTGAAAAAGTCCTGAGGGAGCGAGAAAGAAAAACATCTATTACGGTGTTTTTCACACGTGAGCTGCACTTGTGTGTTCCATGTTTCACCCCGACTTCACTCTGAGTTTTTGCTGCCACTCTGTACTAATCAGGATGAGCTGTGAATGCAGAAGATGATTCACCTTGAGCAAATGGCCGGGGCAAAAAACTTCCATCATAGCATCAGGCACTATGCTTCAACCGCCCACCCCCCTGCAAATCTCTAACCTTTATTTTCATACCAAAGGTCTCATTAATGATTAATCTGTTCTCATCGTGTGTGTCCGTCAGAGGAGCAGCTGAAGGTGGAGGGGAGGGATTTGAAGCTGGCTGAGCCAATCACGGCTCTTCACCTGTTCAGTGCTGCTAAACAGGGGAACTCCGAAGCTGAGGCTGTTCTCAACAAAGGTGAGAGCACACACACACACACACACACACACACACACACACACACACACACACACACACACACACACACACACACACACACACACAGAACTTATGGAAGTGGAATGTGTCTACTTTTGCTATTAAAACAGGAGTAAATCTAACTTCTCCCTGTCTTCCTCTTCCTCTCTCCAGCCTCCACAGCGTTGGGTATGGGCATCGTGAACATCCTCCACATGATGAACCCCTCTCTGGTGATTCTGTCGGGGATCTTGGCCTCTTACTACCAGGCCCCGGTGCAGAACATCATCTCGGAGAAAGCCCTCGTCTCGGCCCAGAACACCAAGGTGGTCGTGTCTCACTTGGAGGAGCCCGCTTTACTCGGAGCAGCCAGCATGGTGTTAGACTATGCAACAAGGAGGATGTATTGAAGATTTTAAGTCCTCATTTCCTAAACACCGCTACGTACAGGAGGACTGCACAGCTTTAAAAAAAAGACCCTGCAGTCCTCAGATACATAAGCATGTCTAAGGGAAACTCTTTGAAGGCTTCAGTGAAACTATCATGGCGGCGCCAGTTTGTGCGTTATTCTCCAGATCTCACACATCTTAGCTTGTTAGCTTGATGCTAACACGGAATGGAAGTTGCCTTTCCTGGTCTAACAGAATCGGGATCACAGTCATGGTGATTTGAACGTTAGAAACGATCTCTTAACAATTTTTTGGTTTCATTTTAAAAAGTCGTCCATTCAGGCGTCTCTACTCGTCAACATAGCGGGAGAGTAACTGTGTGTGTGTGTGTGTGTGTGTGTGTGTGTGTGTGTGTGTGTGTGAGAGAGCATGTAAAAAGTCCAGTTAGCATCGTTATCTCAAGCGCTAGTTTGGTTACGTCGGCCGTCGCACTAATCTCATTTAAACTAAAGAGACAGTGTCGCACAATGACATCTCACGGAGGTGAAACCGGCGCATAGGGTGGCGTTACAAGAACTAAACTCTGTTTTTTTGTCTACACAGAAACACCTTACAAAAAAAGAGTTTCTGAACATCTTCACTCTGGAAGGAATTTTCCCCAAAGAGTGTTTTCAGTGACCTATAACGCAGTTTGAGTACGAGAGGTCAAAAAACTGAGAAAAATAAATGTTTAAAAAATACCCGCCTACGTGTGGACTTAGCTTCTTAGCTTCTAAATGAATTTACCCCAAATGATACGCCAATCAAGGGGGCGGCCATGACACCTGTCGCTCATTTAAACCACAGAAGTGAATGGAGGAGGATGCTTCAATGCCTGGGCTGTAAACAAATCTAATTTAAAAAAAAAAAGCCCATTTAGAGATATTACATTTTGTTTTGTGTGACTTTAAAGTTCGGTTGTTGGTTCGTCCAAAATTAAAGTGAATCGCTTGTACGTTATTTGTACGAAGACCCTAAGGGGACATCAGGACCAGATACTGCATTTTCTCGTGAGCACCAGAAACATATTCTTTAAAATGTTTTCCCCTTGAGGGGCTCCGTATATTTGAAGCATCATCTTTATTGTTAAAGAAAGGGAGGGGCTTATTCCTTCTCGCTCGTTTATACCAGCTGTCCCTGTTACAGTCGTATAGAATGTCTTTTGTGGTGTCCACAAGAATTCCCCTTCTTACAGCTGTAAGAATCAAACGCTGCAGGCCAGGCCGGAAATCAGGGCAAGAGAGAGAGAGAGAGAGAGAGAGAGAGAGGGGAATGACATCGGGAAAGGAGGACCAAGTCCGCCCTTAAGGGGGGAAAAGGGGAAAGTTAACGTCATGGGCGGGCTCATTGGACCTAAATGTTAGATCAGTAATGTCCGACTTTGTAAACCCACACCAGGACCTGCACTAAAATGAGGAAGGCAGTAAATAAATTGGACTTGGACATTTGACCCCATTTAACCCCAAAACAAGAACTTTATAACAAACTTTTTTCAGTCGGAAAATGCTAAATGCTGATTGGATTGAGGCCGAGGACGCGACTGTTAGCCAGGAGGCTATCGCTACTGATCGCTACAGAGGGTCCACTCACTCTGCCTGTAAGGAGCCCAGCCATTTCATTGGGCAGGCTGGGTTAGACTCGAACTAGCGTCCCGCACATAGGGCTCCTGCTAGGCTACCGGCGCCCCCGTGTTTACTGTATTAATGCGTTATGAGCTCATGAACTTCCCTCCAAAGTCGTCATTATCTACGAGCGGGAAATTTCAAAGTTAGCCGAGTTCAGTTGTGACGTTTGCACGTCATTTCAGCAGGGAAAACTCAGACAGAGAGTCAACAATAGACAGTAAAAAAATCTATATATATTGTTCATAGCAGCTATCATTTATTTTAGTAGTTGCACATTTCAGTTGGTGCATCGATCAGCTGTAGAAAGAAGGGAAACTCTAAATCAGGGATGGGCAACTTTGGTCACAGCAAGGGCCACATTAATTTAATTCTCACTGCCAGAGGGCCAAATTGTAGTATACAAAAACGATAACAGTCAATTATGTCTCAATTTAACTCAACATATACCAGTGATCAAATATTATTATGGACATATTTCTGGTTTCATGATTTATGTCAGTATTTGTCATGTGTTCTTCATGTTTCTAATTAATTGATAAGTAAAAATTTACCTTAGGGCCATGTTGAGGGTTGATGGGGGCCACATGTGGCCACCGGGCCGCCAGTTGCCCACCCCTGCTCTAAATCATGCCAGGTGAGAATGTTAACATTGATAACGTTTACCTGAAGCTCAGTCGCATTCTGCGCGATAACTTACTAAGTTACTACTGCACAACTGGTAAGTACGATGTTTTCCGAGGAGCACTTGAAGGCAGCACTTTATACATCTGACCTGATGTTGGCACCTATCTAACAGTTTGTGATACAGCTCGTTGAAATGGTTTGGATTGTGTGGGCCAGATCTCACTCTGTGTGTGACGCGACGAGGGAGGACACTTCTCTCCTTCAGTCATGCGTTGGTATATTTGACGTTAAGAAAATCAAAGACGACTTTTTATTCCTAATATAAATATCGCCGTTTTAATGCTAGCTATAGATCGTGTTGGTACATTTCCTATTTGTATTTTAATTTATATTTTGAAGGTGATGGAGAGTGGGCTTTAAGGTGAAGGTTAGTCATTCCTGTCCCTAAAACCTTAGTGGCAATAAAAGACTTGCAATGCGATCGTTGAGCTGAATCACACGAGCGGGGGCGTGTCCAGACTTTTTCAACTGGGGTTGCCCACTCACTTATGCAGGGGTGGCATGAGGTTTTTCTACCCTTTATATCCCCACTAATGATATGTCCATCCATCCATTATCTATACCGCTTTTTCCTGTTTGGGGTCGCAGAGGGGCTGGAGCTGGAGCGGGGTTACACCCTGGACTGTTCACCAGCCAATCACAGGGCTGACATATAGAGACACACTCACATTCACACCTACGGACAATTTAGAGTCACCAGTTAACCTAACGAGCATGTCCTTGGACTGTGAGAGGAAGCCGGAGTACCTGGAGAGAACCCACTTGCACATGGAGAACATGCAGACTCCACACAGAGAGGCTCCTGTCAGACGGGGATTCAAACCAGGCACCTCCTCGCGCTAACCACCGTTTGGCGTGCAGACCCTAATGATAAGCACATTATACAATTTGGCAACATATAAATCTTCTTAGCTTGATTCTTTAGGGACTCAAAATCAAAGATGGGTAAAGTCACAATTTCAAATATTTAGAAAATTGCATGCAAACTCTTGCACGCTGTCAAACTTACAAATATTAATTTATTGGCATTTATGTCCATTTCAATGTTAGACGATGTGTCTCCTTGGACATTTTTATGGAAAGAGCAAAATATTTATTCACACCTGAAAGTACTTCAGCCTGTTGAGATCAGCCAGAATAGTTGATGTGTACTTAAGTCCCTGAATGATTAGAAAAATAGCCAATCATAGATTTGGATTTCGGGGTGGCCAATCAGATTTCATGAGGGGGGAGGGGGCCTTCCCTCTGGACACGCCCCTGCACAAGAGGGAGAGAGAGCACTGCTGTGATTGGCTCATAGCAACTCAGACAAAGGAGTGTGATATTACTTTGTTATAGTAGTTATGTAATCCACATAAGATATATATTGTTAACTCCACAGTCATGTCTGTGTAATGTGACGTGTGTTTATTAGCTTGATCTGCCTCTGTGTGGATTTGTGCCGTTTCCTCGTTGGTGCGTCTGTCCGTGTGCCATGCTGCAGGTACCCGCCAGTGATTGGACAAAGGCTGAAAGTGTGCCCCAGCAGTTGACTGGACAGGAGCTGGTGCTGTGGCCTGTGTGTGGTTGGAGAGCAGAGGGTGCAGGTTTTAAAAGGGAGCTGTGGAGGATGAAACACCGCCTCTCTCGTCCTCCCTGCCAACGAGGCCGACATGCAGAGAGAGATTGTTGAATGTCGGCGTCAGGCAGACTGATTTGAGAGTGTAGTGTGTTTTTGTAAGAGGTTAATAATTCTGATGTCCTGGTTCGGTTGTAGGGGAGAGTAGAGGTTTTCTTTGGCTGAATCTTTTCTCCTGTTTCTCCGTCAGGGAGGGAGGTAAGCGGTCTGTAATTTCTTTATTTTATTTTTGAGGTAAAATAGTTTGGGTTTTTCTTTGGATGAAGAATTTTTGTTTATTATTTTTGGGCCACTGCTCCCCCTGAACTAAGTGTTTTGTGTGAAGTGAAAAATAAATAAATTATTGTGGACTGTTTGGTTTTTGTCTCATCATTGGGAGGGAGTACGGGGAGGGTAACATTCATGCGACGACTGGTTTCCCCTGTCGGCTCTGCGTAACACCACTAACTCAACTACGTGTAGTTCCACATCTTAACTGATAATGAGCTGTTGCCAAGCAACCCAAACCATCTCCTGCACTCTTGCTAATCACTTTCGATGCCTACACCAAGCGGCAAACCTCCAGTGTTGAAAAATGAATGAATGTCACAGTGTGACAATCGATGCAATGACAATAAGGCGTGTAGCTGACCTGATTGACAGGTGGGCGCGGAGTAACGGTTTGACAGGAGGTTTAAAACCCGCCTCAGCTCCAGCTCTCAGCCTGTCGTTAGGTTGACTGAAAGTTAGACTGAGACAGCATTTCCAGCATGGAGACCGCCATCGATGGGACTCCAGCGCCCCCTGCAGGAACAGACGGGTGACGTCACTCAGACTTCGTCCAGTAATTTTTTAGTCTTTGGTTACCACAGACAAGTGGCCTGTTGCATCAGCTTCGTGTACGTTTTGGTGTAAAGTCCACAATAAACCGTACACATAAACTAGTTATTTTATAACTGAAGTTTTGTCATCACAGTGATTTTCATCTTAACTAATAAGAGTGTAACGTCTAAACTAACCAGAATATTGTCTCAGAAATTATGTTCTAACTTCACCTGAATATGTCAGGATGGTGTGAAACTGCGGCCACTCAGGGGAGATACCTGCACAAAAAAAAAAAAAAAAAAAAAAAAAAAAAGTCCTTTGGCAGAGACGAACGCAAAAACCGTCTCTTTAGAATGAGTGGTCAGAAATAAAGGTGCTCACAGTGTGAAGAGGTGAAGCAGCACATGCTTCAGTCCTCGGCCATCATCAGTGCAGTCAGAGGAGTTTGCTGCTTCATGTTTTTGCTCTGTTCATTTACTTTATTTACAATTAAACTCTTACCGAGTGGTCCTGTGGATTCTCTGACGTGGAAACCTCCAGCGCGCGCTCCTTCAGGGGACAGATGTTTTTAAAGCTTCGATAAAAGATGCCGTTTAAAAATCACCATCTCTCCAGGACGCGCACGGTGTGAAGGTGGACTGAGTGCCGTCACATTCTCCGACCAACCAGCAAAAAGAGAGATGGTGTGGAAGAACGACAGGAGGAAGATTTTCATTGAGGTTTTATTTCTATTGAAATCAAATGGACAACGAACACAGATGGTCAAGCAACAGCTGGCTAATATGTCTCTCTCTCTTTAAAACTGTCTAGTTTCAGTGACATTAATGTTTTATATACTGTATATATATTGCCTTTTTGTATATGTACATAGGTACACGCATAGAGCACATACACACACGGCCGAGGTTCAAACACACACACAGACGGGTCACGTTTATTGTAATTACTGGACTCGGTTCACTTCCTGACTGGAGAGGGGGAGGGGCAAAAGGAAATGCATAGATCGGAAAATGTTACACAATATGCCACACGTGGGGTCTACGCACACAGCTCAAAGTACACACACTGAATTTGGAGTTTTGATTTTAAAGTTTGGTCCTTAAAAAAAAAGAATAAAGAAAAGCTCTGAGGATCATTCTTTATATACGAGGAACATGAAGTGACGCATCGGGGGAGGGGAATACCAATGGTTACACATCAGTCCAACCCGGGATGTCAGAGGAGGATTCTTTAGATTTACAGGTCAGAGAGTTGAGAGTACAGCATCGTGGGAGTGATATTGTTTGGGGGGGGGGGGGGGGCATGTTTTCTGGTTGTAGTGTAGCTCGAGGCCCAAACAATCAGCCCTTCCCTTTTTAGTGTCCCACACTCACCGTCCTCACTGCAGTGTTACACGACTCCACAGAGCATCAGACCTCTGGTTGATCTAACGGGCATGATCTCTGTGTGTTTATGAAAGCGGCATTAAGAGGTCTTGATTGGTCTGTGAAAGAGGTGAACACAGGTGAAGGACGTGGCGAGCTGGTTCTTGAAGGATAATCTCTACAGCCCTCCACAGGGCCGTGCATGGCGTTCAGATATGAACAGGAGGGATGTGATCCTCCTCGTCTTCGGGATTCAGATGCTGGGATATCGCTCGTTTGATTTGGTGTAAGATGAGAATGATATGGAATGACGCCCTTGAGCCGCCCGGACTGCCTAGCGGACCAGCGGGGACTGCTTCAGGGAGATGAGGACGGAGCGCATGCGGGACACGTCTTTAGCCTGCTTGCTGGACTTGGGGTTGAAGTCGCAGAGCCGAGCCACACGCTCCCACTCAGTGCCGGGGTTGTTCTCATCCAGATCTGAAACAATGGCTTCCTCGGCCGCCCTACATGCAACAGGGAAGAGGAGAGAGAGGAGATGGGAGTAGAGAACAGTCAGTGGAGGAAGAGGATCATGAAAAACCGAAATGCACAAACAGCCCTGAGAAAGTCCTCTGCTGAAACCAAACACCTCCCTCTTGGTTGAAAACTTAACATTTGTCTGATGTCAGGTTGGTTACGTCAACGCTCCTGTGAGGAGTTTTTAAACGCTCATGAACCGGACTGATGCCTCAATACGACCTACAGAAGCAGAGCGTCAGCAGGAGGATTACTTCTAATGTCTGTGAACACTGCGGCGAGGAAGGTGTCAGCCGAGGCGTTTGACAGAACCCAGCCAGAACGGTCCTTTTCAGTTTCCATGGCAACGATTCAACATGTTTGCAGATTTACATGTTAAAAGAGAGCGGGATGAGATATCTGTCCGTATGCATCAACAAGGAGAAAAAAAGATGCTGCTTCGTCTACGGGGAACGCCATCTGAGGCCACGTTTACATCAGAACGTTCCACAAACAACATTTTTCGTTTTCCGAGTTCAAACGACAACGTTTTGAAAGCAACCGACGTGCACATGGATTTGCAAAGGCGACCAAAAACGCTGTAGTATACATGCAGGACCAGTAGTTGGCGGTGTGACTTCCTAATGAAAAAACACGCACATGGTCACTTACACTTCTTTCAACTGAGCGGTGAGGTGTAAACGTAAAAAAAACGGACTAATGGATGAACGATGAGTCGACCCTAAACTGCAAAAAAGGAAATTCCAAGAAAATGTCGACTGGGAGTGAGCGGCACAAACAGAACTCTGAAGTCGGCCATTGTTGTAGTCCACATACTCGCGCGTGGTTATTGACTGAGCCGTGATGCGTGTGGGTGACACGGTGCATTTCCAAATCGACAAGACGACGGAGGCGGTGCCGCGTTTTTAAAAGTTTGTGTTGTTTTCAGGCACCCGAAACGTTGTCGTGTAAACGTGGCCTCGATTTCCTCACAGGAACTTTAAAGTCCAGATTAGATTCAGATCAAAGAGATTCCCTTCCTTAAAGAAATATTATCTAAAATCCAGCCTGTGATTGGTTGGGTTTGTCGGTTCAGCAGAGTCGACCTCAGGGTCCAACGATCACACAGAACATCCATCTGTCTTTACCCGTGGCATGCCCCCCGCCCCCCCGCCCCTAACTCTGCCCCACATCACAGTGAACCTGAATGTCACCTTTCCACAACACTACAGGGTGCTACATGTAGAACACTGATGAGAGAAACAAAGAAAACAAGTTTACCAGAGTTATGTTAAAAACCTAGCTCAGCACAGAGCTGAAGGGGGGGAGGGGGGTTGTTACACTTCCCCTCGCCCTGTGGCTGCATGTTTACAATGTTCTCTTTGCTCTCCAAGAACCCGAGCATAGGGAGGATTCGCTCATCCTTACACTTGTCTGGTTCTGTTTTTCTTTTTTAAATAAAGCTCAAAAGAAGTTGAAGCACCGCTCGGCCTGAGCCATGCATCGTGCTGCGGCTGCCAAGCAGGCTGTCTGGAGGCGTGGCTTCAAAGAAGAGAGAGAGTTAACTTTGATTTAACGTGTTATAAGAAGTTAAAGGATCTGTGGATGTCTAACTGGTGAAGGTTGTAGTCTTATAAAGCATCGAGAAAATCCCTCAATAAAGATAAATAAGACATCTAATGTTAACCATAACTTCACCAAAAGAAGAGAAAGTGAAAACGTTGAGCCACAGATCGCTAACAAACATAAAGCTCTCATCACACCCACAGACGTATGATAGTCCCACTGCGAGGGTACTCCCCCCCTATAAGGATGTCCCACCCGACCTTCAAGCACAAACTCAGCTTCAGACTACGACAGAGCGAGATGGGGATGGGGTAGCCAATGAACATTCACCGTCACAACCGACTACAACATCACACGAGGGACTGGCAGGAGCACAACATCACAGAGGGGACATCAGAACAAACCCCCGACTAGGCAGTGGATTTAAGCACACTAGGTATCTGTGCGTGTTCATTATCTTACACTTACACACACACACACACACACACACACATATATACACACACAGACACACACACAAAACTGCATCTATCCCCCTGTCACAAATACAGAACAATATGTGGGGGTTCTGGGATTTTGTATTTTTACTTAACTGGTCTAGGCGGTAGCAAGGATGGTTAATGTGTGTGCTTTAAGGTGCATAGGAAAAGAAAACAGGGAGAAACAGTTTCACAAGTCAGAATTTAGAAGAGAGAGAGAGGGGGGGGGGGGGGGGGGGGGTTAGAAAATGAAAGACAAAAAAAAGAAATGAGCTCAATGCAGATGTTGAAAGCCAAGCATGCGAGAGCGACATCTTTTTCTCCTGAAGGGTTCTAAGTCAGACACGTGTGCAGCCTTTGATTTGCTGAGAGGTCAATAATACAGCCACACTGAATATTTCAGTCAGTCAATCAGTCATAAACATGATGCATTATGGGAAAGGGTCTCATTTATAAAACTGTCTCTCAGCGTTCACAAATGATTCGGCCAGCTTCCACGTTCTCTATCAGATGTTTACTGCATTGTTGAGCTCGCTCGTCACATTCTGACAGCGTGGGAGGTGTCGGTCACATCATTTGTTCCCAGTGTTTATAAATGAGGCCCGTGCACTTCCTGTAACAGACTCATGATGTGATTCTGTGTCTCCTGCAGCAACTTCACACGATGCTGCATCATCTGCATCGAGGTGTGCAAATAAAAAAAACAACTTTATTATTTACCTATCAGAAGGAACGTCGATTTTTAATTCACTAAAAACTCAGTCAAACTCCTGGACACCGTCTTAATCTAATAGGGCCTCAGTCTCAGAGCGCTTCTCACCGGCGCTCATTGTTGCTAGGTTACAAAATGTAACTTCTGCTTCCCTCAGACGTGACAGTTTGGTTATCTCTCCGTCTGCTTCATATTTTAATTTATATCAAGAAAACATGATGTAAATAAGTCGTGTCCTGACTTCAGCAGCAGCTCTTCACCTGGAAACTGACAAGCGTCTCTTCCGCCATTGTTATTCACAAAGATGATTTCAGAAGCCCCGCCCCTTCTCGAGTGTGATTGGTCGGTGGTCAAACATTGTATCTTGAAGACATTTTTTGCATTTTAAAATAAATGGCGCTACAGGCTGCTCTTAACACAACCTTGAAAAACAAAAATAAAACGTGGACACCACGATGCAGACCGATGAGCGTCCCAAAGCGATCTGATCGCCAAACCAAAGGCTGCACATCGAACGCTACTCGAAAGCTAGCTGGGCAAATAAGCACGTTAGCCTGCAGGAGTGCAGAAGCTACTAAGTAGCTGGTGTCTCACTAAAGCATGGAACAGTTTGAAGCAGTTGTGTAACAGGAGCACGACCAGCGGCGTTACCGACATGTTGACATTTCTGAATCAATCTTACAAGTCAGCACTTCTAAACCACCTGAGCGTCAGTCAACGTATAGTTTATAAAATACATTCAATGTAAACATTCAGCTTCACTGTTTAGAGATGATTTCACCACTTCAGGTTGACAGATTTGATTTGAACGACATTAACTCTGGATCGTGGTAGTACGCACTATAGATTGGGGATGGATACAATTACTCAAGGAACTCATTGTTGACGTTGTTATTCAGTTAACACGCACCGTCAACGGTTACAATAGTTCACTGTTTCCACCAAGCGGTTCAGTTCGGTTCGGTACCCGTTTATTGGCGTTTCCACCGTCAACAGTTGGGAATGGTACCAGAATAAAGGGATCTGTACCCTTCTGTTGGGGTGCCAAGGGTACCGATCAGACCCTACAGAAATGCAGTTCTGATGAGCATCACACCGCAGGAAACATAGCGGACCAGCTTAAAGAAGCTGCTGAGGAGTTGGGAGGTCTGTGCCCGACATTTTTTAAACTGTAAAAAAATAATTTAACATGCAATGAATGGATTACTGTTACTGGTGACATGTGTATTTGAATATTTAAATGACCTTAAGCTAGAGTTAGGACATAGAGGAAGTTAGGGTGACACTTATGGAAGTCTGACTTATAGAGATTGAGGAGGAGGAAACGCCAGAGAGCGAAGCCTCCTCTGCACATGTACAGTAAAATCTCATCTCATAAACACAAGATGTGAAGACAATGAGAGGATCTCTATGAAAATCCAGAGTCCAATAAAAATCACACAAATGCTTCAAACCAAATCTACAAGCATCCTACTCCTGACTTTAAAATTCTGCAGGTTCATTCGTGTGCATAACCCGTTAAAGAGACACAAAACAACTTTAAGAGATCATACAATCAACATCAGCAGGAAACATACGTCATGTGTTAGCAAAGTGAATGGAGACAGTACAGAGTGATGGAGGAGAATCAACACAGGCAGAGCTATGAAAGGGTTAAATGACTGTGTGTGTGTGTGTGTGTGTGTGTGTGTGTGTGGGCATGCAGTCATTCTGTTAACTCAGACCTCGTCCACATGTAGGCAGGTATTTTTGAACACGTAGCGTTTTGACCTTTTGTATGCAAATGGCGCTTAACGTCACTGAACACGCTCCTTTTGTAAAACTCATTTCAGGGTGAAGATGTTCAGAAACTCTTTTTTTAAAGGTGTTTCTGTGAAGACGGGGAAAACAGACGCTGTGCAGACGTAGCTAAACTAGCGCTGGTGCTAACGATGCTAACTGGCCTTTTTACACGCTCACACATTTACTCTCCCACTATGTTGACGAGCAGAGACGCCCGATTGGATGACGGAGGTCACTGCTGATTCATACAAACCCCAACGCCTACATCTGCAGTTTTAGAAGAGACCCGGTTGGACTTCCTGTTGGTGGGACAACTTTAAAAATGAAATGGTCATTACAGAGGAACGGGGAGAAAATGTCTTCTGTTGTCTCTGAGCGAGCTGCTTCGCCCCCCCGCGCATGAAGGACAGACTGTGATGACGTCGCCTGGAAGTGTTGCTGACTTGGCGTGCTCATGACGGCCGTAACGGTGAGTTTCTGCGTTTTCATGTGGACGAAGATGTTCTGGGAGAACTTAGCGTGTTTGGACGGGAGGTTTACCTGCCTACATGTGGACTGGACCTGACACCAACTCACGATAAACATGCAAACATGTGGGATGAAAATGAGCGACTGCAGTTTGTATTTAAAAAAAAAAAAGAAGAAAAACGAGCCAGAGTGCAACGATTAGAGCTCCGTGTTAATAAAAGGAACACATGGGAGATTTCTAATGCCAACATTAAAAACAGGAAGGTGACGTCAATGAGCCGATGTCGGGAAGTGGATGATGACATGATGATGGAGAAAAGAAATGTAAGAAAAAATGAGGAGGGAGGATGTTAGTTGGAGCGACATACACATAACCAATGAGCTCAGAGAAGGGCTGCTTGTAGAAGTCTTCATCCAGCACCCTGGACAAACATCGGCCCAAACGACAGAGCAGCAAGAAGGCAGGAGAGAAGAGAGAGAGAGAGAGAGAGAGAGAGCGGTAAAAGGGAGGAGAGGATGGAAAACACAAGTGTTATAGGTTAGCACACACATCATATGCTAAGACATGTAATCAAAGGCTCAGGTGTGTTTGGGAAGACGTGGAAGAGCAAATCTTTAATTACACGACTCCTGTGATTGGACAAACAGCGCCTGATCTTCACAGAAGAAAGAGAATACGATTATTTACTTTCACATTAGTTTGTAAACTGAATCATTGTTTTATGTTCAAGTATTTCATCCACGATTAATAAAGTTCTGTCTCATCTTTTGCTGCAACTAGAACCAACTTTTTGCTATTTTTGCTGACTCTATTCCTGTGTTTTGTGAGCTGTTGGAACAACTAAATTTCCCCGAATGGGTCTTAAACGTTTGCTCATTACAGCTTCTCTACTATGAGGAGTCACTCGCTCATCATTGGATCAAATTGATAAATAATGTTGGTCAGACAAATGGTTCAAATGTTCCAACTGGAGGTGATCTTCCTTTTGCATGCAGTATTTAAGGACAGGTTATTGATATTGAAAGGTTTGATTCTCTTGGAAAAGAGGAAATAGATTAATAATGGAGGTTAACTGTTACATGAAGCACCGTGTCCCACAGCGTGCAGGGCGGTTAGAAGAGAGGAGACTCGTGGTCGCAGGTGCTTTATTATTCATCGGGCATCTGGGCTACATTACAGTGCAGGAAAAACTCAGACGGAAACTCTGCAACATTTGTCATTACACAAAGAAAACTGAACTCTTCACATGTTTCAGCTGAGTATGAAAGGCGAGCATACACTGAGCGACTTCAGTCACACGTCTGATTCTCAAGTCAGTTTACTGTCAGCATGTTTGTACGTATGAGTGCCTACTGTCACACAGTGAAACAGAGCCATGAGCCAATTCCAAAACTTCAGGGCTTGTCTTTCCTGCGTGCGCAAACCGTCAGACAGCTTCTGAAAGTACCATGGCAACAGCATGGCGTGTCTGTTTGATGTGTCCTCCCTTCTTATCAAGAGATATACCGCAGAGAGAAATGCTGACAGGACATTTCAGCAGACATCGAGCTAACAGGAAATATTTGTTATGGTTTAGATGCTAGTTAGCATCGTTTCCTATACGAGGATTTGATCTACTACCTGCAGGGTTAATGTGAGAACACAGCACATTGTGTTTTTAAAGCTGAAAGTTGAGGTGGATCTGTTTCTTGTCCTGCACTCTGAGCTGAACCTCTGTATTCTGTTACACGTCCTGAGGCTGAATCCGAGACGCCCGGTTTTATATTAGAGCTGTTTAAACCCTACATCAGTATTCTAACTAACACGTGGTTGTTTTTGTGAATCTTACAAATCCTCAACTGGGCTTGTTTTTATTCCCCGTCTTTGCCCCTCTGTTGGGCCAGTACCTGTTGTTGGTTTTGGTTTTCTCCAGTTGCTCGTTCTGCCTGGCGTGCCACTCCTCCAGCTCCACCTTGGCCTTCTCCTTCCACTCTGACTCCTGCTTGCGCGAGTTATCATCTGAGGATGAAGAAGAAAGGAAGATGCAGAGGGAAAGGTTAACAATGTGGAAGTGTTTCATTACAGGGTAAGACACACTGGAGGGAATAAGGCAAGAATGTCTTGGTTTTCGATCTCATGAGATCTTTGGAGACACCAGAGGCAGATCTGTCCGGTTTCTCATAGGATATAATACTCTGGTCTGCGCTTACCTAGCACCTCCAGCCTCTCGCTTTGTTCCTCCCTCCACTTGCGTAGGCTTTCAGGTTCGGCCTGCAGCCGGTCTGCACTGGAAATGGCTGCATAGGCGTCTGATGGGCCGTTGCTTTCCTGAGATACAAGGAGGTGGTGATAGGTTACTTCATTAAAAGTCCTTTAGTCAGAGTCATTTACATGAGATGATGAAACCTGCGAGTCACAAGAGTCAAAAGTCAATCTGGAATCCTCTGGTTTAGCTACAGTTCCTATCCTGACTCCATTTTGCAATCTGTTCTTTAAATGTAGTTGAATGCCATTCGAGAAGCTCTATAAATCAAGTTTGTCCCCCTCTGAGTTTTATCAGCTGAGCCTCTCTCACTGCCAGGAAGAAGTCCTGACTGTGCAAACGGCAGAAAATGTTGCAATGACAGCACAGGAAAGGGAAGTTGGAGGAAACTAACAGACAGACATTAAAATCCCTGATACAGTTCTCAGAGCCGCCTTTGTTTCTTCACCAATCTTCAGACCTTCTATGTGCCTTTTTCTCACATAGAAAGTCATTGCATGCAGTTTTCTATTGGCTTATAATATCTGAATCAAAATGATGATCTGGAAACAATGACGATATATTATGAGAATGATGATAACACAGTCTGAGAAGCAGGGACGTGTTCACGTGGCAATGCTAATCCAACATTACTGTATTAAATGTGACTTTAGCAGCATGGTTTGGCCACTCATCAAAACAATAACAGCATCCTGAAAAGAAGCCTCTGCAGGTGCAGAGTGGGCTGAGATCCAATCAGACAGCTCTTAAGAGGCTGCATGTAAAAGCTCTTCTTTTAGAGAACAAATCATCATCGACTTTTTGTTTAAGAAATGGTAATGGTGAATGGTCACTCAAAGTGATTCACACAGTCCAAGGATACTTCGTAATGTCGACTGAGTGAGCTGAGATCAAACCTTCTAATTGTAGGATGACCTACTCTATATGTGTAAGGTGTGAAAATGTCTTTTTAAATAAAGTAAATAAACACAGAAACAGAGGAAGTATGTGAAGAAGTATTACCCCATGAAGCTCTCCGTTGACAGTGCCATCTACAAAGAAAGAAGAAGAGAAAAAGTTAGATTAGATATCATATGAACAAATAAATCCTTAAAAATATGACGTCACAAACTGGGAAGAAACAGTTTGTTATCATGACAAGACCAAGAAATCTTTGACTTTGACTGTATTTTCAAGATTTTCATACACAGATTTCACAACATGATATGTCAGCACTTTGAAGCCATTATGAATCTACAGCTTCAAGGAAATGAGGCAGTCTTGTCCAAAGGTCATTAAGCTCCATCAGTTTCCTCTTGTGACATGGAGGTGAGCTGGCAAATAACCGTAGACTGTAAGTATGAATGGACGAAGCATGAGTTACGTCACCCGTCTGTTCCTGCAGGGGGCTTTGGAGTCCCATCGATGGAGGTCTCCATGCTGGAAATGCTGTCTCAGTCTAACTTTCAGTCAACCTAACGACAGTCTGACAGCTGGAGCTGAGGCGGGTTTTAAGTAGAGATGACAGATCCGATCTAACATCGTTATCGGATGCGATGTTGACGGAATTCTAAACCCCCCCCCCCCCCTCCCCCCCTCCTCTCTAGAGTCGATGCTCACGCAGGATGTCATGTGGTGGACACTGAAGCTTCAGTGTTTAGCCAGCTCTGCATCGGTCTGTAAACCTTTCTGCGTTCTAACCTCTCTCCATTTTTCAAAAGCATCTCCAATATTGATCCTAGTTTGAACACGTTTCTGCTCGTGGAGCTTATTAGAAACATGCAGAGGCTTTTTAGGTCGGGTACAATCACTTCTATCTGAACCACTTCTCTTGCCCGCTTCCATCGCTGCAACACCTGTTGGTTTGATCTGATAACTGCTCTCATATCTGGTAAACCGAGGGGCGTCCAAAACAGCCATGTGGGGGTGCCTTAAAACCGCCTACCTTCTCTGATCCAAACAAATCCAGATCATTCAGGACCAGAATCTAAAGTTAGAAGGAGGACATACTGGCTGCTGCATTGTTGTCAGAGAAGCCAGCACTTCAACATAGCATGTTTCCTTAATGTCTGATCATATAGTAAGCTCACTTTATCATTTCACTCACTACACATCTTACTGGTTGACCCTTTAAAGATCCAGTGAGTTTTACCTCAGGATTTTCAAAATAGCTCAAAATGATCATTCATATCTAGAATTAATAATATTGTATCTGTGATTCTCGAACTGAAATATTAAACAAGAAGTGGTTTACTGCTAATGTTAGATGTTTTCTGGGTGTAGCTCATGTTTCTCGTGATTTTCAATATGTCTTTGTAGTTTCTTATCAGTCACTTCTTCTTCTTCTGCCTCTCTGTGTGTCGTGCAGCCAGCAAAATAACGTTACTGCAGCTTTAAAGGAGGCAATGAATGACACGTCTTATAAGGACACCGCTAATGCTATCAGACACATTGCTGTAAGCAGCAGAAGTAATAAAGGTCACATAAATATCGTACAATTATCCCGAGTGTTTCATTTTACGTGACCGTACGTGTCTACGTCTCACGGCTGCTATGCTATGCTAACCAGCTAGCGTTAGCATGTCTGTCTGAATGGGGACAAAATGACGCCAGTTCTCGTCAAGATCAAAGTTTCCTTTTAGAACGATTTAAAGCTAAATTACTAGATAACCCGTTTTTAAAAAGGAGGTAAACAGTCTCCGGTGTCTCACCGTTAGAGTCTCCAAGCGATGAAGGCACGTCTCCGCCGTCCAGGATGCTGAAGCCTTCGTCGTTTTCAATACCCGCGATCTCGCTCTCCTGCTGGGCCAAGAAAGCGGCAGCGGGGTCCTCTTCCGAGCCGACCCCGTTCCCAGCAGAGGGAGCGTTGAGCATGTCAAAGTCGTCCATGTTGTGTTGATTTGTGAGCGGAGAAATGTCAGAAAAACGGTTGTTGCAGGTGTAGCGGCTGAGACCGAGACCGATTAGCTCAACGGGAAGAAGGACGAACCAAAAAAAAAAAAAAAAGAAGAAACCTCAAGGCTAGCGAAGCGGAAACAGAGAAATAGCCAATCACAAAAGAGTATTTTTAACTGATGGTGAAACGCGCCAATCGTGGAAGAGCTGCCTCAAAATTGGACCAATCAAATGTGTGAACCCTCCCGCATACGGGTCCCATGATCCGCTACGTGCTGTCATGAGCTGTGAGACGAGTCCGCAGTCTGTGAGGCGAAATTACATTTCATCATAAATATACACATACAAATTATTTCATATATTTAATATAGAATAAAAACCCCATACATAACACAGGACTTAGCAAGAATTAGCTGAAAAAGAACAAGGGTCCTGTCTATCATATCAATCTTTTTAAATTATTTGTATTTCTTTTGTCCCTTTATTCATGTTATTGCTGTTGATCACTTTATCCATCAGGAGTCCTTCTTCTAATATCTATTATTGTTTAAATTTACCGACTCATTTACCTTTTGCACACCTGTTTTTACCTTTATGCAGTTTTCTGTGATGTGATGTAATTTTCTCGTAATCTTATTATTATTATTATTATTATGTTTTCAAAAATGTTCCTTTTTCCCCTAAAACTGTTCAGCTGATGTAATCTTTATTTTGTTAAAACATAATATGACAATTCACAACAAATGCAGAACGGACTTAACGGAATTAACTAGACTGGCTCTCTCAGAACCGCGTCCTTCTGTCAAACACCAGCAGAGTATTCAGCCTTCTCCTTTCCACTCTGCTATAAAAATAGTTAAGCACCTGGGTAACATTTCCAGCCCGAGTATATTGTCCTGATGGTAAATTATTAACAAAGAGCTCAGGTGACAAGAAAGGACTCACTTGACTCGAGGTATTCAGCGTGGAGGAAACACATTTGTGTGAAGACACAGAATCCTTCTTAAAGATCTCAAAGCTGCAGTGTTACAATCTTTGAACTTCGGCTTCTCTTCTCTATTCATGCCGTTTGATTTGTTTTGGTTTCTTGAGAACGTTCGACTAGGTCACAATTACAGTATTGCACTTGTATCATTTTCACATTTTTGCACAATAAAAACAGAAATTTGGTCTAACACAGCCTTTTCTGAGCAGGGCTGAAATAGAGGGGTTTATAGGCATGATCAAGTACAGGATCAGAGTGGATTTAGAACAAGAAACTTCACACACGTTTTGAGGAGCTCTGAGACTTATTTAAACTAGTGGAAGAGAAGCACTCATGCTGCACGACTGTCAAACCAGAGGACGCTGAGTCAAGTGTTTTCTACAGTAGTTCAGGTTGAATTATGCTTTGACTTTATATATCTCTAACTCTAATATGTGTCTCTAGTCCGTGTACAAACCCCTCAATGATGACAAAAGTCCATCCTCTCTGTCTTCTTCCTGCTCCACTTTTCAGAAAATGTGTGCTCAAACAGGCCGTTTGGAGATTTTCCCTTCATGACATCACAAAGGGCAGTAACTCCTCCCCCAGGTGGGTGACACTCCCACAGCTAGGTGTTTGTTCTGCCCTCTGAGTCTGCCTTCTCACCGTAAACAATAGGACATGGAGCGAGAAAGACCGAGCCACCCAAGCCCTTCCGGAGAGGGGGCGTGGTCAGACACAGCTCATTTACATATTTAAAGGTACAGACACAGAAACAGCCTGTTCTGAGCAGGGCTGAAATAGAGGGGTTTATAGACATGATCAAATACAGGATCAGAGTGGATTTAGAACAAGAAACTTCACACACATGTTTTTGGGAGCTCTGAGACTTATTTAAACTGGTTGAAGAGGAGGAGAATATGTCACCTTTAACATATGATTAATCACAATTGTAAATAATTAACTGTTTGACAGCCCTCGTTTAAATATAGGAAGTCCATCAAGCATGTAGGTCAAAAACATTACGTTTTATTTATCTGGACAGAAACCACATTTAAAAAAAAAAACTTTTAAAATTAACAATAAACATGTCATGTATACAACAGTTAAGTATACATACACATAAAGCACATCATTCTTTTCACATAAAGCATTTCCCAAGAAGGCATGAAAAAACAGAAATCATAAGGTCTGTGGTAAATAATATGTTAAAAACATAATGTGAATCAGAATCCTCTTTATTCCGTAGCAGCTCGTAACATTTCTTTATTCCAGAGAAGTTCTTTAACTTATTTTCCTTAAATTACCTATAAAACCTTTAAGATTGTGAAATCCATCTTAATTTCCCCTCCAGACACCTCAAATAATTTAATCAATAACAAGACATGGAAATGTAACATTTTAACAGAAACTCTCATCCCAAGGTTGAAAATAACAAATTTGAAGAGGAGAGTAAAACAAAAAGATTTTCAGGGAAGCTTCAGAAGAATGTTTCAGAAATATTTTGGTCACGTATGAAACAAGCTTCTTCGTCCTGCATGACGAAACAAGCAGAGCGTGAGAGTCCCTCTGTGGGCTGAGTATTTCTGTTTGAGGTGGCGTCGCTGATCGCTTAGTGACGCTCTCAGAATTTCACTTTGACAACATGAGGGGTGAAAAAAAAGGGTGGTGGGATATCTGGTCCCTGCATTGGACCCATTTTGCAGAAGATGTATCGCAGGCTAGATACCCAGCAACATCTGTTCATCTATACATTTTTAAAATGTATTGAACTCATGGCACATGATAGTTTGAACGCATTGTGACTGAAGCCTTCAAAGAGTTTCCCTTAGACATGCTTATGTATCTGAGCACTGCAGGGTCTTTTTTTAAAATCTGTGCAGTTCTCCTGTATGTAGCTCTGTTTAGGAAATGAGGACTTAAAATCTTCAATATATCCTCCTTGTTGCATAGTCTAACACCATGCTGGCTGCTCCGAGTAAAGCGGGCTCCTCCAATTGAGACACGACCACCTTGATGTTCTGGGCCGAGACGAGGGCTTTCTCCGAGATGATGTTCTGCACCGGGGCCTGGTAGTAAGAGCCCAAGATCCCCGACAGAATCACCAGAGAGGGGTTCATCATGTGGAGGATGTTCACGATGCCCATACCCAACGCTGTGGAGGCTGGAGAGAGGAAGAGGAAGACAGGGAGAAATCAGCCATCAGAGACTCACTAGAATTTTCTACTTTATTTAAAATGTTTCCACAGAAAAAAGCACAATGTGCATTCTTTCTTGTTGCTCTCACCTTTGTTGAGAACAGCCTCAGCTCTGGAGTTCCCCAGTTTGGCTGCACTGATGAGGTGTGCAGCCGTGATTGGCTCAGCCAGCTTCATATCCATCCCCTCCACCTTCAGATGCTCCTCTGACGGACACACACGATGAGAGCATGTAAATAATAATGACATGACGCATATTGGCATGTGGACAAAAAGCTGTATCTATAGTATGTGACATCATAAATGTTGTTGACAATAGTTAATTTGATCGTTGCACGTTACTAACAATATTACATTTGCTTTACCTAACAGCTTGTGTCCATTGATGGCGCTGTTTGCAATGGCAGCGGCGACATTTTCGACACAAAGCCTGTGCTCACAGCACTATCAGATGGAAATAGTTCAACTTTTCCAAAAGCGCTGCCCTCGTCAATGTCACTTTCCCCCTCACCAGCCAATCAAAATCAAGACGGGGCGGGACATCTGCTACCAGAGGAGAAACTCTTCTTTTTGAAGGAGCAGTTTCAGGTTTAGAGCTGCTGCTGATGTCAGGACATGATTCATTTACTTTTTTTTGCCTTGATGATATTACCTTGAACATTTAAAGGAGCAAATATTTATTTAGTGCTCTGAAACTGAGGTCACAGAAAGTGCCATCGATGGACACAGGCCCTAAATGTGTGTCTGAACTGTCCTCCTTTGTATAAAGCTTCTTTTTTTTTTTTTTTTAAACTTGTCAGGTCTTAATCAATCAACCAATCAGGGTCAGCTTGCACAACTGGCCAATCACAGGGACTCACTGAGGATAATGTTTTTTATTTATTTATAATATCAAACCGACAGTTACTAATAAGTGGGTGCAGAAACTTCAGGTCATTCAGAGATCATAAATGGACAAAGAGTTCCTTCAACCCATGAATCAAACAAACCTCTTAGTGAGTCTAAACTTCTGTTTTCAAAAATGTTTAGGAACTGTTTTTACACACATTTAATGTGTAAAAGTTGTGTCAGAGTGAACAAACACACTTTCATAATCTCAGCTTCATTTACTGAGTTAAACTGACACTCCCTCCCCGACCTTTACGCAGATGTAAACAAGCGTCTCACCATCGTGCAGCCTTTTGGCCTCTCTCTGCAGAGCCATGCCGGACGCGAAGGACTCCACACATCCTCTGCTGCCACAGGAACACTCGGGGCCGTCCAGTGAGACCACGATGTGACCCAGCTCTGCAGCGCAGAACGTACTGCCGTGGACCAGCTCGTTCTGATGGATGATCCCTCCTCCAACACCTGCACACACACAGAAAGCAGATACTCAGACACTTCTCAGACCGTCAGAGGAAATACAAAAGTGCTTCATGAGTAACTGAAAGAAGTCAGGACACTCTGCCTATCAGTGCCTTCCAAATAAGGTCACGATTAAAGCCACTTTGAACTCCACTGCAGATCAAAGACTAAATAACTGGATCAATGAAATCCCTCACCTGTTCCTGTGATGACGGTGACAAAGTTCTCCACCCCCTTGCCTTGACCAAACTTCTTCTCAGCCAGAGCGGCACAGTTGCCGTCGTTGTCGACCCAGACAGGAAGGTGCAGAGCGTCTGAGATGGGTGTTCTCAGGTCCACCGAGGACCACTCCTGGATCAGCTTGGTGGAGTGAAGGACTACGCCCTCCTGTGGGTTCACCCGCCCGCCTGTGGACACTCCTGAAGAAGTAGAGGAAGAGCTTTTAGATTACAGCTTCACCATGCGTTTGTTATTTGATGTAAATGTGAGCGTGAGTTTCTCTTTTCTTACCAACACCCAGTAATCTACAGTTGAGGCCGACAGCGTCTCGAGTGGCATCTGCACAGATCTTTAATAAGAGCTTCATCCTGGCCTGGAAGGTCTTTGGATTGGGCTGCACGTACTTTTTCAAGATCTTACCCTGAACACAGAGGGAGGAAGTGAGAGGAGGAAGAGGGTTAAGATTTCCCTGTTTGATAGGAAGCTAAGTGTGCAAAGCTAAACCATAGCTCTGTAGCTGTACGTTGCCCTGCGTAACTGAAGGGTTTTTAACTTCACTTTTGTCTCTAAGCGAGGATGCCTGAAGATTGATTGGTTACTTCCCTCCCTTAGCTGTAAATGTTTATCAGTAAGAGCACCTGGAGTCGGCCACCCTGCATTCATAGTTTAGGTTAAACCAAAGGCTAATAGACATGGTTACATCAGAAAGGCTAACAGTCCATGCAGGTTACCCTCTGACAGACGATGGCCACTCTGAGGTTGGTCCCTCCCAGGTCGACAGCCAGAGCCGTCTGCGTCTCCAGGATGTGGTCGATGTCCTGGGAGATGGATTCTTTCACAGGGGGGAAACAGAACGTCTTCTGGAGGGGCTCGTCCAGGTCAATGGTTCGCAAAAACTTCAGAATTCGAGGCACTGCGTTGCCGTCACCATAAATCTTAGAACTGATGGGGAGCACAAACACACATGTTCATATCAGAGTTTCTCTTTTTTCAAAAACACGTAAATACACAAAACAGTCTAACATTCATTTAAGATACACTGAAGGTTTATAATTCATTATAATTTTTTTTTATCACCGTCAGTCTTTTGGAAAATTAAAGATTGAGCCCTTATTTTGAAATCGTCATCACCAAACACAGATGAAGCAGTTTGTATAAATCAAAAAAACTCATGAAGTACCTGAAATAGGTCTGAACTTTTTCACAACTAGTCCATTCACATAAATACCTTTATCTGATAATCAGGGCGGTAATGGAGAGCCGTGTTTTATAGCCTAACAGTCCTCAAAACTGAGGATGATCTGGGGCGCTGGTGGCGCAGTTGTTAGTGCGCGTGCCCCATGTATGGAGGCTGTAGTCCTCGAAGCGGGCGGGCGGGCCCAGGTTCAAATCCAGCCTGTGGCTCCTTTCCCGCATTTCATTCCCCACTCTCTCACTCCCTGATCTCCAACTCTATCCACTGTCCTATCTCTCCATTAAAAGGCCCAAAAAGCCCAAAAATAAATATATATAAAAAAAGAAACTGAGGATGATCTAGAGAGGGAACACTGGAAGATAAAGACTCAGAGACAGACAGGCAGCACACAGGTCTTACCAGGGGTATCTCTTCCCAAACTGTAGATCCAGAGCGTGGTAGATCTTATTCTGAGAGTCGGCGTCTCTCACATGAAGAACATTCTCACCTGGCACAGAGGGAAACGTCATGAACACAGCTGTTAACATAAACAACCTTAGGCTCATGGCATTGTTTCAGGTTCATATACGAGTAACAAGCTGGGTCTGATGTCTCAGAATGTCACTTATGACTTCAGAATATTTATACAGATCAGGTCTGTTTGATCGCCTGTTTGCTAGAAACGAACATTCATTATGTTATTTCACTTTTTAGACTGAGGGATGATGATGGCAGAGAAAGCGAGTAATAATTTGGTTTACTGTCACACCTACCCGTTTCTCTGCCAGTTTGTCGTGACCCCAGGTTGATGACAGGTGTGCCAAAGGCCCCGGCCTCTCGTACCCCACAGCTGCTGTTTCCGATCATGCAGCCGGCGTGGCACACCAGCTGGATGAACTGCTCGAAGGGAATGTGCTTCACTGCCCGAAAGTTTGGGTGCTGCTCGATGCCCTTCTTTCGCATCACGCGCACCATTTCTTTACTTCCTGTTTTCATAAAAATCGCCAGGACACAGATGAATCGATAAAGTTTCAAGCAAACAAAAATCTAGCATTAGCAAGACACTGACGAAGCAGCAAGGGTACAAACCTGCATCAATGTTGGGGAAGAGGATGAGGGTCTTTTTGTTGAAGGAGATCAGAGCGTCCAGCATCAGACCATAGATCTTGATGGAGTGCTGGATGTCAGTAGTAACTGGATGTTGTAAAGCCACTATGTAGTCATGATCCTGCACGTTGTCCCCTGCAACATGAACACAGTTAACATAGGTATAACTCAAATGTCTCACATGATGTTTCTGTGTCTCCACGTACCCAGCCAGCTCTTGATCACATCCATGTAGTCCTCTCGACGACTAGTGGACAGCAGCTTGTCATATGAAGGGCAGCCGGCCAGCAGGATGCGAGAGTGGTCCTCACACATGGCGATGAGGTGCTGCTCTGCCGTGCGTGTGCAGCAGGCGTGGTAATGGGCCAGTTTACTGATGGAATGGCGGATGGAGTCATCGATCGTACCGCTCACCTGGAAGAAAGAGCAACGGAGGAAAGTTTGTAAAAAAAAAGTAGAGTCAAGATTTTATAAACATCTATATCATCTACATGTTATGTACAGAGAGATATCACCCTGTACACTGTAAAAAGTACAACACTATAGTTATGATATATCACTAAGTCAACAATCTCATGTACGAGCGCTGCCTCCTCACCTCTCCTCCCTCCAGGTGAAGTATTCTAATGTTCATCAGCGCTGCAGCGGTTGCCAGAGCCAGCGCGTCAAAGCGGTCGCCGTGGACGACCAGGATGTCAGGGCGCAGCCTCTGTAGGACATCAGGGAGTTTGACAAGTGCCAGACCAACACTCTCCACCATGGCTGCCTCATCCTCTCCTCTCACAATGGTGTGAAGCTTGGAGCTGATGTCAAAGTCATCCTGCTCGATCATACGAAAAGTGTTTCTGCAGAAAGGAAAGTAGAGAAAATCATAATGAAAAAAAATCAATTAAGGACAAGAGGGTCATGATTAATGCAGATCTAAACCAAGTGTGCATCGTCAACTCTCATCTTACCCGTAGTCATCGATGAGGTGAGAGCCGAGCACCACGACTTCCAGTTCAAACTCATCGGGGTGGGATTTGATCCCACACATGATGGGCGCCAGCTTGGAGTAGTCGGCTCTGTTGCATGTGGCCACACACACCCTCAACTTCCTCTGACACTTCATCAAACAGAGATGTAACCATCACACAGACAGACAGACAGACAGACAGACAGACAGACAGACAGACAGACAGACAGACAGACAGACAGACAGACAGACAGACAGACAGACACACACACACACACACACACACACACACACACACACACACACACACACACACACACACACACACACACACACACACACACACACACACACACACACACACACACACACACACACACACACACACACACACACACACACACACACACACACACACACACACACACACACACACACACACACACACACACACACACACACACACACACACACACACACACACACACACACACACACACACACACACACACACACACACACACACACACACACCATTTGTTGATTTTAATTATTTAGCTCAGCACATAAAAACACTCTCCTCTTCCCTCTGTAGGAATATTAACGTCTCCACACGACTCTGGGCTTTAACTACAGGCTTCTTAAAAATGTTTTTAATTTCCACAAGTATCTTAAGACACTCAGTCCTACCTGATTCTGCTCATCCATGTTCTTCCTCTCCATTCTGTCTCTGTTTCTTTGCATTCTCAGATAGTAGAGCTCCTGCAAAACAAGGGAGGAAAACACAGAGTGAGATCCAGAGATGGTTTTTGAAGAGCTTTTTAAGATCCTTTTATTTCAGTACAAACCCGCTCACAGGTCATACTCACTTGGGCCTTCCAATCATTCAGATGCTGTTGCATGAAAACACAACAAAGCTACACTAAAAATGGTTTGTATTTACAGTTAACAACATATGCTAATGTACTCTTCAAGGACAGGAAACATGCTGCAGTGCTTTGCATGACAAGGCAAATGTCACACTCACACCTGGTACACTCTGGTCACATGACAGAAGGACATTTCTTTGGAGGGAGAATCGTTTCATTTAGATTCACTGGTTTAATTATCAGACAAGAGGCACTAAATCAGCTTAATTATTAATTCATTCTAAGTTAACCAACAAAAATCCCTTTCCTCTCTGTGTTCAAAACGTGTTGAGGGATCGGCCAGGACTATGACCTCGAGAAATAATGACGGAGTGAATCACATTGAGATAGTTCAGATCGTTTTCAAACCTTTTTATGTGGGTGTCTTAAACTTTAACTATGTAACATCTAGCATACACCTTCATAACCCTGCCTTTGAATATATTAGTAGGAGGAGTCTTCTTGTGACTTCTGAAACACTTCAGTGGTACAGAAGGTATTAGTAGTAGACGTAGTACAACATGTTTGGTATGCTAATAAGCGGCTAAGAATTCACCTGACACAAAAATGCTTCAACAGACTTATTTCAAAGCAGGTTTTCTTGGCACCACTGGAAAAGCAGGTCTGTCTAATAGCAGTAACATGAACTCTGGCTCTGCTCTTATCAGGACTCCGTGAAGGCTTTTTACAACAGCCCTGAATGAACATAGGGACAGATACTGCCACCTGCTGCTCTAAACACAGCATGACATTTTCATAATTTAGCATTCAGAGTCTAGTTCTAAAATGTAAAATATTAAAGCAAGCATGCACATTTAGAGGTGTTCTTTTTTAGAGAAAACACATCGTGTGCTGTACATTTTTGAGCCGATGTGGGAAGTCACAGGGATGTTGGAATCCAGAGCGGATTTAGTGTTTGGAATTTACAACCCCCCCTTAGGTTAGATAAGTCCACTGACTGAACTTTCTCTATTTCACTCCTTTGCCTTCTGGGAAAAAGAATGAAGAGGAAGAATAGAAAACAACAGTTAATAAGTTAATATTGATATATTAGGTTTCCATGGCTTGATCCATTCTATACCAAAGTCTGTGTTTTATGCATTTTACGATCCATGATGGATTCGACTGGTTTATTTCCTCATTCTTTTGCCCTGCGGTATAAAACTGACCTACCCAAATCTAGAATGAAGGCACTACTCTAAAACAAAGAATGGCATTCAGTTCATTGACAGGAGAATACTGAGCCTTCTATCAAAGAAGATGAATAAAATCTCAACAGATTTGCCTCTCCGAGGACTGTTGTGTGTCATGTGAGTACAGCTGCTTCAAGAATGCTGCTACACACACACACACACGCGCACACACACACACATTCTGTGTTGCTCAACAAAGAGTAATGTTCTATAAAAGGAGGGGAGTTTACAAAATACTGACAGCAGATCTCAATAAAAATCCACCTGGATAACCGTCCGTCATAATAAATTAAATGATGGATCACACAGGGTCAAAAACAGAAGCTCGCTAATCTGCAGTGTTTTCGTTACACATGATGTACATCCTGGAGGACACACCCTCTTCCCTCTGCACATCATTGTTGCAGCTGCCAGTGAAGAAAATGAAGAGGAAACAAGCATCTTTAGGTGTGAGCTTTAAGTGACCTCCAAACACGAGGAAACTGCAGACAAACATGCTAACATGTAATATGAATGTTAGTGGCAGAGTGGCATGCAGCCCCAAAACCAAACTTCCTGTGTCTGCGGAAAGCGTTGAAGAGACACTTGTTTTCAACTATAGGCTGCTTTAATCAATGTTTTGACTGAGTTAAATTCCTGGGGCTGATTGTTCGGAAGACAAAGACACCTTCACAGATAAACTGGCTCCCAGTAACAAACGTACAAACACAGGAGGATTCCCAACCGACACACACACTGAGGTGATATAAGTGGACACGAGTGTTCATTTTCTTCAATATTATGAACGAAACAGCAATATAAATGTGTGATAGAAAACATGAGCCCATGGAATTCTAAAGGTTCATCGTCTGTTGTCTTACATGGTCAGGTTGACCCTCAAACTTGCAGCATTATATTAGATCAAGACAGAAAAAATAAGCTGCTTTAAACTTTTACCATGGGGTCCAACATTGACCTTTGGGTGGGTAGATGAAAAGATCCACCAGCGAAGCATATATTTTACCAGCCAAATCAAGAGATTCAAATAATTCCACATACAAGCTACGTAGTTAGTCTAACGCTAGCTCACAGCAGACTACATACAAGCTACATAGTTAGCCTAAAGCTAGCTCACAGTCAGACATGCACACACACATAGCGCTGCGCTCCCCTGCTGAATCTGCTTCTTCTCTGGAACGCGTCTGTTACTTCCTCAGTTCAGAGGGGGGATCTCTTCGTCCCCCCATTACGTTTCTGTGACATTCTGATTGAATGCGAAACGTCACACGGGCGTAAATATCACGGCTTTAAATGGCGGTCTAAATAGGGCTTGTGTGTGCCTCTGTAAAACATTACTTGCAGCAAGGAGCAGGAGTAAGAAGCCGCAGCTACTTTAAAACATGTTTTAAAAAAAACAACAACTTTCAATTCCATGACTATTTTGATATAAACATATACCGGATATATGGCGGATAGCCCTCTGAGAATAACCCGTCAAACAGAAAGTCGGCCTGGATTTGGAGCTTGGCGGGTTTTAACTCCTGTTCTAGAAACATTGCCCAGGTGTAGATGAAGGATGAAGATTCTTGTGTTTGTACAAATCTTAGAAAAAACAGCTTGTGTTTGGATAGTATCCGTACATTCATCAAGACACCACCACATTTATGTAACATGTGTTCTGCATGTGAGTACGTTTGATAAGCCTCCCTTTCTAAACACACCTGGGTTTCTTACCTGCATTTAGGGTTTGTTGTCTAAATGAACACCTGACTAACACCGGCTATATGTATAGATATGTTTCTGTGACGATTACAACTCTTCAGTGAGTGTGAAAGTAAAAAAAAAAAAAAAAGAGTTCAAATGTTAAAAAATAAATCTTCACTCTGAGGATCTTGTTCAGATCAAAATATCTTACACCTTCCATTATGTTGTTATTCTCACAATATTTGTGTTTTTAATTATAGATTTGTTGCAGTATTTGATACTGTCAGCATCACTCAGCTGTTCTGGTGGAGTTTTTTTTTTATGTACACGGACAACTGGAAGTTCATGAAGAAGAACATTGTCCTAGAAATTCATACTAGCAGATTATTGGTCGACTATAAAAATAGTGGTTACAGGTAAAGAATAGACTCACTCCTTAAAAGGCAAACAAAATGGTACAACATTTTAGTGTCTCAAATAACATTCTGGAAAGACAGGTTTCTCATGCAAATGCTCTCTTTTTGTTCCTGCAGATAGCGAAGTCACTTGCATGGGAGGGAGGAAGGAGGGAACGGGACGAAAGCCACAAACATTAAACTGAAACCTGCTCTTCTTCTCTGTCTCGTTGTGACTTTAGCAATCGAGATTCTCTTAAGTGAAAGGTGCACAGCTTACAAAATTTTACAGGTGAACCTCATTTGATAATATACAGAAATAGAAGTTTTCTTTAGGTGATATGTTCTTTACGTTTGCCTGAAATATAAAAGGACTTGTTTCAGGCGGACACTTTCAGTTTGGTTGTGAAAGTGTCCACCTGCATTACTCGTCATCGTACAACCATAAATCAAATTTACTCTGATGAAAACATTGAGGGAGGAATTTCAACCACAGTTTTTTTTTTTTTTTTTTTTTACACTTGTGTGGTTTTTAATGCAACACTGTTCGTTGCACGCCTTTTACACATCAGTGTCTTTTCTCTTTTTTTAATAATTACTGTGAAAGCATTGTTTCTGTCAAAAAGAGCCTACACAATCTCATCTGGCTCTAGGGCCCTTAACACTTTAAAACACGCTCGTACTCCTACGTTTAGCGAATAGTTGAATACACGTTTATGATATCAATTGAATTAAATTATTATTGTTCATCACAGGAAAGTCAGAGAATGGTTTTAGCTCCAAACATGAACATGTTAGAGAAAAAGCTGTGGCTCAGTGGTAGAGTTGTGTCAGATGTCGACGTGTCCTTGGGCAAGAGGCCGACCCTGAGTTGCTCCCTCTGCTATTTCAGCCATGTGTGAATGTGTATGAATGGGATTAGTTCATACTGATGGACACTTTAGCCTCCTCTGCCGTCAGTGTGTGAATGTGTGGCAGCACTGTCCAACTAAAAATGTAATTTTCTTCCACTCAATATATAAAGAAATGATAACTTCACAACTTCTTTTTACTGCTCAAACCAATAAACGTAAAAGTTTTCCTGTCTGTCTTTATTGCTCTGAAGAAGCTTATTTGTAGTGCTGTTAAAAAAACATTACTCTTGTCAGGATGAGGGTTTTTTTTAATGGCACCCTAATGAGGTTCATCATCTCTGTCGATATCATCTTAGTTTTGCAAACCGTTCCAGTTTAAATCAGAACAGCCACACAGATGAGCTACAGTGAGATTATGACAGGAAGCGTGTGCTGCCTTCCTCCAACTCTCATGTGTCAGGTCAAACAAGAAAAAAAACGCCTTCAGGACTAACTCTTGTGCTGTCACTTGATTCTCATTCAGCACACTGTGACTTCCACTCAAGCATCACAAGACAGCATCAGCGGCCAGTGTTATGGTATGGGGGGGGGGAGGGAGGGACACATGCAGACGGCAAAGGCAGAGATGACACAGCAACGGAGGAAGGCAGAGACAGAGATACTGTACAGACAGAGTAAAGCAGACTGAGAGAGGAAGGACATGAGGACAAAGATGAAAGATAAATGAGAGTGTATAAAGACTGAGGCTATCTGACTCACATGAGGGTTTATGAATAAAGAACCCGGATGCATTTCCATCCCACGTCTCCGCAAATGCTCAGCTAAAATCGCCCTCTGCTGTTCTTTTTTTAAATTTTTTTTCTCAATCCTTTTATCTTTTTGCTGCTCTCTTTAGCTCAGCCGCATTAGGCTACGGAAGGAGGGCATGCAGGAGCCAGCGAGCAGCGAGAGGAGAGAAAGGAAGAGAGGGAGGAAGGGTGACATACACATACAGCTGGGGGAGGGGCTGCATGAGAGAGAGGCTGGGTTGGGTTGGACTCAAGCCTGTGATTGGCTGGATGTTGGAGAAAAAAAAGAAGCAAGGAGCAATGTTGTCATCAGGGTCCACACTTAAAGTGTGACTACATCCCCAGGACAGGGCCTTCCTCTGCCCACTACAGAACTTTGAAATGTGCTAAATGCTACAAAGTTAGAGAGGGAATGAGTCTAGATGTAAGAGGTCAGAGTTACTCACTGATACTGAATCAAAAGCTTCAGGATTACTTTAAATGTCAACAAACAGAAAAGTCCCAACAGGTCAACTCATCGACAGCATCAGAGCTGTAGAGTAGACAGCAGGTAGAGCCACCTTCGACCCATGAAATACAGCCATGTTTTCTTTTCAGACATTTGTCCTCACCACCGCCGACAGGCCGCAGCAGCCGCCTCACCGATATATTGCGGCTCGTAGAGATAGTCGGCTTGTAGAGATAGCCACATCTACTTCACAGCTACTTGTGTAAATCAGTGTAGTGATGAAAGATACAACAGAAAACTTAAAGTACTTGGTCTTTTTCGATTCTCTGATTTTTTTTAAATTTTCAAAATCCAAAACAAAAAACGCCAACCAGAATTTACATTTTTAGACACTTCAAATCCATTATTACCCACTGATCTTTCCCATCTCAGGGGAAAATGAGGGCGGGATGCATGGCCATTCAAAAATACTACCAGGTTTCTAATGATACAAAGCTTAATGCAAACGGGTGAAGTCCCTTTAAGTCTGTTGAGGGCACACAAACTTACATTTTCATAGAAATATTGCAATACGTAGCAGCGCAACAATGTGTATGCTTTCAGATGGGCCCATCTTAGGGAAGTCTCCTACAGTCATTGCAAAATATGCACATTTTCAAGCACTGGATGCTATGGTTTAAAGTTTTTATAGCCCTCATGGGGGCCCCCTACTGGCCTGGACCCCCAAGCAGTTGCCTGCCTCGCCTGTTGACAAGGAGCGCCACTGCTCAAGAAGCAGCTGTGATACTTTTGCGACAGAAAATGTGGTGTGCAGTCGAGGACTTCTCTCCTTACAGAGTCTCCTGTAGGCCACGGCCATGGCGGTCCAGAGCTGTATCAGTTTGAACCGTTAGCACAGGAAACGATTGCTGAGACAGAAGATGCCGAAGACGGTAAGGGGCAGGAGAGGATGGGGGACGTTGTAGATGATGCCCCGTGGAGGACTTTAATTTTATGGCTTTTTATAGGGTTTGGACACGAAAGCTGGCACCACAAACATCACCTACCCCCAGATCAGCCAACAGAACAATTAAATTGCAGAAGCCAGGTTTCAACCTGTAGTGCACAGTCGAGTTTTGGACCTGAGTTGATCAACAACACTACTAAGTACCAATACGGACGGCAGTAGCTCAGTCTGCATGTCTCTCAATAACAGAGTGTGAAACTAGAATTTCACCTCAGGGATTGATAAAGTATATATGAAAATAAAAAATATAAATATACAGAGGTTTTCATGTATAAAAAATTGGTCTCTCAATTAAAGTTACAAAATTGTCAATTAGAGATACCATTACTCCGCTCTAGTCTAAATCTGCTACCTCCGTAAAACCTGAATTTTAAACTTTCACCTGAAGGTCTTTACAGAGACTTCTTCTCGGCCCCTCTCAGCTGGAAAAACCTGTTCCTACCCAGGTAGACAGAACAAATCCTCCTCTTCCCTGGGTGCTGGCAGATTGTTTGTAAAGTGTAAAAATGTTATCACTGAAGCATCAGCTGACAGACTTCTTTGTTCTTTTCTGCCTCACCTTTTTTCCAAAACCTCTCTATGGCTGGCTTCAGGTACGGGCGTGACAATGAAAGCTGATCCAGTGAATCCAGTAGATCCAGTTTGAGAATAATAACAGAAATACATCTAACCTTCTGTGTCAGGCCTCATTTAAAAGACTGAAATGACTGTTTATTTTTCACACAGGGTGGAGATCAATCTGAACACAGTTTGAGCTTACTCTGCTACGCTGACTTCAACTTTGTCGGTGTTCTGTTCCAAAGGTGTTTCCTCTTACGTCAGCACATGCATGTTATTTAATTTGAAGAGTCTTCAGAATCCCTAGTGAAACGAGTTCATCGTGCCAGGTCTCCACACTATACTTTGAATGTCTAAGTGGGCGGCATTCACTTTCATTCCCCTGCATTTTGTTAATCATCGCAGTAACAATCAGCCTTTGTCCATACCTGCACATGCCCACAAACTGAGACAGATAAGCATAAATAGAGAAACAGTTGAACATTGGCCTCAACTCCACTCACACACTGCACCATCTGTATCCCTTCATCTCATTGGTCAGGATTGTCTGCGTCCCTAAATGCCCTAAACACTCTACCTTGATCAGACACAGCTGTAGCCAGAGGTCAAATAAAAACACAGCAATAAAATCGATGCAGCCTGCTGCAGACTGCCACGTCTCAGAGGCACTGAGTTTATTATTTCAGGGACCTAAAGGCTTCTTGTTTCTCCACAATACCAAAATGGTTCAATGTGACTTTGTTGTTTTATCTTCAAAATAATTCATTTTCAGGAAAATAATTACAAATAGTTTAAAAGTAATTTGAAAGACTTCAAAGAGTCATGAACTAAGTGGAGTAATTAATGTGCCAAGGGGTTAAAACGATAACCACAATTATCACAACATAATTTTTCTCAACATAAATTTAAAAAATGATCGATAAAAGTTTGACAGATTTAATCTAGTGCTGGGCGATATATCGTAAAGCTCGATTCGATCGATATTTAATTAATGCTTGATATGGAAAAGGGAACAGTGATTTTATTTTTTAAACTACTTCAAATTTTTCTCGCGATATTTCGTTGCTCCGCGAGATTTCCGCAGCAGTGCTTGTTGCGCGGAGAGGAAAGGGCGGAGGAGTCTCCACTCCTGCCGCTGAGTAGCCTAGCTCTTGTAAGCGACCAACACGGAGGAGAAAGAGAAAGATGAGAGCGAGGCTGAATTACTTCCAAAAAAAAAGGCACATAACACAGGGCTCGACATTATAACTGGCCCGGATGAATGATTGACAGAGTCCGGGCCAGCTGATTGCACGTTCAGCTGGCGGCTTCACTGCTGTCACTTCCGAGAGCGCGCTCGCTACACTCGAGTTGTACACTCGCACACAGATCTTAGCGCAGGTTTTCTCTACTAAAACACACGTTTGGTAAAACGGTTTTAGAAACCATCAGATCCCGACAAAAGCCGAGCTAAAATCAGCATTCAAAGAAAACAAATCACTCGAAAAGTTTAGAGTGACAGCAGGGCGTGACGAAAACAGAACGGAAAAAAGTTTCAGCCACAGTGACAGACAGCTGGAGGAGCTGGAACACGTTAAAGTTAAAGACTAGATCCTGGTAAAGCTAAAAGTTATTCACAAAGCATCTTAGCCCTTAAGAGAGCTCCTAAAGTAAAGATCTAAGGATGAAGAGTTTCTCACAGAGAAGAAAGAAGGAGAGATTCCAGCTCTATCACAGCCTCATATTAATATCAGATTAAGTAGACTCTTACAGTTACCAGCATGGTGAATAAACAGGAGCACATAAATATAAGAAAAATACACAATATTTTTATAATTAGAGCTCAATTAATTAAATATAAGTTGTAATTAACTTTTGCATCAGAATGGTTCAAGAGTAAATTGGTGACTGTTATTCTTCAAATCAAAAGTAATGTTCCTGGGCCAGCGGTTACAAAGGTCGGGCCAGTGATTATTATTTTTTTTATACAGTGGAGATTCAGTTTTATAGGCTACATTTAGAAAACTTTAATGCGATAAATATCGAGTCATGTCGAATATCGACATTAGGCAAAAAAATATTTTGATATCAAATTTAGGCCATATCGCCCAGCACTAATTTAAACCTGTAATTACACAACCCAAACAGCGGGAAAGTGGCGGGGTCGCTAATGGGCCTTAAACACTAGTTGCCACGGCAAAGAACTGGTGGCGAACAATACCGCCTTTAAGATAGAGATTTATCAGTTAGTGACGCCCTTATTAGATTGAAGAGGAGGCAGTGGAAGTCAGTTCAGTTTAAGAGGTGATGCCAAATATGCGTCACTGCAGCAATGCAGTCACGTCAAATTATTATTTAGCACATATCTGTAATATACAGCTGTGTTTGAAGTGAGAGGATGACAATGTTGGCAACACCTAAACAAGCCAACTGAACAAATAAAGTGACACTGGATAAACTAACGTCAGTGTTGACACATTCAGGACATCCTGCTTGGCAAAGGTCACAGATTGAACCACGTTCGAGAGGACCACACACACACACACAGAGTTAGTCAACAATAAATTTACTCTGATGAAACTTAAGAGCAAACAAAGCTATCGGCCATGAACCTCAACATGACTCTCATTAAGATCACACCCACTACAAATGATACATGATAAACCTGTTAACCTGCTTGTGAAATTAAAGACTCCAAATGTTAAAGATCAAATCAGTCCTTCTCTATAGAGAAGTCCTTCAAGAAATCCATATCAACAAGGCAGATATGAGTTCCAGTTTTCTTTGATTGGGCTGTTACCTCTTCCTCTTTTATATAGCATTTCATTCAAAACCTCAAGGACCAATATCTACTTGACTTATCTTTTAAAGGCATGGCTTCAAGATAACAATCTTCAAACAATCATAAAATTATCTTCTAACAAGTTACCATGCAGGGTCTCAGTCTAGCATTTCTCTATCAATGAGATACTGCCATCTAATGTCCGCTACAGGGAGGTAAACACCGTCCATCCATACACACACACACAGAAACTCAAGATTCTGTTATAGCCTACCGGACAGACAGAAAAGATGTTGATGACAAGTATGAACCCAGATGACCGTAAGGAAGAATATATAAAGCATTGATAAGGTGCACAAACAAAGCAGTTTGCAGTTTCCCCCTTGGTCTGAGTATGAACTCTTGAATTCAGGGCGCAGGTACAGAATGCCCAGGATGAGGACTAAAAGAGGCATTACATCCTTTGTACCGCGCAGTATTCAGCTGCTTAATAAGAACTGATTATACAGGACGAACTCGGCACTCTGCACTTTATTTAACTTGCTGAAATCCCTCATTGAATCATGTGATGCTTTAGTGTGTTTTTATGTGTTCTTATGTGCTGTCCTGTAAATGTTTGTTTGTATTGTGTTTTTTAGCTCTCTGTGCAAGGCAAATTCCCCTAGGGGCAATAAAGGTTTCATTCATTCAGTGTTTCCCCTACCATTATATTAGGGGGGCCACGAAAGTTCAGTATACTGAAACTCCCTACTGAAAAGTACATACTGCCTACTGAACTGTGGCTATTCGGAAAGGGCCACAGTCACCACCACACATGTATGGAGGCCGAGAAGGTATAATGGCAGCTTTACTTTAGGATGAGTCTGTTTTATTTTTTACGACTAAGCTACTGACCATAATAATAATAATAGTAATAATAATAATATAATAATGGTTAGAAATTGATTATTAGAAATTGAACTACTTTTTTTGTATGTTTTTTGACATTAGGGGGTAAAATATAAAAAATAAAAAAAATAGGATTTTAAATCGATATTTTGGAAAGTATCCCAGGACCCCCCTCATGGTGGCTCGTCCGTCACTTTGGGACCCACTGATATGGATCACTGTCACTACTTCACTGTCAACCTTGTTGTAAACACTCCCGCATCTTCAAGCTGAAATCATGCTTCATGTGCATAAGGAAACATTTTAAAATTTCACCCTCATGTCTGTTCGTCCCACAATGCATTGCAAACCAATTCGCTCGTCTCCCATAGACAATGAGCGCAGGCGAACTTACGCTGTGACTTTAGCAACAAAGTTATGCTAAGCTGGGCTAGCGCGTTGATGAACCGGAGAGGGAAACCGGTCTTAACCCATTTCAGCAACGTCAACGCAGGCCGACACTGACAGAGTTTGAAACAAGCTGCCAACGCCATCCTAAAGTCCTGACTTTACTTTATAAGGCGGGAGACATAAACTATTAAAGTTAGCTAACATTAGCTGAACAGCCTCCCTGTGGTTACAGCTGAAGTTATAAATCCTTCACTTATCGTCGTCGCGGTGTTTTCAGAGTAACGATCATTACCTTGAATTGTCCTGTGACACCGTCTTCATGCCGAAACCATCGACTTCTTCCTCTTCTTCTTCTTCCTCTTTTGCTTTCAGGTACCTGCGGTTACCTGCCAACGTTTTCTGGGCATCTGTGGACCCCGATGTGGATCGGGCACGCGCACGGAGGCGAAGCGGGTTCATGTTGTCAAGGTAACACAGAAAACCACGTCAACGAGACCGGACGTTCGTGATTCTTGCCTTCAGAATAAAACACCAAAAGCTGTAAAAGGAGTAAAAACAAAATAAATAAATAAAAGCAAAGTGTGAACAAAAATCAGCTGAATTAATGTCGCACTAAAGTGTTTCTCTTCTCATGTGAATTAACCCATAGGTTACACAATAACATATTCTATTTTGTTAATTTCAGCGATTTGCACTACTCAACATTGAACTACTGTCCTATTTGGTCTTGTACATATTAGTCTTTGCTTATTTTGTGTTTTATGTTGTACTTTTGAACATTGAGAGCACAGTTCAGTGCGTGCGTGCGTGGGCGTGTGTGGGCATAAGGTGATTCATATTAAAACCTTGATATCAGGTAATAATTTTTTCATCTGTGATAATTTGGGCATCAACGGGACAGCGTTTGAGTTAGAAGAAATATTTAAATACCTGAGAGTTAACATTCACAAGGAGCTGACAAAGGCTATCCACAGCGCTGTGGTTGTCAAAAAGGCCCAACAAAGACTGTGCACCCTGAAGGGTCTAATCATTATCATTACAAGACGAATAAATCGCGATCTTGAGAAAACTATCATAATGTACAGAACATGGTTAAATGTTCTCTTAGGGCTTCCATACTTCCTCATATGCTACACATTTCAAAAATATTCTTTCTATTTGTATGTTATTTATACATTATGCATATTTATATTGCAGGTGACTCTGTTTTCTATTTCAATTTTACTTTACTTAATTTGTCTTTTATATTTGATAATTACCCATTTAATTGGAGTCAACACACAAAATATTTTTACATATCTGTACCCAGATTTAAAGTGACAGTTAATATCTTGAATCTAATGCTCACCTCTCAAGATAAACATTTAAGATGTATTTATTCTCTTGAGTCTTGGGGGGAAGTGGTATTGCTGTATTTTGGATAGCTTTATGCCACTGCACAGCGGTACACTTTTTCTTCAGGAAACCTGGAGACAACGCCTCACATGTAAATGATGTCAACACCTAGAAGCATTGTCAAATGTCAAACCTGCTGAGCAAAATCGTCAGACCAGACAAATCAGTGCGCTGACATGTTTGATAAGGACAGATTCACAGATTCTGCCAGCTGAGTCTGAAACATTGTACATGCCATAACAAGAGGGTGCCAGTTGTTTCTTTTTTGGTATTATAACTTGTTTTAAAACTTGGTTCAAGTTACAATAAAACATCTTATTATTGTTTGAACCTTGTGAGCGGGACGTGTTGTTTCTAGAATGAATCCAGCTTCCAGGTTGCACTGATTTGACCTTGAAGAACAGCCATTAAAATACTGGTCATGTTAAGGGCCATAAAGTCAGCCTGCCATGGAGCACATGTCAAATTAAGGGTCCAAAGTTGTGTTTCAACACCGCACAGTAACCACACAGCAGCGGGGGAAGTGGCAGAGTTTTGTCCCAGCTGCAGCCCCCATAATGTCTGCCGCTATTTTATAACTGTGCTGCATTGCAGGGCTATCTCCCCCCCCACACACACAACCATGGCTGTGGTTGCATAAGAACAGACGGCATGATGGTGGTTTGGAGGGGAACCCTGCGAGGGAGAGATGGGTGGAGGAGGCCCGGGTGGGATCTTTGCCACGAGAGAAAAAGAGAAAAGTTGAGAAAGATGAAAAGAAAGTTATTGAAGGGACTGAGGGCTGAGGGGGAGAGTGAAGCAGAAAGAAAGCAAGAGCAGGGCCGATAGCAGAGCACGGACAGATTGATTGTTGGGAGGCTGAGCAGAGTTTGGGGGAGGAGGGTGGGGAGTGAGTCACAGAGAGGAGGAATGTGTGTGTGTGTGTGTATGTGTGTGACGCAGTAGGACGTGCACAGAGACTGAAATGCACTTACTTTATCTCCCCCTCTGCTCTCCTCCTCCTTCCACTCAGCTCAGAGATCTTACAAATGCACTTCTATACGCCACCGTGTGTGTGTGTGTGTGTGTGTGTGTGTGTGTGTGTGTGTGAGTGTGTGTGTGTGTGTGTGTGTGTGTGTGTGTGTGTGTGTGTGTGTGTGTGTGTGTGTGTGTGTGTGTGTGTGTGAGAGAGAGAGTCCAGAGGGATAGATTTTCAGTGAAGCTCTTTGTGTTGTAGATTTTAACAGTGACATTGCAATGCAGGACTGGCTGCTGTCTCAGCAACACAACAAACACCTGATAATAAAATGAAGGTTTTCTCAGTGACATGGCAAAGTGACATAAGTTACCAGCAGTTCATACATCTACAAAATAAGCAAAGGGTCTATTCCCAGCGGCAACCTGCAGTGTTGAAGTGCAAGATCCTGCAGTTCCTCGAGTGTCCACTAGAGGCTGGAGGCAGAAGCACAGGAAGTCACATACACACCCATTCTAAAAAGCCTGTTTTTACAGCAGAGATTAACATGTTTACAGCCTGGTTCAAAAAAACAAATAGGTCTGATTAGCTCATGTCTCGATCGACACACACTGTACGGGGGGTGAATGTTTTGATGACTCATCAGTTTTGATTTGATGAAGGATAAGAGTTATTCACAATAAGGCGTGTAGCTGACCTGATTGACAGGTAGGCGCGGTGTAACGGTTTGTCAGGAGGTTTAAAACCCGCCTCAGCTCCAGCTCTCAGCCTGTCGTTAGGTTGACTGAAAGTTAGACTGAGACAGCATTTCCAGCATGGAGACCGCCATAGATGGGACTCCAGCGCCCCCTGCAGGAACAGACGAGTGACATCACGCATTCTTCAAACATTCATATTTACAGTCTATGGTCTGGTTTGTATTACAAACTCAACTTCCACATTATTGATAACGGGATACATAAAAAGACAGTATTATACAGATATTTGAAAAAAAGTAAAGTCCTTACGGCACTTTTATTGTACGATATTTAATATCGACCGTACAATGCCAGGTCTCCACGGCGCTATATTCACTTATCGTACATTGACAGTATAATATAGACATTACCTGTACTGACTCATCACTTTAACTCACATGCAAGATGGCTGTCAGAGAGTAACAACTCTCTATATAGCAACTCAAAACATAACAGGCACCACCTAGTGGCGCTATTTGGTACTGCTGCAATATTCTGACTGTTACAGTAGACAACTGCATTTTTTTTGGGGTAATTAAAAACAAGAAATAACCTTATATTAGTTGCCATGGTATTACATTTGATCCAAAGGTTTCAAATCTGCTATTGTGTAAACCCTAGAAGGTACACAGGGGACACTAAAGAATGGGACGATTGTGCACACTCATAACTTGAGACAGCTGACAAGATGTTGCAACGATTGGTAAAAGAGAGACTCTGAACAGCTACTCTCTAATTCTTTAAGCCAGTGAGTTGATATATCATCTATGAGTAATGGTAAAAATGTTCCCTCACAAGCAGGACTGAAGATCATCGCGGATCATGTTAAAGATCAGGTACAACTTAAGGTTAATGTAGGGCGCCATGAACCTCTAATTTAGTAGTTTGCTGCTTCTTTATGGAATGGGTGTGAAAAACAGGCGATACATGAAAAAACATACAAAGTGCAAAGCTCTCCTTTTTAAAGAGCTTATTGAAAACGACACAGTGTATTCTAGTTTTGTCCTCTAACCTCTGCAGTCACTGTGTCTGATTGGTGGTTTGAGCAAAAACAACATGTGGTTAAAGTTGCATTAAATATAAAAAAAAGACAGCGTTAAAACAATCTTAAAAATGTTTAGCTGTGGGTACATATTACCACGTGTCCGTATTTTGCAACGTTCTCGGCAAGCGTTGAAATAGTGAGTTATGTCTGCTGTAGAAGAGATGGGAGGGAGAGGACAGAAGAGAGTCTCAGAATATGTGACGTGACATGTGAGTGAAAAGCTCTTTGCAGCACAATAAAAATGTGTCACGCAGGTCAGAGTGACATTTCTGAAGAAGTCTGAAGCGAGCAGCGACTGTGGAAGTACAATTTTGTTCTTAAAATTTCCAGTGTAATGTAGGGTATTTACGCTCCTGTCTGCAATGTGTGACTCGCCGAGGCTGAATGGTGAAACGAAGTTGTTCCGCCCCTGATTCTTCGTCAGAGGTAGTGACAGAGGCGTGATTGGGGGAACGCGCTGGCAATGAAAAACTTTGAAACAACAACAGACATTAAATATGATCAAACATGCTATGTTGAAGTGCTGGCTTCTCTGACAACAATGCAGCAGCCAGTATGTCCTCCTTCTAACTTTAGATTCTGGTCCTGAATGCTCTGGATTTGTTTGGACCAGAGAAGGTAGGTGGTTTTAAGACACCCCCACACGACCGTTTTGGACGCCCCTCGGTTTGTCAGATATGAGAGCAGTTATCAGGTCAAACCAACAGGTGTTGCAGCGATGGAAGCGGACAAGAGAACTGGTTCAGATAGAAGTGATTGTACCCGACCTAAAAAGCCTCTGCATGTTTCTAATAAGCTCCACGAGCAGAAACATGCTCAAACTAGGATCAATAGTGGAGATGCTTTTGAAACATGGAGAGAGGTTAGAACACAGAAAGGTTTACAGACCGATGCAAGAGGTTTAGTCTGTGCTGATGGTTCGGACTCCAAGAAAAAAAAGGTCAGGAAAACACTGATAAAGAATCACATATGATATACAATACATACATAAACAAGTCAAAATGGGGCGGCTGAGGCTAAGTCGGTTGTCTCTCAACTGGAAGGTCAGGGGTTTGATCCCCAGCTCCTGCAGCCACATGTCTAAGTGTCTTTGGGCAAGACACTTAACCCCAAATTGGTCCTGCGCTTCTGATGGTCGCTTTCCATAGCAGCCTCTACCATCAGTGTGTGAATGTGTCGGTGTGACCTGCGGTGTAAAAACGCTTTGAATAGTCAGAAGACTAGAAAAAAGTGTTATATAAGCTAAAGGCCAATGTACCAACAAGTGCTGCAACAGCACCGTGCATCCTTACATCTGTCCTCATATGATGCAGAACACCCACACAGCATCTCTCTCCCTCTCTTACGTCCACACATACAGATACACACCTGAACGTTGCAGCAGCATCAAGAATCCCCCAGAAGTAATTCTTTCTTTCATTTTTACAGGCCAGGTTTGGGCACAGAGAGCAGCTTATCTCAGCAGCCGTGTGAGATAACCGCCAGCAGAGAGCCCAGGATTTCCCTGCCTGAACAAACACACGACGGCAGCAAACAAACAAAGCAGATAAACAACTTCCCATCCAGAAACGCAGATTATCAATTGTTCCTGCTCTGCAGAGCTTTTATCTGCTTTCCCTTAAATGCTCTGCCCTTTTTCTCTTTCCTTTGGTCCCCTCTCTTTAACGCGGTACCTGCTGCATTATTGATAAGGAGATAATAAGAGCAACAATCACTGCAAGGAAACGCCAATACAAGGAAACACTGAAGTGTCTTCTTCTGTCTTTTTTAAAAAGGATTGGTGATTGTGTTTCTTCCTAAGCTTCTGTTTAGTCCAGAAGAAGAAGTTTCACTTTTTGTCTCAGCTGTGGATGAAGCTGTGAAAGTGTTGGGGAGAATGCATTCTCTTGTGCTGCAGCCTCTTAAATACTGTTTTTTTTTGTCACTCTCATGTGGGTCATCTGAAGAACTGCAGACTTATAGATACTGTCAGATATTTGAAGAGGTGAAAAGCAGCTCCACGTTGAGATCCTGGCGTAGAATGTGCTGTGACACTTAATCTGATCAAATCTGAAACTTTAACAATCGCTCGGTGGGAACGTTTTTAAATTTGCACCATTCTCGGTATATAGAGTGAGATTTTTCCTCTGTAGGCTGCAGACTTTGGGTGGGTGCAACCAGGGCCTTGTGACCTAATGAGGGAGAAAAGCCAGCCTGGTTTGCGTCGCTATGCTGTGGGGTGATCACCTGAGTACCGACCCTGACTGTTAAAATAAACTCTGCCTCTGTGTGAGCCTGCATGTTTGGGTCTATATATTTATCCTGGTGCTGTTAAACATGTCTGATATTAACAGTTTGAGGGGAGGCTCAGACTTGCACTAAAATTATTGAATTGTCACCGAACACTTGAGGATAATTTGGACAAATAATCAGTTGCAACAAGCCCCAAAATGGAGCCAAATGTCGGGCATAGACTCAACAAGTGTAGCCAGCCGTAGTGGTAGATTCAAAACTCTGAATGACTTGTTAACTATCATGCAAGCAATCAGGTTTCTTTTTTCTTTTTTTAAAGATTGCTGTTGGTATTTGTCTGTTTTTTCCTCAGGGAGTCACATGTCTACGACGCCCTGCAGTCTTTTCTGGTTCATTTATCAAACTGGGGGCGGTTTCAAAGACACGGAACTGGTCTAAAATAAGCATTAACAGCTTATCCTAACACACACAGTGCTTCACTTCTTTATTCCTTTTTTTTTACACATGTGACGTCTGTGTGAGCTTAAATTGTTTAAATGCATCAGTTCTGTTTCTTTCATTGCAGAGGTTGTGAATCAGCTTCTTCACCACCATACAGTAAGCAAAGTATCAGGACTTATAACTCGCTCCTAAGACTATTAAACCTCCTCATTCAGAAAACCCCCCTCCTCTCATTCAAGCAGACCGTACTGTAGGGCATGCTGTAAGACCTGCTGCAGAGGGATGACAGTCTCCACGTTGTCCACAGAGGGGCAGCAGTGTAAGCAGGCTGCCTGCCGCTCTCGTTGCCATCACTGCAATGCAAGCCAAGGTCTCTTTCAAGGGCACGCATCATATCTGCAAAGTCACATGCAGAGAGAGCAGGGAGAGGCTGCATGGGCGTTTTCAGCCGGGCTAAACAGTGCTGTTACAGTAGGGGGGGGGGGGGGGGGGGGGGGGGGGGGATACTGTAGGTCTAGACATCGGTTGCCAAAAGAAGTAACACTAACACTTTCACTGTAGTTCACACCCTGTTGGAGCTGCAAATACTTTAAATAAGTGGAATAATGTGAGAAATGTACACACAAAGGATGTCAGGAAAGACTGTGGACATGAGAGACTTCCTCTTTGCTGTTTGCCTGCATGGTGGGCATGAAGGCTGCAGCTTGTTTCGCCTTGAATCAGACTTTTCTAACGCTGAGTAATGGCATTATTCACATCAAATTACAACATGTGGGCTATTGTGAAGAATGCTGCGTTGTTTCTGAAGTAGATATTGTGTTGTATTAAGAGTGAGCACAAAGGCCGTCATCGGCCTCACTCAGTCTTACCTTTTCATAGCCATCAAATATGCATGGACCCTCTGAGTGTACACATAATGTGTTCACTGATTTCCGCTGCTCTGGAAAGCTCGCTATCAGCAGTTTGTGTGTCTGTGTGTGTGTGTGTGTGTGTTTGTGTGTGTGTGTGTGTGTGTGTGTGTGTGTGTGTGTGTGTGTGTGTGTACACCTCTCCAGGACGAGACACAAAACACAGCCTGATCAATAAACACTGATTCATGGTCTGCTGAGAGAAAGCCGTTAGGAAGGAGAGAAGGATACATCTGGTGTTTGTATGTTCTGTGTCTGTCAGGAAGTCGAGTGTTTTTAACAAATTAAAAAAAAAACAATAAATGACATCATAACAGGTTATTTCCTCGCCACTCTTTGCTTCCCCTCAAGTCGATTCAACATCACAGAATTCAGCCCACATTTCCCACAGAACGTTTTGCTTCCTTATTCCTTTTGTCTCAATGTGGTTCTTGATACTTGATCTCCTGTGAGGACTTAAGGAAGTGGCTTTTCTGTGGCAGTTTTCTCAACCGCCATGTTTGACCTCCTGCTATCCCCAGCGGAGAAGGAAGTAGAAAGATACTCGAAGAAGGCTGCAAGCTTCACGGCAAACAGGAGTCGTGTGAGTCGTACACAGCCGTATTTTCAACAGTTACATTTGAGTGAATGTAACTCTGACCCCTATTGTTTAAAATGGGTACTGCAGTCCAAATTCAAATTCATTGTAGAGAGCTGTCTCCCCCCCGCCCCCTCCTCTCTAGAGTCGATGCTCACGCAGGTTGCCATGTGGTGGAAACTGAAGCTTCAGTGTTTAGCCAGCTCTGCATGGGTCTGTAAACCTTTCTGTGTTCTAACCTCTCTCCATTTTTCAAAAGCATCTCCAATATTGATCCTAGTTTGAGCACGTTTCTGCTCGTGGAGCTTATTAGAAACATGCAGAGGCTTTTTAGGTCGGGTACAATCACTTCTATCTGAACCAGTTCTCTTGCCCGCTTCCATCGCTGCAACTCCTGTTGGTTTGACCTGATAACTGCTCTTATATCTGGCAAACCGAGGGGCGTCCAAAACAAATCCAGAGCATTCAGGACCAGAATCTAAAGTTAGAAGGAGGACATACTGGCTGCTGCATTGTTGTCAGAGAAGCCAGCATTTCAACATAGCATGTTTCATTAATGTCTGATCATATTTAATGTCTGTTGTTGTTTCACTACAAAGTTTTTCATTGCCCGCGCGTTCCCCCAATCACGCCTCTGTCACTACCTCTGACGGAGAATCAGGGGCGGAACAACTTCGTTTCACCATTCAGCCTCTGCGAGTCACACATTGCAGACAGGAGCGTAAATACCCTACATTACACTGGAAACTTTTAAGAACAAAATTGGACTTCCACAGTCGCTGCTCGCTTCAGACTTCTTCAGAAATGTCACTCTGACCTGAGTGACACGTTTTTATTTTTTATTTTCACTCACATGTCATGTCACAGATTCTGAGACTCTCTCCCATCTCTTCTACAGCAGACATAACTCACTATTTCAACGCTTGCCGAGAACGTTGCAAAATACCTTCTCTGGTCCAAACAAATCCAGAGCATTCAGGACCAGAAACTAAACAGGAAGTGCATGTCTGAAAACAGTTAGTGTTCCAGCTTTGATGTGGTTAGGTGACTTTCTGTGTCTTATTTTAATAATCTAAGCTCTCTCATTAACACAAAGTCCACTTTGAAAGTGTTTCTCTCAGACAGCTTTGATCGACATCAGATACACTTAATCCATGTTTGAATCAATTGAGTTTTGGTTCATTAAGGAAGCACAATGTGACGAATATTCATCCAAACACATTTTTTTTCCCAGTCCCTGTTGATATAAATTAAAATATGAGGAAAAAAGAGGAGGTTCTTTTCGTAGATTGGAGTCATAAAAATTTTACTTTGGGACATTGGATTGTGATTTCAGCAGTGTAAACGTCGAACACTTCTTGCTCTCTCTCTCTCTCTCTCTCTCTCTCTCTCTCTCTCTCTCTCTCTCTCTCTCTCTCTCTCATCGGTCCTATGGCAACGGACATACGAGGGATCTGCACACACACACACACACACACACACACATTGACACACCCTTTCTCATTGGACTGGAGCCATGGGTGGTTACTGTAAGATTGCTCTGTCAGCACAATCTTTATCCTCTGAGGGATAGATGGAGCGTGTGTGTTAGGATGCTAGGTGTGTGTGTGTGTGTGTGTGTGTGTGTGTGAGAGAGAGAGAGAGAGAGAGAGAGAGAGAGAGAGAGAGAGAGCATTTGAAAAAGAAGGATTTGGGTAACTGACACATAAAATAGAAGGTAGGTAGGATGACTGCAGCTCATGCAGCTGATAGTATTGATCACTGCACCGAGCTGTGATCAGCTCTATTACCACACGACACACACGCACGCACACACACACACACACACACACACACACACACACACACACACACACACACTCATACCATCATCTGCACCCTTTTTTCTTGTAGATGCAGATTCTCCTTCAATAAGGACAAAGCTTAAAGAATCCTGCAGCTGATTCAGTTATAGGAGGCAAACAAATGGCTGAATGACAGCACACGTCTTTTCTCTTTAGCATTTTCTGAACAATAACTTCCTCTACTTTGTAGTGTTTTGTTTGGGAAAGCGCTCTGCAAAGATATTTAACATATCATTACTCTGACTCTCCGGAAAACGTTGGTGCTAATACGGCAAGTTTATCCCTCCAAGTTAGACAACAGAGGGGTTTCTAATTTAAGGAGCCCCGCTTTCAGCCAAACACTAGCGGCTATTAATTAGGATGACTTCACAGAAAAACACACACTCTCTCTCCCTCTCACACACACACACACACACACACACACACACACACACACACACGAGCACACACACACACACACACACACACACACACACACACACACACACACACACACACACACACGAGCACACACTTCCCTCTGTCTCTTCTCTGCACTCTTTCTCACTTGTTGGCTCTCTCTCTCTCTCTCTCTCTCTGATGCTCCCATGCTCATAAGAGGACACACACGCATAAATGCACAAACACATACACACACACACTCACACACACACATAGACACACAACCGAGGAGGCACTCTAAAAGCTGCATGGGGGTGGTGAGTCTCATATCTCATGCATCACTCTCCACATTGGCTCCCCTCCGTCTCCTCGTGCTCCTCCTCACTCACCTGAAGCAGGAGTCTGTTCGGCTCCTCTGCAGTCACTCCAGCATTTCTACTCCAACATTAGTTCACACCAACAGTGGGCTGGACACTTCAAATGTTCTCTCAGTACAGGGAGATAAAAAAAAAAAGACTTGTGTTGTGAATTCTTGTCTGATTTGTCTCCATTGAATAGAGATGAAAAATATAGATTAGGAGCTGAAAACGAGGAAGTCATATTCTGCTGCTAAATCTCGTAGTGAGCAGAAAACCACACCCATCCTCATACAGGACGGTTTGAATATCAGAAGACAACACCAACCCATCGCTTTGAATCAAAAGTGAATCATATGACTGTCTTGCTTTAAATGCAAATTGACACAGAGGAGCTTAATTTTCCTTTAAAAACATTACATGATGATAAACTTTGACGCAGACTCAGCAGAGGAAGGGAGACGTTCTCAGCAGGCTGTAAGAAATATAGAAGATGGACGACACACTTTCAGCTCCTCCTGTCGTACAAAAGTGAAGCCAAAATACCCTCCATGAGGGGCGACAAAATTTTGTCAATTTGGGGCGGAAAAATCTCTGGCGCCGCTCCTGACTGAAGAGCATTAATATCCTTCATGATCATATATTTGACTTAATCTTACTTTGACAAAGACCTCGTACTACCCCACTTCAACGATCCTGAATGATCCGTCTAAACGGCCTTTTTTCTCTTTTTGACATTTCATGATGCATGTGGCAGCTTGTTGTATTTCCACTCTTTATATTTTTGTTTAATTTGTTTGTGTGTTCAGTGAACCGAGTCACCATCGAGCATTTCATCCAGTAATTAATACTGTTTGCAGCAAATGTCTGGAAGAAGTGATACACTCAGCACATTCAAACGTAAGTCACCTGAACTGAGGAGTTACATTGTTTTCACCGGAGCTCATTACCGAGCTTGCCATATTGTGGTGTCAGAGATCACGCGCTCCCTGAGGTCCAGCAGCAGGCCTGTGGGAGAGCAGAAAGGAAGCAGCTCAGCGTGACGACTGGAAACCCTCCAGAGTTTTCTAGTGTTTAAAACATAAACAAGTTTAGATTTTTTTTTTTGTGTATGTGGAGCAAAAGGAGAGGAAGGGCGCTGCTCAGGGAGTGAGTCATAGCATCGTCAGAAGGTAACACTGAGTGCCGTCTGTCGATGGAAAAACATGACAGGTACAACAGACTCAGCGAGGACCTCGTGTCCTCCCTGTGCCCCGGTGGTTTTCGGTCACTGGACTGTGTTTCCCCGCACACTCCGACTGCACGATGGGAGCAGTGAAAAAAATCTCTCGCTGCCTTCACTCCGCTCTGTGTCTTTCCCTGTACCTGTCTGAAATAGGAATAAAATACTGCAGGAGGCTGGGCCCCCTTCTCTCCTCGACAGAAACACTTGGAAAGCATCCAGAGCCGAGCGCTTCGTGCCCCAGAAAGCTTGTGCAGTAGAACTGTCACGGAGCAATGCAGGGAAGAGGGGAACGTGACAGGACAGCGGGAGCTGGATTTACGCCCACAAACACAACCAAATATGAGCACAAAGGTAGTGCAGTGGACAGCAGGAGCAGAGAACTGTATTCATCAGAGTAGATTTAACATACACTGTTAGAAATCACCAGGTTTTCACAGTAAATTTTCACAGTAAACTATTGTGATGAAGCTTTTGCAATGCATGTTGGGTAATAATTTGTAATGTTACCGTAAATTTCTGTGAATTCAAATTTAAGCCTAATCTGTTCTGATGTGACCGCGCAGCGCTGGGACCGTTAAAATTCAAACTGCCGACCAGGAGAAAGAGCACTAGAAACACAATGTAATACTGTGATTTTCATGTATATTACTGTAAAACAATCACAGTATACTTCTGTGATTTTGCTACACTCAATTATTAGCCAGTAATTTGAAATTACAGTGATATTTTTGAAAGTGTAGTTATTCTATAAAGCCCGTAAATAACTTATTAGCTCTGAGATAGAGTTATGCAAATGATTCTACTCTGCACTGTTAACCTTCATGTGTTCAATAAAGGCTTCTATTAATCTCTATTTACAGATAGAAATGTAGAATCTGTACATGGGGGTCTGGATTATCAGCAAGGGAGCCGTCATCATTTGGCTTCAAAAGTCTGCTCCAAAAACAATGCATGACTGTCACCGAGGCTACGTCCACATTTTATATAGACTGATGTAAACGTATTAATTTTCATTAGGATGCTAACTTTGATTGCAACATAGCTAACTTCAACTACAACACCGAGTCCTGCCACCTTCAGAAGGTTTTTGACGCATGCGTCAGCAAGGGTGAGGAGGCCGAGTACGGGGCTGTGATTGGCGACTTTGATGCGTGGTGCGAGCAGAAACCGTGTCCAGCTCAACGTGAGAAAGAAGAAGGAACTGGTGGCCATCTTCAAGAAGGGCCTGAGTCGCCTTTACTTCCTGAAGAGGCTGAGGTCCTTTATCATCTGCAGGACGATGCTGAGGATGTTTTAGGAGTCTGGGTTGGGGCAGCAGGCTGAGGGTAGCGGACTCCAACAGACTCAATAAACCGAATCACATGTCCAGCGACGTTGTGGGGGTGGAGCTGGACTCTCTGACGGGCAGCGTCAAAGGGGAGGATGCTGTCTAAGCTGCGCTGCCTCTTGGACAATGTCTCACACCCACTCCACGACGTGCTGGCCAAACACATTCAGAGCAAGACTCATCCAGCACAAGAGCACAAGCGATTTTTTCAAAGGCCGATTGGTAGCAAAATGTCAATCAAAAGGTAGCCCCGCCCTAAAGAGTGGCCTAATTTTGTATCCCATTGACACTGAGTGGGACTGTTATTGAAGACATGAACACCATGTACTGAAAAGACTTGACACTGTGGGTGTCTATTATTCAAATCTTTGAGTTGCTAAGTTTCATTTTCTGGCACAGTCGAGTCCTCTGTGGTGGTGAGGAGACGACTTCACTGAAAGCCTGCAAGGTTACCCACCGCCCTGTGAGATTTTCACTTCACACGGACCGTTTACAGCCGACAGTAAATCCCGGAGGCAGGCGGTCAAACAGTCAGTCAGTCAGTCATTCAGCCCTCTCAGTCAGTCAGTCGGTCTGCTCGCTGCACGGTAGAGCAGTGAAGCCTTTACGCAATGCAGCAGTACACCTCCCTCTGTTTGGGACTTCAGAGGTCCTCTACGGGTTGATGGACACACACACACACACACACACACACACACACACACACACACACACACACACAATTACATGCCATCCCTCCGCCTCCTTTCCCTTTTTCTTTCCCTCCCCCTCTCCCTTCCTCCACCTCCTTTCCCTCATTCAGAGTCTCTGGGGAGCTCAGAGTGCAGCAGAGATGATGGACAGACGACTAATATCCAAAGCTAACGACTCCTCCTCTCTGACTTCACCGAGGAGCCTGACAGAGGCCACTCTGCCCTTCACGTACAGACGGAAAGGACCCAATACAACATGAAGAAACGTAGGCGACGATACAGCTTTGAAGCATAAGAAAAAAACAACAGGGATACACTGTGAAGTCATTAATAATGTATTGAAATATGAATACCTTTCCTGAGCATTAGAGATGGAGAGATTCACTGAAAAAAACATGACCGGGACGTCACCTGACGTTGCACTGATTCAACGATTCTCAGAGCAAGCAGCGGAGGAATTTATAAAGCACTTTTAGGGGAGTAAATTTCACACTCAGAGATTAAAAAAAAAAGGCTGGTGGATTTGCATTTTTCAAAACCAAGAAACTTGCTTTTGATTTTTTTTTTCCCCCCTAGAAGTGAAGTGCAGATCCCTCCTGTCCTGTGATAGGTACCTTTAACGGCACACAGGCAATGATGTACGAGTCCTTTGTGCTATTTTGGGACGGTTACTGTGTAGACGCATGCTGGGTCCACAAGGAGAGTAGGTGGTAAGAGCAGACACTTAACAAAGGATGATTAGTTTAACCCCTGTTTAACCCCCTCAATGACATCTGTGAAATCGTCAGCCCAGCTTGCAGCGTGTTAATTCCACTCGGCTGACGGTGGAGTTGGTTCATTTGAAGGAGATAACTTATTAAAATAATGTCTAAAATTGAGATTTTTACTTTTTTGTTTGTGCACACAGGAACTCACTGACCTCCGCAGGACTCAAGGATTATAAAGAGGCGTCTTAAAGGTCCACATGTGTAGTGAGTGAAATGATAAAGTGAGCTTACTATATGATCAGACATTAAGGAAACATGCTATGTTGAAGTGCTGGCTTCTCTGACAACAATGCAGCAGCCAGTATGTCCTCCTTCTAACTTTAGATTCTGGTCCTGAATGCTCTGGATTTGTTTGGACCAGAGGAGGTAGACGGTTTTAAGGCACCCCCACACGGCCGTTTTGGACGCCCCTCGGTTTGCCAGCAGTCATCATGAGAGCAGTCATCATTATTATCTGTGTTATTTTTCATGTCTCTGTGGATCATGGTGCTACAGGAGGAAACCATCAAAGGTCTGAAATTCAGAAATGAACCGATGATCAATCAATCACAAACCCAGTGGCCTAATGGATAAGGCATCAGCCTCCGGAGCTGGGGATTGTGGGTTCGAGTCCCACCTGGGTTGTATTTCTGTGAACATACTTGCATCTTGATAAAATCCCAAGTGTGTGTCGTTTAAAATGATATGCAGCGAAAGGCCAAGGCAGGACCCGATCACACAACCGCAACGACGAGGACCACAACCTCGGCATATCGGGCGTGCAACATAACCTCCAAGACCAGTGGGTGCCCCCACTTTAATTTTTGAGGAGGTGCACATCAGGCTATAACTCGTAGGCTGTTGCCACTGTCCACACTTTACTGAAACGGGTTCTGGACATAAACTTCAAACTGGGTCTCCAGAGAATTGTTTCAGTCTCCACATTTGTCTTTGAGCTTTTTTCGATCACATCAGGCCCCGTGTCCACCTAGCATTTTTTTTCGGCAGAAAGGCGCTGCCTATGCGCTCGGTAACTCTTGTATGAAGCGTTGGTGCGCTGAGAAGAAAAGCCCTGCACGTCCGTCCTGTCTCCATGACAACAGCCTGCTGACAACGGCCACTGTATGACCGACACTGCTCCGTTACTTTTTACTGCATGTTTTATGTTTGAGATCGTTTATTTCCCCATCAGACACGGAGCGAGGAGGACGATCCGTTGGCGGTAAAACTACAGGCAATATCATACATTTGGAAAAAAGCACCGGTGATGTCAACAGCGCTTTTCTGAAAAGTTGAAAGATTCTCAACTTGAGCGCTCGAAGCGGCCGCACAAAAAAAAAGGTTGAGCGCTCAGAAGAAAAGACGTTGGGTGCTGCACTCTTTCCAGAGGCGCTGCATGTGAACAGGCAGCTGCTTGGGGCCCCAGACCAGTAAGGGGCCTCTTGAGGTCTCACAAACTTTAACCAAAGCAGTGGCCGAATATTTGCAAATTTTGCAACGACAGCAGGAAACCTCCCTAAGTGCTGACAGCAATCACTCTTGTTGCCTTGCTAAGCGTTGCATGCATTATTGCTGTGAAAACCAAAGATTGTCGATTAAGGTCAACAAAGAAAAATTAAGAGGAATTATCTGTCTATAGGAGAGAAGACAGAATCAGGAAAAAAGAGGAAGAGGAGTAAGCATGGGGACACTGGCAGACAATGATGATGATGAACTCTGGTTGGAGGGCCCCCCAATTGGTTTTTGCCTAGGGCCCCAACAGAGTCCAGAATCGCCACTGGCGGCCACTTTCTGCAGCAAACGCTCTCTGCTCATTGAAAACGATTGAAAAAAGACGCTGACACTCAGAAAAAAACGCTAGGTGGACACGGGGCCTAAACATTCTTTTTTCACAAATGGGGTTGTGATGTATGAAAATAAATTGGGACAATGTTGGATCTGGTACACGTGTCATGAAACATTTGATCCACATGTTTAAAAAGACAAAGCAGTTTATTCTATATTTACAGAAGGTGTTATTCTAAGAGGCTCTTTATTATCACCGCTCTCGCCCATCAGCCCGTCAGCGCCGTGCAGCTGCCGTCTGTTTGTGACAGTCAGCTGCGTGTTTCTGTATACATGATTAAAGGTTCTTTTTTACACGCATCAAACCTCAAGGGATGACTTTTAGCTGCAGCTGCACACGTGCTTCATCCTTTAAATCATCTTCTTCTGTGCGCAACAGACATTACAAAGTGACTGCGTTCCCATGGCGTTCAGCTAACGTTCTGCTGCCGTGGCATATTAATACACAATGGAAGGGATTTAGTACATGTTCCTTAAGTGCCCATACCTCATGTACAGAGGCTATGTTCCTCCAAGCAGGCATGCCTGGGTTCGACTCCGGCCTGTGGCTCCTCTGTTGCATGTCAGTTCCACTCTCTCTCACTCTCTCGGTCTCTCTCACTCCCTCTCTCTCTCCCACTCTCTCTCACTCACTCACTCTCTCCCTCTCTCTCTCCCTCTCTCTCTCACTCCATCTCTCTCTTTCTCTCTCACTCTCTCTCTCCCTCTCTCTCTCGCTCACTCTCTCTCTCACTCTCTCACTCTCTCTGTCTCTCTCACTCTCTCTATCTCAATCTCTCTCTCACTCTCTCTCTCTCTCTCTCTCTCTCTCACTCTCCCACTCTCTCTCGCTCTCTCTCTCTCTCTCTCTCTCTCTCTCTCTCTCTGCATTCATCCACTGTCCTACCTCTAAAAATAAAGGAATGAAAAGCCCAAAAATAAACCTTTAAAAATGCTTCAAAGACCTTTTTCCTTGCACACATTCATGACCCACTGAAAACTTCTGGGTCCCAACCCCCCAGTTGAGAACCACTGATGTTTGCCAAATGGTTCGGAGATTGATGCAATAAGAATCAGGGGTGCTACAGGGGCCCTTTTCCTGCTCTCTGCCTGCATAGAGGAGAGTGTTGGATGAGATATGATAAGAATAAAACCATTTAGACGCTTCTTTTTAACTTTTATTTCTGGGAAAATAAACTTAAAAGACGAATATGAGCTGAAGTAACCCTGACAGTATTCACACTCAGGGTCAAATAAGGCAAATAGGTTAGAGGCTTTAGTGCTGACTGCAGGTAATTGTGAATAAATGCATTCAAAAGCACCATAAAAAGGATTTCAAAAGGCCATTCACTGAGGATTACTGATGCAGAAACCCAAATCGCTTCCTTTTTTGCTTCACTCTGCCTCCAGAAACGGTGCAGCGGTAATAATAAGGTGCTGTCATGTGACATAAGCCACCTTTCATTTGGCTGCAGTAGTGCCAACAGGCAGAAGTTCAACATCCAGTTCGGTGATGTATTTCAATATCCACTCCTCTTAGTCCGGAGGCCACAGCTTCAGCAGCAGACCTGATGACGGTTAGTCATTTTACAACTTTCTGCTTTGCAGCAACGACCCTCAATCCTGAGGGATAAAACACTGCCCTAAAGACAAATACACAACTAACTTCTATCTTTATAATTAAGGGTTTATCAGTGTCATTTAAAGGAGCAATATGTATATGTGATGCCTAGTGTTTAAAATGGGTACTGCAATCTAAATTCTAAACATTGTAGAGAGCTGTCCCTTCTGCTCGTGGAGCTTATTAGAAACATGCAGAGGCTTTTTAGGTCGGGTACAATCACTTCTATCTGAACCAGTTCTCATGCCCGCTTCCATCGCTGCAACACCTGTTGGTTACACTATTGATTTTGGATTGCAAACAGGCTGCCAGCGCAAAAACCACTGCCCCAGCCCCTAATGATGCATAACGCTTAGCCTTAATACAGTCGGTCTCATGTTGGCCTATTTAGCCTTCTCTATATCTGCATATATTTATTATTTCAGACCAAAGTAAGAGGTGTAACATTTTCTCGAGGAGCTGATCTCTTCCAGTAATCTCTTACTTTTTGTTTTATCTTAGCATGAATCATTACAACAGTTCCCTCAACCCTGTGTCACCTCAAGTTGTCGATTGCCTCGTTGGCTCCACCTGCTTGTTTTTTAATCTGTTGTTGCTCTGGGCTAAAAGTTTTTAGCTTTCCTTTCCTCCCTCAAGTTAATGTAAATATGCTGAGGAAAACATTTCCCTCGAAAACACTCAAACGAGCTAACTTTCTTCCTGACAGTGCTACAGCTGTGTTTTCATGTGACAGCACTGCTATGTTAATTTGCCCTTTTTTTGAATGGCATGCAGTCCCCGCGGAGCTCTGCCATACATATTTTTGGGTATAAAATGCTAATGCAGTTTTCAGATGACATTCACGTAACGCTCTGTGTGCCTCGTCAGGTTTTCACAGCATCATTCAGAGCATTCAGACTCCGGTCGCTCCTGCATGGATTGGGAACTTTTCTGTCTTGGCATTCGCTCACGCTGACTCACTACCTGGACACAGACCGCATGCTGACAGGTGCACAACTGAGGGAAAACAACCATTTGAACTCCTGTTGTGAGACTAACAAAGACGCAAGAAACAACAGTCACACAGAACATAACACAGAGACACGGAGCGGCGCAGGGTGCCAGGTAACCACCTGGCTGTTTGAATATTGTGCTATTAAAAGTGCAAAGTGTTCACAGAAGCACACGGTGCTAAGCTGACATCATCATATTAGTTTATTTCAGGGCCATGTGAGGTGATCTGGGATTCATCGTGCATGATATTACATGTCGGTACTTCAGTTTCTGTTGCTTTGCACCAGATGACTTAATGACAAAATCACACATGAATCGCTGAGGCCGTGCATTTCTCAGTTACAAGATTATTTGAACAAGTTGCCCACGATTCAATTCAGAAATAATTTATTAAATATAAGAACTATTTGGTGTGATTTGAGTTCAATAAAATAAAATAAAATAGACGTATACTGAAGTAAAGCTGCTCCATTGTCCCTTCTGGGCCTCCATACATGTGTGGTGGTGACTGTGTCTGCAGAGACTCTGTCCTCTGACTGGATTTTACTGTTCTGCTTTGTTCTGGTTGACTCGGGACGTTTCTGGGCGGAGCTGGTGTGTTTCCTTCAGCCAATGTCAGCGCAGCAGGTGAGTTTAGGAGAGGATACAATTCAGTGATTGGACGCGATTCAAACCGGTGAATATGAGGGACGTGGACGTAGCAGCAAAGAAGAGAAAATATAATCAGAGTGAGGAGAAACACCAAGCGGATAAAGCTCGTTCTAAAACGAGGGTGAACCTTGTGTTGTCTTTTACCCGTGGACGTGGAGTTGGTCTGCTTCCTGTTGGACAGGCAGGTGACAAACACCGGCGGTTAGCTTGTGCTAGCTAGTGTGCGTTAGCTTGCAGTGTAGCTACAAGCAGTATACGTACACACTCCGTCCTGCAGTGAGGGTGAGATTCTGGAGGAGGGGGGGTCCAGTTTGTATGTTGTGTTTACAAGCTGCAAAGAAAGATGCTACTGACTCCACCTTCAACATCAAAGCCCTTTCCATATTGCGATTCTGCCACATCCTGGTAACAACATTCTGCCGTCATTAAAAATTTGTACTTTTACACATAATCTGTGCAAGCAGCGGTCTGTCAGCGCCATGGTGTTGCTCTGCGGACGATACAGCCCTGCCCCACCGTTTCTGAGCGTGAGCACAGCAGGGAGCAGCTGTACACACATCACAGGAGAACTACAAGATCATGTGGGAATAAAGAGAAAAATATGCAAACAACATGTTGCTTTGTTGGATGATTTGTTGTTCATTCGGTGCAAGTTATGCCCTAATGTTGATAAAGTGATGGAATATAAAATGGACTTGAGCTTGTATTGTTTTCTAGTCTTCTGACTACTCAAAGTGCTTTTACACTGCAGGTCACACCTACACATTCACACACTGATGGTAGAGGCTGCTGAGTAAAGTGACCATCAAAAGTAACTAATCCCATTCACATACATTCACACGCTGCCAACAAAGCAGCGGGAGCAACTAGCGGTTAAGTGCCTTGCCCAAGGACACATCGGACATGTGGCTGAAGGAGCTGGGGATCGAACCCCTGACCAAACACCACCACAGGATGTACGGCGGAGAAAGGTGTGAAGAGACACAGTTAGAGGGGAACATTTTTTGTCCCACTCAGCCTCAAAAGTATCACAGAGTGGATGTGGGTCAGGAGCAACATTGCAAACTTCTGACCTTAAAACCATGGGGACATAAATCATAGTCACATAAAAAAATAAACTAAAAATGTACTGAGGAGCGATAGTGGACTGTGTGTGTGTGTGTGTGCGTGTGTGTTTCTAGGCTATAAACAAGGTGATGGATGCTCTTGCCTCGGCATGTTGACTGGACACAGCCTCCCGTGTCCTGATTAATTGATGGGAGATACAGCAGTTTAAGCTCCCCTCGGCCCTCCCTGTGCTCTCTGCTTGTCTGCCTCTCTGTGTGCAGTCTGTGGCAACGCTACTACCAAGGAAAAGGCAAGGACATTTCGAGCATTTGCAGGAACGGGAACAACTTTAGCAGACAGTTTAGTCGAGCCTCAGCAACAAGGTTAGGTTAATGTGATAAATACACCAGTCTCCGTCCCCTTCATGTGTCCTTTCTGCTAGAGTCTAAAAACGCTGTAGCGTGCTACCATAACACAGTGTCATCACCTTTATCACCTTCAAAGAATATCAGGACTCTCTCGCTTCGGGCTGACTGGGGGTCCGATTCCACCTTCCCGACAATCGTCGGGGTGTCCCTGACTCGCGGCTGCTCAGAATTCGGGTCTCAGTCTCACCTCGAAAACATTTTTACCCGCTCTTGTCTCGGTCTTAGACTGGGCGGACTCCGGATTGGAAATTATGACCGGTCAAGATCATCACTCTTCATCCCTAAATGTCTTGGTCTTAAATCGGTCTTGATCTCGAAAATGTCTTGGTCTTGATAACTAAATGTCTTGGTCTTGTCTAGGTCTCGATCCCTAAATGTCTTGGTCTTGACTCTGTCTTGATCCCTAAGTGTCTTGGTCTTGATACCTAAATGTCTTGGTCTTGACTCGGTCTTGATCCCTAAGTGTCTTGGTCTTGATCCCTAAATGTCTCGACCCCCTAATGACTGTAAATATTAATGGATGAAACCTGAGTGACGTCAGCCATCTGTTCCTGCAGGAAGCTTTGGAGGCTCATTGGCAGCAGTCTCCATGCTGGAAATGCTGTCTCATCCTAACTTTCAGTCAACCTAACGACAGGCTGAGAGCTGGAGCTGAGGCGGGTTTTAAGCCAGGGTTTTTGCAATGACTTATGCTAGTATGAGTAATTTAATCACCTAAATCTGACGTCTAATAAATAAACACAGCAATCATTAAACTCCAGATTTATTTCGCTATCTTAACCAAGTCTTTGTCAGTGAAACCTTGAAAAATAAGCATTTTAGCAACACATAACTGCTAAACTTTTACATTGCACTTTTATGCACTTCACTTCTATACATTCATTCAAAAAACTGCAAAAGAAAAAAAGTAAATAAAAAGCCCTTTCAAAATAAAAGACCACATGGACGCCAGGCGGTGTGTCTGTTTCGAGAACAGGATGAGGAGAATCTGATATTGACTTCTGTGGGTAGCTGTAGCGTCGTCACATTAAGTCTTTTGCAGCCTGCCAAGAAAATACTTTCAAGGGACCTTTGAGACCGCCGACATTACACTAAAGTAGATCCCTCGTCTGAGAGCGGAAAATGAAATAAAAGGCTTGAAATGTCCCAAGGACAGGATGCCACAAAGAGAAACTTTAATAGTTTCCCTCCAAGTTTATTTTTTAGTTTGGATTTTTTGTCTTTATCTGACAGGACAGAGGAAAGAGGAAACCAGGGAGAGAGAGAGAGAGTGGGGTATGACATGCGGGTAAAGGAGCCACAGGTCAGTCTTGAATGTGGGCAAGCCAGGACAATCACGACATTTATACCGTTTTAACGCATCAAATGACTAATAATCAAGAAACTTCTCTGAAAAAACACATGACATGAACACAGAATGACATTATAATAACTATCATGACCAAACCGGGTTTGAGGAAATGTATCTAACGTGCATTTTTTATTTTATAGTTTGACCATAGACTGCATATATTAGTGAGTGACGTAACCCTGCAGGGGGCGCTGGAGTCCCATCGATGGCGGTCTCCATGCTGGAAATGCTGTCTCAGTCTAACTTTCAGTCAACCTAACGACAGGCTGAGAGCTGGAGCTGAGGCGGGTTTTAAACCTCCTGACAAACCGTTACACCGCGCCCACCTGTCAATCAGGTCAGCTACACACCTTATTGTGAATAACTCTCATCCTTCATCAAATCAAAACTGATGAGTCATCAAAACATTCACCCCCCGTACAGTGTGTGTCGATCGAGACATGAGCTAATCAGACCTATTTGTCTTTTTTGAACCAGGCTGTAAACATGTTAATCTCTGCTGTAAAAACAGGCTTTTTAGAATGGGTGTGTATGTGACTTCCTGTGCTTCTACAGCCAGCCTCTAGTGGACACTCAAGGAACTGCAGGATTTAGCACTTCCACATTGGCTTCGTTTTCAACACCGGAGGTTGACGCTCGAGTTTGACCCATGTCCATCTGTTAACATGGAGGAGGCGGAGTCTACGACCTATACCACAACAAGTCAGCAGAGGGAGCTCTAAATCATTTCACTTGAGGCGAAGCCCTGCGGTCCATTATTTCTGCGGTCTTTTTAAGACAATATTATGCAAATTATGCACATTTGACGTAAAATTTGTTCTGCTGCCCCCAGGTGACCAAACACTGCTGCTTCACACCTTAACATCGTATTATTTCAACATCAGTCCAGATGTTTGTGTGTTTTAATTTTCATTGTTCTCATGTAATTTTTTGATATCCCTGCTTTCAATACAGCTAGTCCTTCTTATTTTAAGATAAATTAAACTTACAGAAAAATTAAAGAACCATTGAACCTTACAGTTTTGACTAAATGGACTCAGAATAACAATTATGAATGTGAAGGAAAATTTGCTGATTGGCTATTTATAAGATTTTCTACTTGAACAGGCGTGTGTGTGGGGGTCTTAGGGGCACCTTTAACCTGTTAAATGCTCTTAAATGTTTTTTTATTTGTTTAGATAGTGCAAATAAAACCGAACCTGCTCTCGGGTGATATTACATTCATGTGCTCCCTCATTCTCCCTCCCCCTCTCTCCCTCTGCATGCTCTCATCTCGTCCTGCAGGAATACACTCTCTTCCTCCGCCGCTGCAGCCCGACTCTGACACAACCGGCATGTCTGCACACTGAGAGCCGCACACTGACACACAATCCCTCTGCTGAGACCCACAACTTGTGATTTCTTTCTCCCCATCGAAGAAGGAGGAGGGTGCTTATACCGCTACTGCTGCTGCTGCTGCGACGAGGCTTTTTTGGAGGGCTGAAGACTTGGAGGAGGATCCAAACAAGGTAAACGATGTCCGAGCAAGCAGAGACACGGATGTTTGTGTGAGGGTGTGTGTGTGTGGCTTTACTGTACGGGACCGGATGGTGATAGGTGCATACACTTGGTTACAAAAGGTGCTGATGCCTCCATGCACTCTCCGATCAGCCTGCATGTAGCGTGCCTCAGCGTGTTGGTGCAGTCATTTAACAGGGAACATACGTAGCCTGCGGTGACGTTGGCGTAATAGTGCCGAAATGCTGCACCGCACAAGGAGCTGAGAGTGAATACTGTAAAAGGGTTCATGCGAGGAGAAGCTGCTGGTGCTGCATGATGATGATGATGATGATGGTGGTGGTGGTGGTGGTGGTGATGATAGTGAGGAAGGGAACCAGGAAATGATTTGAAGGCGCTCAGCTGCTGCAGAGGATGGAAATGACCCGGGGACGAAGCAGCGATGAAATAATGAGTGCAGCAAGTTTGAGAAGGAGGAGGATTTGTTTTGTTTTCCTGCGAGCATTTGCTGCAGTGGGGATGTAAGGTGCTGTCAAATGCTGCAAAACTAGCCGAGGATGGCATGTGTATTGTGCAACAAAATAATCAAATTAAGTGAAATAAACTCGCTTCAATGAGGCACTCAGCTTTGAAAATCAAATATAGCCTAAATGAGTCAAGAGTATTACAAAGATTAGATTTGTTGTTTATGACAAATGAACTTGAGGTCTGCAAACTCACATCTGAGTGCAGTTAGGTTGTACTAACTTGGAAATTCCCATATTATCTTTTCCTAAATTGAGGACAAGCTGATAAAAAATACTGAATTCAATAGATATGATGTCATCATGGGGGATACATGCACGTGAACGTAACACAAAGTGTCAAATGATAAGCACAGGTCCAAGGTCAGACCCTGCAGTACCTCACAGCGTCTTACGAGAGTCATTGACTTCTCTTACAGATTGTGTGTGAAGCCTCGTGCATGGACACAAATCACGCCTCCTCTTTGACCCTGACTTTCCCTCGCCCTTTAGATTTTATAACACTCTGTGAGTTACTTCCACGCGAGGCTCAGTCAGTCAGAGGCGGCGTCGGCATAAATCAACACAAGATGAAGCGGTGGTTGTAAATCGAGGGCGCAGGTGCCTCGACAGAAACTCGGGACACTGTGTTGCACTTGAGGGGTAGAGCGAGTTTAATCCTCCTCCTCGTTCCCTGAAGAGGAGGTGATCTCCTGTAAGGCTGATTTGGATGTAAATGTATACTGCTGAAGGAGCAGGGTTTACACAAGTTAAAGATATTGTGTGACAGAGCTTCTTCTTTTGGTGATTTGTGCAGGTTTTTGCAAAGCATGGATCTCTGTCTGGAGGTCGTTTCTTGTACGCATCATCATTACCCTCCCCACCCTCCTATCCCATCAAAGTGTTGTGTATGAAAATCAGTGGAGTGAAACTGCATGTCCTAACAGAGGTATTCATGCAGTCAAAGCTTGTGTATTCTGTCCTCCGGCTGCAGGTCTGTCCCTGATAACGTGACCAGTGAAGGAAGAGAACACAGAACTGCTTCATCATGAATTTTGTAATGAAAGCTGCGATGGGAGGTGAGTATCTGCCGGGCGCTGGAGGTTGATTTAACAGCACTGCAGTGTGGAGGATTTAAAGCCGCACTATACGAGCAGTGGCCCCGCTAGTAACGGGGACGCTGGGCTGAGATAATCCGTCCTGCACCAAACTCCTGACTTCACACATCAGCTACGCATTCACTCCCCCCATCTCCCTCTCCCTCTCTCTCTTTCCCTCCCTCCCCCTCCCTCTCCCTCTCTCTTTCTTTCCCTCCCCCTCTCTCTTTCTCTCTTTCTCTCTCTACCTCCCTCTCTCTCTCCCTCTCTCTCTCTCTCTCTCTCTCTCTCTCTCTGCCTCTCCTTCTGTCCTTCTGGGACATGTTTTATGTAAAAGTGTCATCCAGTCAGTCAAGTCGTTGGCCGTGACAGAGTTCTGACCCGACATGTTCATTGTTTGTTGCTCTACTTTTATGCTTTTGGAGAAAAAGTGCGGCCACATATTCCTTAAAAGTGAAATCTGTGTGAGGGAAGTTGAGACAGCTGCAGATGAAACAGGACAGCAGTAGCAGCAGCAGGGAGAGGTTTAGTCGTATCCCATCAATAAACTGTACCGTAAAACACAAATATCACTTCTCGGGACAGCAGCTTCTTCTTCTTGTGCTTAATCTTATCCCCTTTTTTCCAGAGTTAGAATTTAAAAGCAGGCGTGCATAAGCGTTAGGATGTTCTCCTGGTTCTTTCATTGTTTTAGTTAAAAAAAAAACATGCCAGTCTTTTCTTTTTTTAAAGCAATTTGTCGGCGTCTTCTCGGGCAAGAAGAGCCTTTTTTTCGCTGAGACTTTTGTCCTCTAAAGCCTTCAGGTATTATCCTGTAGAATATTATCTTAGCTATTATTTGCCCCCTAATTAGTCCTCATTATAGCCCTGTAATACATCCTCCTTGTCAGCTATAGCTTGATAGGGAAAGGCAGGAAAGCAGCTATAACAATGATTTTGCAGAGGCTGCTCAGGCGTCCGTTCTGCTGAGCTGTTGTCGGGCAGTTACAGTTGGGACACCGAGTCCAAGCAGAGTCCCATTGTGCCTCATTGGGATGCAGAGGGCGCCGGCGCTGCCTCTTTCTGCATAGCGGCTGTGTGCCTGCGCTATGAATTCTTAAATCAACTGCACTGCATCTGAAGCTGTTTTTACTCAAAGTCGCGCTGCACTCAGCCTGCAGACTGTGGGAATAGATTTGAGAGTGTGGGTGTTTGCCTGTGCCACAGAGATGTTTTATAGATATTGTATAAGGACAAAGTGTGTATGTGCATGTATGTACGTGTGTGTGTGTGTGTCTCCAGGCGGGATGAATTATGGAGGCTTTAAGGTATGGATTTTTGTGTGCCGGAGAAAGATAAGAGAGTGAGAGAGGATGCAAGAAAGAGAGAGCGCAATTATGTGACTTGTGATCAATATGTACGCCTATCAGGGTGATTTTTTTTTTGCTGTCAATGCAGACTTTTTTTGTTGCTTCTGGTCCTCGTATGCAGCCCGGGACACATTGTGACCTCCTTCATTCAGAAGTGCTGACTGCGAACCGTGTCTTAAAAGCTCCCCAAGGGGGGAAAAATCAGATAATGAAACAAACCAATTAGAGAGTTAATCAATAAGCTATCAGTTTAAGGGTTGGTGCTTGTCAGTGGAAACATCCATATATGGTAATTGAAATCTTTTTTTTTCAGTCAGTTGGATGCATTTCAGGGTGTGGCTGTGGCCAAATCTTTCTGTACACCTTTTCTGTCAGCCATCCTCCTACTTCTTTTAAATGAGATCCATGTTTAAATAAATACATATAATGTTACGTTCTGCCAAGGTTTTAGAGCTAAAATGTAGGACACGCCCATCCGGAAGCTCACTCAAATGTTGCTGCGACTGCAAACAGAGCTGGCCAATCAGAGGAGAGTGGGCATGTGGGGAGGAGGGGGGTCTTAAAGAGACAGTAGCTGAAATGAAGCATTTCAGGCAGAGGCTGAAATTAGGGATTTTACTGACGCTAGTATCAGATAAATAAGGAGGATTTTGAGCTGCACATCTCACAACGCTGCTCAATAGGTGTCACAGACTGAGATTAATAGAGCTACTGTAAAGTGTATTCTGCATAATATGTGACCTTAAAGCTGAAAGCATCACTGTGCCTTCATGAGCCCACTAAAGGCATATGTCTCTGTCAGTCTTTAGTCTGTTTGTAAACCTGTCTTTAAAAGTGAAACTGAGTCAAAGGACTTTAATTTAAGAAAGTATTAAACCTGCAGAGAGCACTGAAGGATAACTCTCAAACTGCTCGACCTTGCTTTTGTCCACCCTGTGGTTGTTTGGCTTCTGGTTTTGGGTCTGTATGTGCTGAACTGTCAGTCTGTACTTTTTGCTGAGTGTGCCGGGGGACGACAGACGGAGTGGACAAGTCTCCGTGAAACAGAGGATGCTGCCAGTGCGTTATAATCCTCCCAGGCGTCTTCGGTTACAGATAGTTGGAAGAAAACAGAAATGTTTCAGTGAGATGAATCTCAAACACGGAGCCACACAGACTACACTCTGCAGAGTTCAGATGTTTGTTCCACTCTCTTGTCTGCAGTTTCCACATTAGCTGCATCATCCATCACATTGGATATGATGTTCTGGATTGTGTGTAATTAGAGTTTATTTCAAAGTTAAAACTTACAAACAAGCTGGTGGCTTTAAAAAAAACTAATTTATTACAAACTGTACCACGTTGCCCAAATTGTATGATGGTCTGTAACAAATTACAAAATGCATTGTCCAAAGAACATTCAAACATGTTATCAACAACATCAATATGGAGACAAATGCACAAAATGGTTAACTTTACAAATCCTTTTCTTTAAAGGAGCAGTATGTAACTCTGACACCTAGTGTTTAAAATGGGTACTGCAATCCAAATTCTAAACATTGTAGAGAGCTGTCTCCCCCCGCCCCCTCCTCTCTAGAGTCGATGCTCACACAGGTTGCCATGTGGTGGACACTGAAGCTTCAGTGTTAAGCCAGCTCTGCATCAGTCTGTAAACCTTTCTGTGTTCTAACCTCTCTCCATTTTTCAAAAGCATCTCCAATATTGATCCTAGTTTGAGCACGTTTCTGCTCGTGGAGCTTATTAGAAACATGCAGAGGCTTTTTAGGTCGGGTACAATCACTTCTATCTGAACCAGTTCTCTTGCCCGCTTCCATCGCTGCAACACCTGTTGGTTTGACCTGATAACTGGTCTCATATCTGGCAAACTGAGGGGCGCCCAAAATGGCCGTGTGGGGGTGCCTTAAAACCGCCTACCTTCACTGGTCCAAACAAATCCAGAGCATTCAGGACCAGAATCTAAAGTTAGAAGGAGGACATACTGGCTGCTGCATTGTTGTCAGAGAAGCCAGCACTTCAACAGAGCATGTTTCATTAATGTCTGATCATATAAGGTATCATTACACCCCTGGTCACAACTGTATCATTAACTCTTCCAAATGATTTTGAAGTTGTGATAAAGTTGGGCCTTTATTAATCCTTTGAGCACTGTTGTTATTCCGGGGGGTCATGATACAAGCCCTCAGCTCCTAACCCGGTAGATTCCTCTTGCATTGATTACTTCTGCTCCCGAGTGCTTCTGAGTTCCGCTGACTCAGCACTTCCTAACTTCTGAACGCTGAAGTTAGTTTGACAGATCAGGAGGGGGAGGCGGGGGAGGGGGTTGTAAGTGAGGGAGACATTAGTCCCTAGGTGCGGAGCTCAATTAAACCCTGACGTCCTCAGGCAGCAGTCAGACCGAGACCACATCAGCAGAGAAGTCGATTCTCTAGAGCCAATAAGTGAAGGCTGAGGTTTCAATAACCTCATTAAGGAAAAATGTAACTTCTTAGTTAAGTCACATTGATTCATCTTGTGTGGTTTGGCAAAGTGGGAGACGGTTCACTACAGGATTAAAAAAGAGAGTTTGGCTAACACTGAAGGAAACTTTTGCACCACAAAGATAAAAAGAGGCTACAGTTGTTATATTGGACGGCAGGATGAAGATGCATGCATGAAAAAGTATGATTGACTCTCTGAGTGTTTTGAGTCTGACTCCAGAAGTTGTAAAAATGTATGTGCTCTCTGGATAACCCTTCATGGTTTGTTAGCGGCGTGCTCGGTGCTGCTTAAAAATAGCTCATGACGATGAAGAGCCTCGTCCTCGCTGAAGCCTTGTGGCAGACTCAAAGGAAAAACAAAACATCTTTAATTTTTAAATCCGTTCGGAGGCTTTGAACACGACGCGAATATTTGGCTTTTTTATTTTATTTGTTCTGAAAAAGTGATGTGCTTGTGAAGGGGAGGGTTTGGAAAGCTCGTCACTGCTGCGGCTTGAAAAGGAGACGAGACAGAGGAAGAAAAAATGGAATTAAAGACGACATGATGCCTCGTTGTTTGCTTTATTTTTCAGTAACTGTCAGCGAGGATTACATCCAGAATTATCAACAAGCTAATGCGTCTTTGTCATGTTGCAAAAAGCACTCTGACCCACTCAGTATGGGATGGGATTCAGTGTAGAAATACATTTACCTTTAAAGCTACAGTCAGCAGCTTGTTCCTTCAAAATAAAATACAGACTTCTCCTAAAGTGAAGCTGCTCCATTGTCCCTTCTGGGCCTCCATACATGTGTGGTGGTGACTGTGTCTGCAGAGACTCTGTCCTCTGACTGGATTTTACTGTTCTGGTTTGTTCTGGTTTACTCGGGACGTTTCTGGGCAGAGCTGGTGTGTTTCCTCCAGCCAATGACAGTGCAGCAGGTGAGGTTAGGAGTGGATACAATTCAGGGATTGGATGCCATTCAAACCAGTGAATATGACGGACGTGGACGTGGTGGCAAAGAATCAATCAATCAATCAATTTTTATTTGTATAGCGTCAACTCATAACAAGTGTTATCTCAAGACACTTTACAAAAAGCAGGTAAAAAGACCTTACTCATTGTTATGTTACAAAAAGCAGGTAAAGGACCTTACTTATTGCTGTGTTACAAAGACCTGGCCTATCCATCATGAGCACTTTAGCAAAGCAGCAAAAGTTACAGTGGTAAGAAAAAACTGCCTTTGTTCTGGCAGGCCGTCAACCACCGATCTCGAGGAGCCTAAGAGAGCTCAAGAGCTCCCAGGAAAGTAGGTGGTTAGTGACTGAGATTTACAGATAGATACATGCAGTAATATGATGTACTGTATATGCAGAGAGAGAGAGAGAGGGAGAGAGAGAGATGGAGAAAGAGAGAGAGAGAGAGAGAGAGAGGAGCTAAAGGTGCCAGTTCCCCCGGTAGTCTAAGCCTATAGCAGCATAACTAGGAGCTGGTCTACACCAGCACCAGCCCTAACTATAAGATTTATCAAAAAGGAAAGTTTTAAGTCTATTCTTAAAAATACAGACTGTGTCTGCCTCCTGGACCCCGGCTGGAAGATGATTCCAGAGGAGAGGAGCCTGATAACTGAAGGCTTTACCTCCTATAGTACACTTAGAGACTGTAGGTACCACTAGCAGGCCTGCATTCTGGGACCGTAATGTTCTCGAGGGGCAGTACGACACTAGTAGCTCCTTAAGATAAGATGGTGCCTGGCCATTTAGAGCTTTGTAAGTGAGAAGAAGGATCTTGAATTGTATTCTAGACTGTATAGGGAGCCAGTGCAGAGAAGCCAACACAGGAGTAATGTGGTCCCTTTTCCTAGTTCTAGTCAGTACACGAGCTGCAGCATTCTGGACTAGTTGAAGAATCTTCAGAGACTTACCAGAGCACCCTGACAAGAGAATTACAATAATACAACCTGGAGGTAACAAATGCATGAACTAGTTTTTCTGCATCATTTTGCGACAGGATATTCCTGATCTTGGATATATTACGAAGGTGAAAATAGGCTGTTCTTGAAATTTGCCTGATGTGAGAGCTAAAGGACATATCTTGATCAAAAAGAACTCCTAGATTCCTAACAGTGGTGCTAGATGCCAGGCTGATGTCATTAAGGACAGTCACATCTGTGGTAGCTCCCGGCTGCTCGGGAGCTACCACAGCGGCTACAGGTGGCTGGCTAACTACTGCTGCATACGATGACTCTGACTCAGTGGTGCGGAGCCGTCTCTCTAACTCAGACACCCTCGCCTCCAAAGCTAAAAATAAACTACATTTCTTACATGTATCATTATCACTAAAGGAGGACGAGGAGTAACTTAACATCTGACACGTAGAGCAGGAGCCATTGTAAATAAACTGCAAAGCTATGCTAAGAGTAGGTAGCTAAAATAAACAAAACTGTTAAGCAGGTTTGTCGCTAGAGAGAAAGAGTGCTTTTCGATTACTTCTGTTTGTCTGAACGTACAGTGTGTTGGAAACAACAGTCGTAAGAAACTAAGCAGAATTAACAATTAAGCTTTTAGCTCTAACGATCAGCACTGAACAACACAGTACAGCGGAGAACAGAACAGTCAATGATGCCATACGCTCACCCGTAGTACGTAGCACGTTCCTCCGTCCGCAGTGAAGAAGAGAAAAATATAATCACAGTGAGGAGAAACACCAAGCGGATAAAGCTCGTTCTAAAACGAGGGTTTACTTGTGGACGTGGAGTTGGTCCACTTACTGTTGGACAGGCAGGTGTCTGGGGCGGCCGTGGATCAGTTGGTAGAGTTTGTCGTCCCTGGAAGGTCGGGGGTTTGATCCCCAGCTCCTGCAGTCTGATGTGTCCTCGGGCAAGACTCGACCCCAAGTGTTTGTGTGTAAACAACCACGTCCAAAGGCTTATGCCAACAACTGTGTTTTATTTTATTTTTAACTTTGCAGAGGTTTAGTACGGACGTCCAACATCGTCTGCATCTAAAAATGGATCCGGAGAATGGATCTCCTTTAAAGCGAAGGTGTGAGTCGTAGTTTGCACTGAGTGAATCTCTCACACACTTTGTCCTGCGGGTGAACTCAGCAGTGCATTAAATGTGTATCAGTCCACAGCTGAAAATAGTCCCCTAACAAAAAAAAGCAGGACTTCAGTGCCAGGCTGCAAAAGGAAGGTACCGGGTCTTTAAGAAAAGTTGTTCAAAAACCTCTGTTCTTCTCATGGATTAAGAGTCTATTGGTGATTTTCATACATGCACAGAGCTTGGCAAACATCTCACCTGGACTTTTTCCTTCCAGCCCTTTAGTATATGTTCTGAGTGAAGCTGTGTGAAAGTAGCAGGAAATGTTCAGGAAAGTAGGCGGGGTCGGTGACAGTAATATCAGGTGACCGGTGCTCGACTAGTGCGCTCTTTGTGGATGCAATGAAGCGGTTTTATTCTCTTTTCTGCTCTCTAGTATTCTCTTTTCCAATCTTTTCTTTATACTGTGAATATGTTCTTCTGCTCGCTTACAAAACAGCGACAGAAACGTCTCCTCCTTACCTAAACTCTCTGATCCAGGTATACACTACGCTCTGCCAATGAAAGGCGTCTGATCCAACCTTCACAACAGGGCCCTAAGTCTCTTACTAGACTCTTCTCCTCTGTCGCCCCCCGGTGGTGGAAAAAACTCCTAAACTCCATTCGATCTGCAGAGTCCCTTTGCACCTTTAAGAAAAAGCTAAAGACCTAGCTCTTTATGAACACCTACTAACTTAATGATGATGATGCTGATGATATTTAGGATGGTTAGATGCTGATTAGAAATCTCAAAAACAGCTGTCGATGTTGTGATCTGCCTCTGGTCACTTCCTGTCAGCACCTGTGCTCTGCCTCTGGTCACTTCCTGTCAGTACCTGTGCTCTGCCTCTGGTCATTTCCTGTCAGTACCTGTTTGTCTGATCAGACTTAAAGCTGGTCATTTAGATTGTTTCCTCTCTGATTTCCGTTGCTTTGGATACAAGTGTCTGCTAAATGAATTGTAGAATGTCTAATCACACGTAGCATTAGCCGCTAGCAGATTGCAATTCAGCGACACCATTACAAAGTTTCGCTGTCATTGCGCCTGTGTACACATTGCATTCTCAACGGTGTAACATTGGTGTCCCAGTGTGTCGTTTCACGCTGTATTACAGCGCTGCAGAATCGCGAGGAGCCTTGAGGAGCTGTTCCGTCGTGCAGGTTCCGACATAACGTATAGGAAGCGTCCTCCCTTTGTCCCTTTGCCTTTGTTACTGCCTCTGATTGGAGGATCCAGAGTGTGTAACGACTGCTACCCAACATGTTTGCACGCGAGGCAAACGATCAACTGGCAATGTGAATGCTGCAACTGATATAAAGGCAAAAATCATGGAGTCAGACTCCATTGTTTTTTTTCTGCCTTTTCCATGGCATTCTATTTATGTCACATCCTGCCGTCTTGAGACACCCCTCCCCGATGGTCAGTACGGTTTGGAGGGGCAGCCTGTCCTGAAATGTTGTCGACATTTTCAGGAGTGCATGTATGAAAACAGCTCATGATACCGACAGCTAACTTCTACATCTTTAAAGTGTGTTACAATCTCTTGCAGTCAAACTATCGTACATATTTTTGTATGCTTTAACCTGACTTAATAAACATTTGATCACACTTGGACATGGAGGCTTCGAGTGTCAGAGAGTGCCTCAGTTCCCACTAATAGATGCCGTTTTTTGCGATCGAAGTGTGACAAAGCGGAGTGGTCTGAGCAGGAGTGAACACAGAAGACACCTCGTCTCCTCAAAGTGCACTCAATCACATTTAGCACAGCTCTAATGTGATTGGCTGAGAGAATCAGTCTGCATCGCTTGATTGGTCTGAAGGGTTACCGCTGACACACACACATACACGTACACACACACACACACACACACACACACACACACACACACACACACACACACACACACACACACACACACACACACACACACATCGACCCTTCACATCTTTTTCTTGTGCATCACTCCAGCAAATCAAATTCAAGGCATCAAACTGACCTTGAGCATCTCCTAGAGAACAAAGTGTGCGGGTGTGTTTGACAGTCGACTGTCAAGATGCCATAAATAATGCATCCAACCATGTAAGTCATAAATGATGAGAGAGAGCTCGGCAGAAAGAAGGAGAGAGTAAAGGCTGTTTCTGACCTCGTGTCGTCATAAGCCACAAGTTTCCTCAACAGTGTTGGTGTAACGATACCTTATATCATCAGACTTTAAGGAAACATGCTATGTTGAAGTGCTGGTTTCTCTGACAACAATGCAGCAGTCAGTATGTCCTTCTAACTTTAGATTCTGGTCCTGAATGCTCTGGATTTGTTTGGACCAGAGAAGGTAGGCGGAGGTTTTGGACGTCCCTCGGTTTGCCAGATATGTGAGCAGTTATCAGGTCAAACCAACAGGTGTTGCAGCGATGGAAGCGGCAAGAGAACTGGTTCAGATAGTAGTGATTGTACCCGACCTAAAAAGCCTCTGCATGTTTCTAATAAGCTCCACGAGCAGAAACGTGCTCAAACTAGGATCAATATTGGAGGTGCTTTTGAAAAATGGAGAGAGGTTAGAACGCAGAAAGGTTTACAGACCGATGCAGAGCTGGCTAAACACTGAAGCTTCAGTTTCCACCACATGGCAACCTGCGTGAGCATCGACTCTAGAGAGGAGGGGGTGGGGGGAGACAGCTCTCTACAATGTTTAGAATTTGGACTGCAATACCAATTTTAAACACTAGGTGTCATAGTTCCATATTGCTCCTTTAAATTGGACATTGTAATTTGGGATCTGATGGGGATTTGTTTGTTTTGGCAGCCCATCTCAATCAGACACTTGAGGAACTGCAGATTTTTTTAACACTCCTGCATTGTCCTTATTTCCACTTAATAAAAAATGTTGCCTTATCCACTTGGCATCAAAACCTCCAAAAGGTGCCCTTTAAGTCAAGTCGCCACGAGGAGCGATTCTCCAACATTTAACAGAGGCAGATATCCTGTAATTGTGAGAGCTAGTCGACTCTAGATAGGGTTTAAATCCTGCAAAAAATAGAACCGAGCAGCAAACCTACGCAGTCAGGTGATTCTGTTCCCTCTAACTGTAACGAACTCAAATGTGTCATCCCCAAAAATAAGCTGAGGACATGCAGCCCTCAACAGAAACCTGCTCTCAGGGAGCATCAGCAGAGCAGTGACAAGAAGTGTTGACATACTGACGACTGCTTTACTCACTTCAGAAGAGGGGAAAAGAGCCTGAAAGAGGTCTGTAATACGGAGGTGATCGCTCTAATGTCTGTCCGGTCAGAACCAGGAGTGTCGCAGAGTCGGAGTTCAACAGCTTCTGAATCTGTCCAAATCCAGTCAGGAGTACGCTGAATGAATTCAGTGCTTTAATGGAGCAATCAGTAAGATGTGTGGAGACTGAAATGATACATTCACCTTACTATACCATTAGACATTAAGGACCCCTTTAAACAAATGAAGATAAGAACTAGTAATGCCTGAAACCACGGCTATGGTGTAGGTGTCAAAGGGAATCAAACTTTTTTTTACAAAGATTCTTGATGAGTGACACAATCGATTCAGAGCTGTCAGTGTTAACATGTAATCCCGGTGCCATGAAGTCTTTGATGCTATTTCGTCTCTGAACAAAGACAAAACTGAGGTTGTTGTTTTGGGAGCAAAGGAGGAGCAACTAAGAGTCAGCACGCAGCTTCAGTCAGTAAGTCTGAAAACCACAGACTAGGCAAGAAATCTGGGTGTAGTGATGGACTCAGACCTCAATTTTAAAAGCCACATTAAGACAATTACAAAATCAGCCTACTATCACATGAAGAACATATCAAAAATTAGAGGACTTATGTCCCAGCCGGACCTGGAAGAAACTTGTCCATGCTTTTATCTTCAGTCGTCTTGATTACTGTAACAGTGTCTTTACAGGTCTGCCTAAAAAATCAGTCAGACAACTGCAGCTGATCCAGAACGCTGCTGCTAGAGTCCTCACCAAAACCAAGAAAATGGATCACATCAGTCCAGTTCTCAGGTCTTTACACTGGCTCCCAGTCTGTCAGAGAATAGACTTTAAAATCCTGCTGCTGGTTTATAAAGCGCTTAATGGTTTAGGGCCAAAATACATTAGTGACCTCCTGATTAACTACGAACCATCCAGACCGCTCAGGTCGTCTGGAACAGGTCTGCTCTCTGTCCCCAGAGTCAGAACCAAACACGGAGAAGCAGCGTTCAGTTTCTATGCTCCCTATATCTGGAACAAACTCCCAGAAAACTGCAGGTCTGCTGAAACTCTCAGCTCTTTTAATTCGAGGTTGAAGACACACCTGTTTACAGCTGCCTTTCATTAAACAATTTTAATATGATTTTAAACTTTTACTCTGCACTGTAATTATTATTTTTTTAACTCTTAATTTCTTTACTTTAATTAAAACATTTATTTTTAGTTTTTTTATTTAAATTAATTTTATTTTAACTATTTTTATTTGAACATATTTTCAGATTTAATAATAATAATTTCAGTGATTTTTAAATTTTCTATTTTAATGTTTCTTTTTTTTCCTCTGTCATGATGCTTTTGATGTCTTGTGTGAAGCACTTTGCCTTGCCTTGCCTTTCCTCTTTCAATGCTCTACAGTTCAGCAGCCGTAGGTAGCAGTGATGAAAAATAATGACACAAACGCACTTTAAATGTTTTTCACTTTCAAAACTCCCATGACGACTCAGTTGACAAGTCAAAGGTAATGTGCAGCTCGTGTCAAGCAGAAAAATGTCAGTGAAGTATTTTGAGTTGGAGCTTCCACCTACGAGCTGAACATTCAGGAGCAGCTCATCAGACTGTCAGCGGGTGTCTTCTTCTCCAAAGCCTGCACAGCTCTATTTCAGAGTCACAGACCTGAGGACGAGTCTAAATCCAGAAAGTTAGCAGTGTTTGCTACAGTGATGGGAAACTGATTGCAGGACAGTCATTGTGGAAGACTCGACTTTTAAGACCCAGACGCACCAAGCCGACGGCAAAGAACTAGTGGCGACGAAAGCCGCCTGTGGCGTCGCTTCACGTCGTGGCCAAAAAGTTGCACTTGAACACACCACAAAGACTACAGTCGACGGCTCGCATGTGGCGAGGAAATAACTCTCCATGCCAGCAGGCGGTGATAGTCCGTTGTTATGATACGAGAAGACCATTTTCACACCGCTGTCGGTCACCACTTGTATTATAGATAGACTTCTAATGGAGAATAATGTCTGATAAAAAGTAGAAAATGGCGCTGGTGTTGTCAGCCCTTGGTCTTTTAGTGGAAACAGAAAAGAAGAGGCGGAGGAGACAAATAAGGAGAAACCGCACTAATGGGTGAAAGCATGGATACTACAGCGGCATGCTCAAGGGGCTTTCATGAACCTGTGAGGAGAGCTGGAGATAATATGAAACCTCCTAACAGCCAATCAGAGAGATTCCTCTCACCGACCAACGCTGATTCAACACGTTGAACACGCCACAAAAACTAGGGCGACGACCGCTCAACGACAGTCCAACTAGGGCCTTAAGGGCGTCCTCGGGTCGGCATGTTGCGACCAGTCATATGCCTCATCATCGAAGGTGACAACAGTTTGACACTGAATGAAACCAGAGCAACTAAACTGAAACTCCTGAACAGTTCAAATGTTGTCACATTAACCGAGGATCATTGGACGGCACTTTCCTGCATATTTCTTTGAAAAATAAAGAAACCCTTTTTCACAGAATGGTGTAGTGTTTCTGACCGTATTAACACCAACGATATCGCCACGCTTGGACAGTTTTCATGTGGCTTTATTACACACTTTTCCGGTAACATACAGCCATTACCTATATCGCCACACACAGCGTACACTACAGTCGTGTTTTCAGATTATTAAAATACTAAAAGGAGGCTCTGAAGTGGACACAAGCCAAAAGTTCGTCACAGGATCTTTAAAGGAAGAATATGCAATTTTTTGATCCAGCAGATGTCGCCCTTGAGCACCAGCATGAAACCAAAACAACTCTCGCTGCATTGTTGTGTTAGCATGCTAATGCTAGCGATCTTTATTATGCTCGTATCTTCACACTGCATGTAAATTTAAACAAAATGACCGTGATCTAGAAACACTTAGGTGACATTAAAATCAGCAGTGAGTACAGTATGTTATTCTTCTTTTCTCTAGTCCCTCAATTAAACAACTTTATACGCGAGGGGAGGAGTCAGCCGCCGTTCCAACGATGTAAACAAACTGAAGCTACGGCTCTGAAAACATCACAGACAGTGGGACTCGGGTGTTACACTCATTGTAGACAATCATGACTCACAGAGTTATTTTCAGAGGATATACTTGATTTCTATTACATTTAAGTGTGAAAAATCACATATTCTTCCTTTAAAGCTTTAAAATAAAGTTGTAACTGATCAGTTTGACAGTGTGTGTTTGCAGAGTATTTGTGGTCAGAAATTAAAACACACACTGATACCCTAATCTTTACTTCAACTTAAAAAACACCTCATATGTTGAAGTGCAAATGAAAGCCGTCTCCTCCCTGATACTCTGAGCTGCTCCACCTGAGCGAGCTCAAAGCATTATGGAGCGAGCACTTCCTCGCCTCCTTTTCTGACACATTTATTTTTTAAGCCGTGCGGAGACAATGGCTTCTGCCCCGAAGGCCAAACCTCGATCTTCATGCTCATCCGCTCTCCCGGCACACTTTGGATTCAGAGCGGGGATTTGCCGGAGAACCTTGAGTGGGAGAAGAGAAGATAAGTCGTGTTTATCTGATGCTGTCAAAAGTTCGAGCACTTGGAAGACTTTGGATTCAACAAAGATTGAGCAAATAATTCTCAGAAGGAAAGGATTACAGAGATAGCTTCTTTTTATATCCAAGCAGTCGGCCCCGTGTCACCTGCCGTTATTTTTTTCTGGGCAGAAAAAGCGATGGCTCGGCGCTGTGAGAAGAAAAGCGTTGCACGTCCGTCCTGTCTCCATGACAACTGTGGTGTGAAAAGTAGAGTCAGAACTAGCGGAGGCTTTTTGCTCGCTTCAACATCGTAGAATGGACGGTGACCAGTCGGGGAGAGAAATCACTCTGATTGGCTGTCAGTCAACAACTCGGGTTTTTAGTTTGGTGTGAGCGGTGCGACTTTTTGGCGCGACAGCGGCGGACAAAACACGATGAGCAGCTTGTTCTTCTTGGTCAGCTTACTTGGCTTTTTATTTTGTCTGATAGTGAAAGCCCATTTAAGTACTCTAAACATGTGATGTGTCTTTGGATTGGCACGATGGAGAACGATCCACTGAGAGTCTCTGTATCTGCGCTGATGTTGACTTATCTGTGTGAATGACCCAATAATGATGAAAGGAGGCTTGTGAAAAGGTTCTCCCACACCTTTCACCTGCCCCCACCTTCCCTACACTGATTGCAGCGTGCAGAGTGATGTGGGTGAGTGAAGGTTTTCCCATACCTTTCACCTGCCCCCACCTTCCCTGCACTGGCTTGCAGAGTGATTAGGCTGAGTGAAATCACCTGAGCTTAATTGGACAGAGTGAGGCCAGTTGGGTTTTTTCTTGTGTAAAGCCAGACTCAGCCAGAGTCTGGGGGAGAAAGGTTTGTTAGTGGCAGCTTGCTGTGAGGCTGTGGTTTCTTTCAGTTTAGGTAATTTAGTTGTTTTATTAGATTACCCGGGACTTTTGTTTTGTTGTTTGTGCTGTTTTTTGGTTAATAAATCAACCACCTTATTTTGCATTGATTTCTGCTTCCTGACATCTTTTTTTTGCTCACCACCAGTGCCGAACAGCCACACTAAAATCCCAATTTTGATGTGGACTTACAATCAGTAATGTTACACTTGGTGGCAGTGGTGGGATTTTTTTTTCGTCACTGAAACTGGAGAGCCAGAAGAAGAAGCCCGGACGCCCAATCACCAGGAGCGCACAGAAAGCCATGCAAAGTGAAAGCCAAACACTGCAGTATGACCCAGGGGCTCTACGAGGTGACCAGGGTTCGAGGGAGGACCTGGCTACAGGTGGAGACAGTGGTGGTTCCAGGGGACAGGAACAAGGCGGCCTGGATCAACTGTATGCCCTCATCCAGAGGCAGATGCAAGTCCAGGAGAGAGAGGCCTTCAAGCAGGAGCCTGAGAGTTCAGCTGGAGCGAGAGGAACCAGAAAAGCAGATGATTCCTCGGGACGGAACTGTCAAATCAATCTGTGCAGATTTCTTGATTTTTGTATAGTCTATATACATTTAAGGTGGAGCCTGTCACTCTTTTTTTCAGATGTGTTCTTGGCAATCAGTCGATGGCAATGTTGAATCGTTAGGAGGCTTTTGGATCGAGAAAGGAGGCAGCACAAGCTATTGTTGCTGGCTAGTTAGCTTAGCGAGCTAGCTACGTCTGAGTGACTGGATACAGGGTTTTTTTTTTTTTACACAGGACAGACTTTATGATTTATTTATGTGGAACATGTCGCACAGTCTTCCTTTAAGACGTCATTCTAAATAATGTTCTGTCTGAAAAACATTAATATTTTTTTTTTATTGAGTCATTTTGTTGTTTTTTTTTCTCTGTAACTTTCATCATTTAAATAAACCATCAACATGTCGCTCTTCAGCATCACCTCACTCTCCCCAAGAGAGACAAGGTACTCGGCTATTGAGCTGGAGTGTCTGGTCATCAAGTGGGCATTAGAGACCTTTAAATACTATCTGCTAGGCAGAGACTTTATTCTGGAGACAGATCATAGAGGCCTGCAGTGGCTTCATAAAATGCAAGACTCAAACAACCGCATTTCAAGATGGGCTCTTGAGATGCAGCCTTACAGATTCAGGGTCCATTACCGACCTGGAAGGGACAATGTTGTGGCCGACTTCCTGTCTCGCCATCCTGATGGCGAGCTTTCAGGGGAGGGGAAAATGTGAAAAGGTTCTCCCATACCTTTCACCTGCCCCCACCTTCCCTGCACTGGCTTGCAGAGTGATTAGGCTGAGTGAAATCACCTGAGCTTAATTGGACAGAGTGAGGCCAGTTGGGTTTTTTCTTGTGTAAAGCCAGACTCAGCCAGAGTCTGGGGGGGAAAGGTTTGTTAGTGGCAGCTTGCTGTGAGGCTGTGGTTTCTTTCAGTTTAGGTAATTTAGTTGTTTTATTAGATTACCCGGGACTTTTGTTTTGTTGTTTGTGCTGTTTTTTGGTTAATAAATCAACCACCTTATTTTGCATTGATTTCTGCTTCCTGACATCTTTTTTTTGCTCACCACCAGTGCCGAACAGCCACACTAAAATCCCAATTTTGATGTGGACTTACAATCAGTAATGTTACAAGGCTAAACGCCAACTCGTCAGCCTCCCATCACACAGCCTTAGTATCGACTAAAAACCTCGTGCAGGGAAACGGTGAAGAGGCACTTGAATCCAAAACGTTGCTTGGCACAGCTGACATGATGCCCGAGAGCCCTAATAGAATTATTCTGGTTTGAAAGAGCGCCGCTGTATCTCTAAATTCTCACAAAGCAGGAGCCCCGGATCATATGTAGCTCAATATAACTCAGGCTTTGTCTCCCAGGATCCTCTCTCTCTCTCTTTTTTTACATTTGAACAAAGACGATCTAAATGTGCTAATAAGATTTTGGGAAGCCGGACGGAGTTATTTTGGTTTGCAATGGATTAGTTGAAAAAAAAAAAGGGAATCTTTTGAAAATGAGGCTTAGAGGTGGCTGTGAGTCACTGCTCCATTTAAAGGAAACATAGGAGTGTTCACATGAAGATGTTTGTGGATCCACGATCATGCAGGTTGCAGTATTTCTCCTCTAAGATAAAGATGATGCTGCCTTCATGTGCTCCTCTGAAATATCTTATATATATATATAGAAGATGCGGAAGTGCAAAAATCCTGCAGTTCCTCGAGTGTCCACTAGAGGCTGGCTGCAGAAGCACAGGAAGTCACATACACACCTATTCTAAAAAGCCTGTTTTTACAGCAGAGATTAACATGTTTACAGCCAAATTTTCAGTCGCTCAGTCGATGTTCTTCATTCTGCGAGAGAACTTGAATGCATGCATGTCGTCGTTGCGACTGCAAAGTACGATGTTCCCAAGGAGCACGTGAAGGCAGCATGAGTCATCAGACATTTAAAGCGTTTTACAGGAAGAGAAAATAAAGTTATTCTGATGTGAATATGTTCTGCAGATAAAGAACATTAAACACAGGAAACGCTGGATTCAAACTGGGAACATGTACTTTTAATTTCACGGGGACTTGAAATCAAACTTTTAAAAAAGCGAATCATTGGACAGTTGAACATTTCCAAGCTGCAGACACTTCTTCTTAATTGCTCCAATTTATGCAGTTTTGGCTCGTATCAGAAACTGACAGGAAATGAGCCTCGGATGAAAGCTGTTTCCTAGCAACACGTGAAAAAAATGAACTCCATACAATATGTTTGAATGTTTGCAGGGTGAGGGGGGATTAAAGTTTCACAGACTAACATTTAAACCTTAAGAAATAAGCTGCTTTCTAATAAACCCACAGCTTGTAAATGTTATCATCAGTCATACTCAGATATTTTGCAGACATCCACACATGCTTACACACACACACACACACACACACACACACACACACACACACACACACACACACACACACACACACACACACACACACACACACACACACAATCTGCACATGCATCCATACACACATGAAAAGTAATTGCAAAAGAGCTCATGCATGAGAGCTTAAAAAGGAACTACGTAATTATTTATATGCACATGTGCATGCATGGACGCTCTCTGTATGTTCACTTCAGCTCCGTTTCCTCCTCTCCATCTTTCTCTCTCATTCTCGTAAAAGAGAAAAGTCTGTGTATCAGTCGGACAGATGTTGCAACACCAGCTTCTCTGCGCTGTTTGTTACCTGCTGATACAGCACATGGAGGCTGTGGCTCAGTGGTAGAGTCGGTCGTCTCTCAACTGGAAGGTCCAGGGTTTGATCGAGACAAAGGTTTTTATTTTATTTTAACCAGGCTGTAAAAATGTTAATCTCTGCTGTAAAAATGTTTTAAATTTGAAGTCTCGGTTGGTGGCCGTCTTCCCCGTCTCTTCAGCCGTTTTTTGTTCTTCATGCTGTCTCAGTTATGTTTCCCTATCCCGGCTGGAGGGCAAAGGGTTTAGATGTACAGGCAACTTAAACACCATCAACATAGAGTAACTAGATAACGCGGATACTTTGGGGTCGTGCAAACTAACCACTAGGCCCCGTCCTTGACACTTGAATCCGACTTTCTCTACTGACCTTTTCCATTTAGCTTATTTCAGTTTAAAAGTCATTCAGTGTAGTTTGAATTGTTTCCTACAGCGCTGCAAAGTCACTGATTTTATTACCGAAACTCGTCCTCGCCTTAGCGAGTGTCGTTTCTGGATTGTTTTTATATCTCCTCTCCTCTCTTCTTTTCTGTTCCTCCTTCATCTCTCCTGCACTCATCTCGTCCCTCCTCATCCTCCCCTCTCCCTCCTGTCTTTTATCTCTCCCCATTTTGCTGCAGTTCATTTTTTTTAATGCTGATGAGTCAAAACACTAAAGATACCGGGGGGCAGCTGCTGAGCACGCGCCGTCTTCCTTTCTTTCTTGGATGTTAGCTTTCTCTCCTCAGATGCCCTTTGTCTGCCGCTCAACCTTTCCCTCCTTCTCCTCCTCTTCCTCCTCTGCCTTTCATTCTTTACACCTCATTTCTTCTCTCCCCCCCCCCTCGTTCAATTTGTAGCTTTTCTTCTTGTCACTCCCTCCATTTTGTCCGTCCCTCCATCTTTTCAGCTCTCTCCCTCTCACAGAAACGGTTTGGTAATCCCGCTAACTGGAACAGTTCAGTTAATTGGACTCAATCCTTCCTGACAGTTTCCTTCTCTCTTCATGCTCTCCTTGATTTCCTAAATATATCTTCTCTATTTTTTCATTTTTTCCCCCTCTCCGTCGTCTTCTTCCTCGTCATTCCGAGCTGTTCCTGTCTTTGTCCAAATCCTTCAGTCCACTGGCTTTTCTCTTCCTTTTTCCCTTCCCTGTTAACGCTCGCCGACAGCTTTCCCCCGGTTTCTCTTTACTTCTCTGCTACTCTCAGCGTTTTCCTGCCTCGGTATCACGAGGCATTATTTCACTCCTGCAGGGACAGTAAGAAGTCTTGCATAAGACATATTCCGGTGCCTTGTTGTGTAATAGTCAAAAAATTCAGATTGGTACTGTACTGTGCACTCTCTCACCCTCCTTTAGTCCTTCGTCCTGCATCATCATCCCGCAGAGAGAAACCACCAGTTAGTCTGCTTTTCTGTCCTTCTTTACCAAAACCATCAGAGCTGAATTGCTGAGGACAGAAGTGTTATGTTTTATTGATCCTACTTTCGAGAAAAACACAAAAGTTGTACATTAACATGGATTTTTAGACATTTTTTTCAAATTTGATACGAGCAGGGCTTTCACCTCTGCATCATCTTTAACTTCCTGTCTTGAAGGAAAGGTCTTTGATACAAACCAAATATGAAGATTGGCTGCTGTAGCTTTTTTTAAATTGTGGAGATTACACTGCAGGGAGTTATATCAAGCAGCATCTTCTGGTGTTGTAACATGAAGCTAATGCGGACGTTTTCAAAACTGCAGTTCCACAAGTGTCCACTGGAGGCTGGCTGCAAAATACTTTATTATCCCATCGGGAATATCCTTCTCACAGCAAAGTTTCTGTCCAACAGTCAATACCATCCATCCATTATCTGTACCGCTTGTCCCATTCGGGGTCACGGGGTGCTGGAGCCGATCATAGCTGTCATTGAGCGAGAGGCGGGGTTACATCTTGGACTGGTCACCAGTCGACCACAGGGCTGACATATAGAGACAAGCAACTAGCAGCTCTCACATTCACACCTACGGGTAATTTAGAGTCAGCAGTTAACCTAACGAGCATGTCTTTGGACTGTGAGAGGAAGCCGGAGTACCTGGAGAGAACCCACACATGCACGGGGAGAACATGAAAACTCCACACAGAGAGGCTCCTGTCAGACGGGGATTCAAACCAGGAACCTCCTCATTGCACCAAAAGAAAATCCAATGAAGCTCCATTTTCACCCATATTTGTCAATTTTTGCAGACCTCTTTCTTTGTTTCTAGATCGATCAAACGTTGGGTTTAAATAACATTTCCAATATGGCCACCACCGATGTTGTGCTTAAAAATGCCGCTTCAGAAACCAATGAAGACTACGTCCATGTTTTATGCAGTCTGTGTTGGAATATGCACAAACAGTTCATCCTTTGCTGAGACACTGGAAACTTCCTTTCATGAAAAGAAACAGCAACAGGCCACTTATGTTTCCACAACACTGTTCTGCAGTTACCCAGGGTGGAGTGTCTCCATTCAGCCTGTTGACAGGGCGGAGTTGATCTTTACTACTATGCTGTGGAGCTGTTAAGCAATATCACAGTCGAGGTCGAGATGTCAGAACGACAGACTGGACATCCGCACTGCTGTGAGTCAGTCGTACAAAGATGTTAAGATAGAAAGGAAACAGAGACTAAACCCGACCAAATCAGAGACCACAAAGTGGCCTTTGAAACAGGAAGACACAGTCTTTTACTGGGAGCTCCTGAGCTCTCAGGTCTTGTAGGTTCCTCTGGATTGTCGGTGAGGACGGCATGCCGCTACGTTACAATTAAGCTGTAAGGTAGTGAGGAGAAAGCTGCTGGGCTCACCTCAGGCGAACTCACACAGAGCCGGGGATGTATGTGTAAAATCATTTCATTAGTTAAAGGCATATTACGTAAAAAAAGAAAACTGTAAAATGCTGACTGGATTTGACCTTCTGTGTTTCCTTCATTGCGGGGCTGTGAAGATGTCAGGCACTGAAAGGTCATGGTTCCTTTTCTTGGCTAATAGTGGCCAGGGGGCAAAATGTTGGATTTTACACTTACATGAAAGTCTATTAGGAAACATCAATCCTCATTATTGAAATGGAAAAAGTTAAGAATTGTGGCTTTATGAAAACACATTACAGCTATAAAATATCATAACCTAAAAGGAGCAAAATGTAGCTCTGACCCCTAGTGTTTAAAATGGGTACTGCAGTCAGAATTCATAACATTAGAGAGCTGTCTCCCCCCGCCCCTCCTCTATAGAGTCCATGCTCACGCAGGTTGCCATGTCATGGACACTGAAGCTTCAGTGTTTAGCCAGCTCTGCATCTCACTGATTGATCCTTTAAAGACAATTCATTGCTCATCTCACTGTGTCCTACAGACTGATTGCATGTCTTCTTTTGTCTCCGTTTCTCAGGAGGTCCTCCTGATGTGGGCAAGATGCTCGGCGGGGAGGAGAAGGAGGAAGACCCCGACGCAGCAAAGAAGGAGGAGGAGAGGCAGGAGGCCCTGAGGCAGCAGGAGGAGGAGAGGAAGGCCAAGTATGCCAAGATGGAGGCTGAGAGGGAAGGCATGAGGCAAGGCATCAGGGATAAGGTACAACCACAATGACACACAGAATGCTACTGACCCATCGTTAACCCAACACCAGAAACAAATCAGGCTGTCACTGCCGGGAAATCAGCCAGCAAGACACAGAAAGACAAACAGGGAATCTTTCTAAAGTGAATTCTTAATCAGTGCTAACAGAAATGGGAAAGTTGACAAGCAAAGATGAAAAATGATTTCATAGATTTGTGTTTTATCCACGAGACGTCACGTCTTTGCTTCATGACAGCGAGACTCTTTTCATAGCAGACGCGTGTTTGAAGAGAGACTGCTTAGTTTTTCTTTCATGTTATTTTTAGCCGTTATAAAATAGATCAGTGGAGCACGAGGAAGGAGCTGCAGAAAAGAGTGAGAGAGAGAGACGGGTAGAAAGCAGCAGACGAAGAACATATTTGGCCTTGATGAAAAAGAATATGTTTGAATATTCAGACAGAAATGTCGGGGTCAGGCAGAGTGTTGTGGTAAAAATGTAAACAGCTATCCAATAATAGGTCCTTACAGAGAGCGTTGTTGAAGCTCCTGTGAAGTGCTCATCAAACACTTAGAAATTAATACTGATGCCTATAAAAGCAAATGAGACCTTCAGCGACAGGATTTCTACGTTGTTATTTTTATTTCCTGAAACCTCTGCTGGTGAGCAGTTATCAGACGATGTGACAAAAACCGCCCTTTAAGACTTTTACACCAACAGAGATTCATTGTGAGCTGTGTGACAGACAGTTAAAGGCTGTCATTTTCTCCAGATCCACTTTTTAAGATTTTGGTAGAAATTGTCTTTATGTCCTGACAGAAATGAATAACTCATGTTCTCTGAAAAGGGAACAAAGGAAATCTGTCATCTGTATCAGTCTGTAAAAACTTCGACCAATGTCTGCCACGAGGTACCAATCTGATGAACCAATCAGAAGCCTCCCTGTCTCCCTGCTCGCTCTCTACCTCTTGCGTGCTCAAGCTCACACTCAAAGCGCGTCACCGATGACTTTAGGAGTTTATACTGTGAGTTTACTTACCGCTGAATGAGACATGAGAGGACGTAGTTTCTACACAATGTAAGAGATGAGCTGAGGTCCACTTCTGGAGAGACGGCGCTCGTTCATGTAAGTGAGGGGGCGTGGCTTATGAGGGAGCACAGAGGGGAGGTGGTGGGTGCAGACGGAGCACTGAGGGAATGCTACTTTCAAAATCATGGTAGTTTTAGAAAATGACCAACCCTGTCTTTAAAATAAAGAAGGATGATATTTCTGTTGCTTGAACAGGAGGGGATCACGTTTGTCCACAGGGGTCGCTAAAATCGATAAAACCTGAATGTTCTTTGCAGAAGCTGCTGGAGTACACATGAATTGTGCCTTAGACCCCCTCTTTAGTCGGACTTACGGAATACGTTTTTTTTGTCATAAGAAGCGTTACTAGACATTCAGAAACAGAGTAGGGCGGGGTTTGGCAACCCTCGAGCTGTGGGATCTAGCGATGTAGCCGTTATGCTAGGTGCTCCGTCTAGGTATATTTTCCGCCCATATGATCGGCATTTAAGACCATTTAACGAGCAGGTTATCGATCTCCCTCACTCTGTACCCCTCAAATATGTCGTAGGAGAGAGAGAGAGAGAGAGAGAGATGTCCTCTGTTAGGTCTTTGAATGCAAAACACCAAACTTCAAACGATGTATTAAGTCATCTTTTCTTCTTTTTTTTACTAATCCCAAACCTGGACTTTTTTTTTGTCTTTTTTTTACTTCGTATATCTCTCTCTTTATTCTCCATACATGTGTTTGCATCCTTGCTGAATCCTTTATCTAATGGCATCGTGTTTGCTTTAAGTCCCCTCTGCACTCACGTGAGGCCGGCGGGCTGCAGACACACACAGAGCGAGAGAGAGAGAGAGAGGGAGAGAGAGAGAGAGAGATAGTCTGTGGGTGGGGCGGCTCTTAGGGAAATACGGTGAATCAGCGGGATGAAAAAGCAGCCCCCCCCCCCCCCCCCCACCCCCCGGGCTCCTCGACTCCTTCATTCTCCTTAAGTCCTCCCAGAGGAGAACGGCGAGCGAGGAACAACTCCCAGCATGCTCGTTACCAAAAGGTTTCTGTTCCGTCAGCCTCCTCCACAGCTCCGTCCCTCTGTGGCAGATACTGTGAGAAATGTCCATATAATGTGTTATTCCAGTATATAGTCTATTCTGTGTCTTTATGGATGTTCACACAGGAGAATGACAGAGCAAATATGATAATGTAGAAAGATGTTATTGGGGGAATTTAACGGCTCTGACAATAACCAAGTTTTTCGCTCCACTCCCTCCTGCAGGCTGTCAATGAGAAAGTGAAAGGCAAACAGAGTGCATCCTTTTCTCTTTGCAGCTTTGGTGTCAACAGTTTTTCAAAGGTGGTCTGATTTTTTTTTTTTTTTTTTTTTACTTGTGCCCTTGTCAAACTAACGCCGGCCAGCACATTTTTTTTGACAGACACTGACAAAGTGTGAACCCGAGAGAGAGAGAGAGCGAGAGAAAGAGAGAGAGAGCGAGAGAGAGATGTAACCAAAGCATGTGTCCTCGGTTTTTGACATATTCCAAAGAATCGCTTTGAACGACACAGATGGAAACCACATAAAGAGAAACAGACACAAAGACGAGGGCTAACAACACAAAACCAGTAAAACGATCAAAAGGACAGATGAGGAGCTGAACGTATGTTATACTGAGATGTACTTACGACCCTTCATGCGACTTTAGAGCTTTTTTTAATGTCTGTCTTTTCTCCGCTATTAAACTACGCTAATGTTGTGTCCAGCAGATATGTGAAATATATGAAAGAATTATGCTTTTGACGATAAAAGCATGAAACTTGGCACACTGTTAGAGTATGGCCTAAGTGGGTTTTTTGGCTATAGGGCCATCACAATTTTGTCCAATGGCGGCCATTTTGAAAATGGCAAGTTTCATGCTTTTATCGTCAAAAGCACAATTCTTTCATATATTTCACATATCTGGTGGACTATTGATGAGTTTCACTGAAGTCCGATCCTCTGCAGCGTCCAATCAATGAGTGATGTTCAATAGGGTGGGCTTTCTGTAAGTAGTCTCATGGTTCCTCCATCCTCCATCCTGTGCGCCGAAATAGGAGACCATCCTTCATCATGGCGGCACGGAATGACTTCTGGTCCAAGCGAGGATTGAGGAGCAAGGAAACAAAAAATAAGAGACATGAGATGCACCCATAGAGACAGACATCCAGCCACACTCACATTCACACCTACGAGCAATTTAGAGTCAGCAGTTAACCTAACGAGCATGTCTTTGGACTGTGTGAGGAAGCCGGAGTACCCGGAGAGAACCCACACATGCACGGGGAGAACATGCAGACTCCACACAGAGAGGCTCCTGTCAGACGGGGATTCAAACCAGGAACCTCCTCGCTGTGAGGCAGCAGCACTTACCACTGCACAACGTGGCGATATTCTTAAACTAACCCTAACCCTTTGAAAATTTTGAAATGAATCCTGACACCAAAATCATTTATCAATATCATACCAATCCTTATCTGTTTCGAGCACATTCCCTCTGCATCTGTCTAAGTGTGCAGTATTTCCTTTTCTGTGTTTGACCAACAGTATGGCTTGAAAAAGCGCGAGGAGGCCGAAGCTGAGGCCGCCGCAGCTGCAGAGCAGCCCGCTGAGGGCAGCTTGACCCGGCCTAAGAAAGCCGTGCCGGCCGGCTGCGGCGACGAGGAGGAGGAGGAGAGCATCATGGACCAAGTGATGAAATACCTGCCAGGCCCGCTGCAAGACATGCTGAAGAAGTAGGCGAGAGCCAACGAATGCTAACGCTAACTAGCTTAGTTCAAGGGCTACATTCACAGCGCTGGCTTAAATCAGGGGTTTGTTTTTCATCCACATGACTTGATCTGAACTTTGAGCTCCGCTACTTCAAATAAAAACATTGTTTTGGTCTTTTTTTTACGTTTGGACAAATCACGAGTTTTAATGGCGGGGGAATGAGCCAGGCGTGAACCAGCTGTGTGAATGGAAGCCGTTAGACTAAGCTAGGCTAGGTGGACGTTAGCTTGACTGATGCTAACGTTAGCTCTGTTACACTGATGAAGCTAACAGTGAAAGCAGAGGGGCTAAAAAAAAACACAACGTTGGATGGTTTATCCTTCTAGTCTGAGCAGTTTTAAACTCCTTTTTCTGTCCTCTGCGAAGAGCTGCCGAGCTTTCTCGCAGCACTGAAAAATAATCTCCCCTTTCACTCTTATTTGTACATAAAATAAATAAAATACGTTACGAGCCTCGAGGTGGGCGAACAATCATAAGATATTATATGAAATTATTATGCTAACTGTGTGTCTGTCTCTAAAAGAACAAAAAAAATACATGTGATAACTTGATAAGCCATATTTTAAAAAGAAATGTAAAGACTGCTGTCGTGTGCCGTTTTGTGTTCGACCATGTCTCATGTTTATGTCAAACTTTTTGCACACAGTGTTACACTTTTCTGTGTCAGACCTGTCGTCCGTCTGCCCGATGCGCCCCCCCCCCGTAATGCCCCCGACATAAAGTGTGGTCGACCTCCATGTAGTCTAGTGTTTGAAATGTTTCTACTCCCCCCGTTCAGTGCGTCTCCTTCTCATGTCTTGCATGCCATTTGTCTGGACAAGTTTGTTGTGTGGAAATGTACAAACTCACCCCCCCTCCCCCCTCCTCCTTTCTCCTCTTCTTTGTCATGCAAAAAATATTAAGGCAATAACTCCTAAGTTTGAGTGTGTCACCTCCATGTCGATATAACTGTTAGTGATATGAGTAGACGAAAAAAAAAAAAAAGACAACGATACTAATGCATTCAGGATGTTTAATTTGCAGGGTTTTTAGACTTTTCTTTCATGTTGTTTTTCGTTGTTTTTGGATGAAGAATGACCGTGTCACCGTTCCTACGACAGCCAAAACCTTAAGCTTTCAGCCATAAAACCAGAACCTACAGAATATATACTCGTACTATCAGGATCTACTACTTGGGAACGGATACTGAATGAGTCTGAGTGAATAAATAAAAACATCTACAGCTTTGATTTGTCAGATACGGTTGGGGATAGATGTGTGTTTGTGTCATGTGAAGAGAAACAGCCCCCCCTCCCTCCCCCTCCGGTCCACCCTCTGTACTCTCACAGTGTGGTGAATAAAGTCAAACAGTTGAAAAGAAGACATGATGATGTGATTCCACTCGTTGGTGTAGACGTGAGAATGAGACACAGATGGCGACCTGATATGCCATGAGCAATAAAGGATTATCATGTATGTTTCTGCCTGAACTTCAATAAAAACTTTAAACCTTGTTCACAGACAATAAAAACGCACCCTCCTCTGTTCTGTGTGCCTTTTTTTTTTTTTGTACATACCTGATCTCCTCACGGTCATAACCTGAGGGCCTCAGCCAAGGCTCTGCTCGCCATTCCTCAATCAAGGGCCAAGAGTGACCGGGCCTTCTCCATCAGGGCCCCACTCCCCACCACCCCACCCTCTGGAACAACAAACAATCGCACAGCGTTTCATACATGTACCCAGGGCGGCCGCCCATAATGGGGGAAAAAGGGGAAAGCTTTCTGGGGCCCAGTTTCATGGGGGGAGGGCCTGTGGAGGTTAGCAAAGAAAACAAAGTCCATCCTCATTTAAAGCAACAATCACCAATTTAAATGTTACACCTTGATACTCACCATCACCATCACCTCAACTAACAAACACAAATTTTATTTATTGTTTCTTTACTCAAATGTAGCCCGTCTCTTCTTAAAATGAAATGAGCATTTTTGTTTTTGTAATGTCACTGACGTAAGCGGGCCCAGTCACTTTAAAGTAATGGTAGTTTCCACCAGATCCACTTTTTAAGATTTTGGTTGAAATTGTCTTTAGGTCCTGACAGAAATTAATAACTCATGTTCTCTGAAAAAGGAACAAAGAAAATCCGTCATCTGTATCAGTTGTAAGTCTGTAAAAACTTTGACCAATGTCTGCAACGAGGTACCAAACTGATGAACCAATCACACGCCTCCCTGTCTCCCTGTTCGCTCTCTACCTCTTGCGTGCTGTAGCCCACACTCAAAGCGCGTCACCGATGACTTTAGGAGTTTATACTGTGAGTTTACTTACCGCTGAATGAGACATGAGAGGACGTAGTTTCTACACAATGCAAGAGATGATCTGAGGTCCACTTCTGGAGAGACAACGCTCATTCATATAAGCGAGGGGGCGTGGCTTATGAGGGAGCACAGAGGGGAGGGGGTGTAGACGGAGCACTGAGGGAATGCTACTTTTAATATCAAGCTAGTTTTTGAAAATTACAAAGTCAGGACGCCAGAAAAAGAAAGAAGAAAAGGAGGCAGCTGGCTTGGGGATTTGACCCCAACAAGAATTTTTTCAGTCAGCTCCAAAGTCTGATGGGAGCCAGGCAGAGGGAGCTAGGAGGCTAACAGTACTGATCGAATGTGGATACTTTGATTTAAATCATATCCTGGTACGGCCCACACACCGGGCCTTTCAGGCCACAATTATGTGGGCCAGGCCTGCAGTACCTCACTGCTTTTAACTGCACCTTAAAGTCTTTCCCTTCTTATACACACACTTTATATTTAGCTTTATTTATTTTTATTTGTCTAGCGTCTTGAGGCCAGATGCGACAGAATTGTGTTCTACTGTGTAACTCTAGTACAGAGTACTGAATGTCAATAAAGGGTATTGAAATGTAGTACTACTGTTGGCCGAAAGAGGGCAGCCGTGAGACGACTCGCTGCACTTCGCCCATCCTGCCACTGGGTGTCACTGTTGTCTTCATCTGTGGGAACAATGCTGCACACACAGACTTACTAGAAACAGAGTGCAGATAATATTTCAAGCTTTATTTATTTCAATAACAAAAACAAAAATAAAATCAACCAAAAAAAAAAAAAAGTGAACTATCTAACAAAAACACAAAATCAAGCACTAAAATATGAGCAAACAGGACGCACACACAGACCGAGTGAAAAGAGTCCTCTTCACCTTTAGCATTCAGTGACTTCATATTTCACTCATGTTTACATTCATAGCTGACATTTGTTGAACACCTGCAGCACGGACAGGTAAGAATCAGAGCAGAGACATACAACGTCACGTTACACGTCATAATCGGACCCTTAAAACACGCGGTGAATGATCTCTGAGTGTCAGGAACACGCACACACGTTTTCGTCACTGAAACACTGATGGGGTAGCAGTGGGTATGGTCTACCTGTGGTTCTGTAAATGGTAGTTTAGCCATTCGACTCAGGTGTGCAGCCCCTCTCTCTCTTTCTTTTTGTCTTAGGGCGACAGATCGGCGTCAGTTCTCGGTGAAGTAGCAGCTGACCCTTCTTTTGCAAAGGTGCCGTTGATCAGAGCTGCAACATGTACAGCCGTGTTTATCATGAACAGCTGGATGTAAACATGTTTTCAGAGACATGTTTGGCAGGAACATTTTCCATTGGGAGCTTTTAAAGACGCGACCCGGGACCAGAGGTTAGTTCAGAGGTTAGACCATGTTATCAGCCAACGAGCATTTCCAAACAAACAGCATATAGTCTTCTCATAATTATTTAGGGAATAGGAGGAAATGTATCATTCATTCTTTCAAAATTCAATAGTTTATCCTGTTGTCTCCAATTTGACGTGTACGTTATGGTGCATTCATGTATTCTCGGAATCATCGGAAAAACTCGGAAACTAGGAAAAGAATTAGGTGCAAAGTTGACGACATAATCTTCATCACGGGGGGCAAAATATGTTTAGTTAATGTTTAGATACTTTTTATTAATTTTCTGAAATATAACTTGTAACAGAGACATTATACACATCTTGTTCTTCGTGGCATCGACGATGTTTTTGGCTGATGTTTAAATATTTCAAACTGTAAGCACGTAAACACACTGAAGTAGGAAGACTGACTTCACAACTCGGAAACTTGGACAATCCGAGGAGCACCTGAATGCAGCATTAGTGTGTGTGGTACGTCATCTGTGGACCTGGGTGACGGTGGTAAGTACCCCAACTCAATTCAGTCAAGTTCTTCCTGCATTTACTAATAAGTTTAAAGATTCATTTTGGGCTTCTTTATTCCTTTTTTTAAAGATGGAATCAGAAGGTGGGGAGAGAGAGGGAGAGAGGGAGAGAGAGGGAGAGGACAGACATGCAGGAAAGATGCCACAGGTCGGATTCGAACCCGGGCTGCACGCTTTGAGGAACAAAACCTCTGCACATGGGGCGCTCGAACTAACCACTGGGCTACCGGCCTCCTAAAATTGAAAATTTTTGATCAGAGCATTTTTTGGTATCCGATTTTTTGGGCAAAGAACGGAATAAGGAATCAGCTTTTACATTTTCCGGTTTGGATTCTCAATTGAACATTAAAAGAATAAATGATACACTGAAGGGTCAGACGGCTGAATTAGTACAAAACGTTTGGGTTCAGGCTCTTCAAAGGAAAACCTGTAATGAACAGTACCAGTTGGCTTCGTATGACATCACACATCGAAGCTCCAGTAAAAACACATGAACACAAACAATCATCGAGCCTGACCTGGTTCAAGGTGTAACAGAAGTCCTTTCAGGCTGTTATCACCTGATTTAGCTTTAAAGTTGTTATGATACCTGAATTTTAAACTTCAGTACGACCATCGTAAAAATCGAACGACACCGATACCTGATTGGACACCGTGCAGAAACATAAGTAGAGGTCCTAGGTGCCCAATGAAGGGCAATTTCTTGTTTTAAATGAGCAAAAATGTCAAGCAAACTCCTGCACATTTTTTAAAATTGCACACGTTGGCAACACACCGAAATGTTGCCAACATATTTAGACAGCGTGTGCAGGAGTGTGACTGCATGTCTGATGGCTTCACTCGTCTTCTACGCACATGTCTAATGAAAAAGATGTTTTTTTTAAAAGGAAGAATGTGCGACATGTTAGACATAAATACAGCAGAGATCAAGTGTATCCTGTGTAAATGTGTCTCTGAGTCATGACTGTCTACAGTGAGTGAGAAGCTCGAGTCCCTCTGGCTGTGTTGTTGTCAGAGCCATGTTTACATGGACGGGCCGGCCGGCTCCTCCCCTTGTGTATAAAAGCTGTTTTAGTCAAGGACTAGAGAGAAGAAGAACATACTCACTGATTATTTGGATGTTAGTAAGAGTTTTTAGATCACGCTCATTCTGTGTCGGTTTTCATGCAATGTGAAGCTACGAGCGAACTAAAGAGCGCTAACATTAGCATGCTAACACACCAATGCAGGACACAGGTGATTGCAGCTCGAGCCAAGGACAATTTCGTCCGACGCTTGCGCTAAAGGGGAGGGGGGTTGGAGGTGTGGCCAAACAGCAGTTTGTTTTGGTTTCATGCTGGTGCTCAAGGGCGACATCTACTGGATTAAAAAAGGTTGCACATTCTTCCTTTTCGATATGAACCATCATACATCGTTTTAAAACACATGGTATCCAAACGTTTCAAAAGTGTGTGCGGTTGAAGGTTATAAAGTCTAAATAAAAATACTGTTTCTGTGGGTTATTTTGTCCTGCCTCTGCTATTCCCAGCTAGCAGAAATCCTCTGCAGAACCTGAAGGCTTCCTCATGTTGCACAGAAACATGTATTCAGAGTTTAACAGTTTGATATGCAGACACTAAACGTTTTAACACTCTGCAGAGCAATCAACCCAAGCTTCGTTGTGTATTGAAACGTCTTCTCTGTCCTATAACCATCACAAATAAATATACTCTGCTAATAAATAGCAACACATCTCACAGGAGTCAGCTTTATGAATCCATTCGGTCTACAACTAAAGAACTCGTCGTGATGGGACTTCAGCTTCGGAGACACTCGAAGCTTTTGGGAACAGCGTCAGAGAAAAGCACAACTCATTTACAGAATAATTAGAATTCATTCAACTCCTACAGAGAAACAGGGACGGCTTAAAGTTCCCCGCCATCTTTTAACGAGCCGCCATGTAAAACCAGACCTCCCGCCCTCTTTACAAAGGATATGAGACACTCTCGAAGCGATATGAAATGATTCATCATGACAAAAGAAAGCCTCGTCTGGTTAGTTTGTACAAAGACTTACAGCATTTCAAGCCTTGATCCAATTTAAACTTCTCAAAAGAACACAAAATAATCTGTATAAAATCTCACCGTCTGCATGCACTGAGCGCTCCTTGACGTTAAACAGAGGCTTAGAAAGTAGAGAGAGAGTTCAGAGGTCGCCTCCAAACTCTCAACATTTGAACCTGAAGGTGTGTTCACGGACTTCTGCAGGCCGTCAAGAGGAGGAGAGGCGGAGGAGGGTACCGAGTCGAGGTGTGTAAAGATGGTCGGGGGAGATCGGGGGGGGGGGGGGTCAGAGGGTTGAGAGTAGCTCCGGTTTCTACACATTCGTCCGACACTTGGGGAAGATGGGTCCTCCCTCAAGCCTTCTCTTTCTTACTGCAGAGGGAGAGAGAAGGAGGGATGATGAAGAAAAGTGATGAAAGGAGAGGAGGGACAGACAAAGGAAAGGACACGAGGGGAGAGAGGGAAGGAATCAGGAGGAGAGTGCAGGACATTTTCTCATCATCATCATCATCAATAACAATAATTTGATCTGAAGCAGAGCAGAGCTGACCCGCCTCTTTATAAAACAAAGTGCAGAGAAGAAGGAAAGAGACAGCGCCATGTCTTCCACTGGCTGCACATTAAGGTTAGTAACAATAAAAACAAAACTACATTCCCCAAACTGAATCTGTGTTGTGCATTCAAACTAAACTAAATTGACTTGAGTGTTTTTCTTTGTCGATATGCTACTAAAACTAAAACTAAACTGTAAATGGAGTTTCCTTGGCTTTCGACATTCAGCATCAAGCGAACACTTTTGAACTTCTGCTGATATTCCCCCATGGATATGCAAAGTCACCCCTTCAAAAAAGCTTTAGCGGCCAATATGGTGAAAAATAACTATTCTTTTTCTCAGTTTAATCTTCATTTTTGAATGTGAAAAAGTTGTACCAAAGACATTTCCTAAACGTCAGGAAGATCGGCAGTTAGCTTGTGCTGGCGTGCTAAATTATCGGCCTTTCCATCACAACAAATGTAATATTCTCAGGTAGCTTGCAGTGTAGGTTTAAAGAAGTAAACGTACTGGCTAACCCTGCTTGGGCCCAACGAACATTTCTACTAACTCTACCTCACTAAAGAGGTCTGATGACTCAATCATTTCTAACTTCAAAATTCTAGATTTTTTTTTTACTCATAAACTTGTAGTTCTCAGCCCCAAAATGTTGCTGACTTAAGCGACATGCCTTAAGGTCCTTGTCTATTTACGTTGGTATTTTAGTAACAAAACCTTCTGCAAATCAGTAAATTATCTGGGTCGACAACCAAGCTTTGGATGAAAGTGGTTGAAGCAGAAGAGAGGAACAGTGGTTGAGCCGAGAAGAATGAAAGCATCCAGAAAATCCAGGAAGAGAAGAAGCAGCTGTTTCAGAGAAGAGGCTGATCAGATGGGTAAAAAGACAAAAACATGGATATCACAAGACCATATAGGTGACGGAAGCGTCACAGATCAGCCAAAAGGAGATCAAGAAGAATGAAGAGGTGGACAGTTTCATTCTCATGTTGAGGACAGAAGAAGTGTAGAGCGGGTGAAGGGGTCCAGCATGTAGGACGATCAGTCAGAGTGTTTAAGGTCGCTCTCACATTTGAAGTCCGGCGGACACTGCGTGATACAGGGGTGAAGTTGTAACTAGGGTTGCCACCTGTCCCGTAAAATACAGAATCGTCCCGTATTTTACACTTTGATATTACGTCCCGCTTTGAATCAATACAGGACGCGGTTTTTCCCGTATTGATAAGATGCCTTGAACTCAGCATCATTCCGCCCGCATTCAGCCGGCTAGTTCCCGCCTCCTCAGAGCGTCCGCTGGTTTGTTTGGTTCTTTTTTGGCCTGAGCAATGAGAGCTCTTTAGTGATTGGGTGAGAGAAAGTCATAGGAGTCAGAAGGAAACATTTCTGCGGTTGCCTCTGATACCTGCACCATGCACCATTGAAACGTAAACGGATGCAGAAATACAGACTGGCTTGACAGTGTCAGTGAAAATGAATATAATGTAACGGAAACTATTGTAGGCCTACTTAATATATTTTCTCCCATGTTTATAGATAGGTTATTCCAGTATAGTTTGGATAGTGTGAACAGTTTTCAGTACATAAAACAAGAAGATGACATTTATTTTAGCCAAATCTGTATTCACACTATGGCCTGGGCGAGATATCATCAATACAACATCAATATATCGACAGTAGACATTTAATTAATAAAATAGTTCAAAACCATATTAATAGTATCATTCATGAGTTCATGAGAAAACAACAAATACGACAGACAGAAGGACAGAATAAAAATAAAAATACTATTAAATTCTTACTGTTTATTTAATTAAAAATCTGTCATCTTACTGCTCCCCTCTATGTTACAGCAGTGTCAAAAGCACTTCAATAATACTCTGTTAATGAATAAATGATAAGTTAATAACTTTATTTGAAGTTTAAGTTAGGTTGTAAATTAAATAGGCCTAGCTAGTAGTAATCATCTGCTGAAGTCGTGTTAGCTGCATTTCATTGTGCATACATTACTGTATCTGCCTTTACACTGAAGTTTTGTGTTTGTAAATTATTTCAGAAAAAAAGTGTTAATAAAGCACTTAAAACTTTAAGTATGACTCTTGATACTTCATTAAAACAACGTTTTAAATCGTGATTCACCACAACTAGTGCCCCACCCCACCGTTGGGCCAGTGGTGGTCAGGCCCCTACTGAGTTGCACCCCGCTGCAGGGTGTCCTTTATTTTTCTGCTTGGAAGGTGGCAACCCTAGTTGTAACGGTGTTAGCATACAGCAGTTTGCTAACACCAAAGACTTGTGTCAATCAGTGTACTTCTAGTGATGAAAGATACAACGGAAAACTCAAAGTACTTTGTCTTTTTTCGATTTTCTGATTTTTTAATTTTTAAAATCCAAAACAAAAAACGCCAACCAGAATTTACATTTTTAGACACTTCAAATCCATTATTACCCCTTTACCTTTTCTGAAGATTATTTCCTTTTTTAATATAGATGGAAATGGAAATAACAGGAGCAAAGCAGATGTTACCATAGCCAAACATCCCTAGTTGGGGCTGTAGCTCCGCCCACTGGCTGCTGCCATCTGGCCTAATGCTGCACGATGACCCCGAGGTAAACAACAGGACAGTGAAGAGTGGCATCCCATAGCGCAAATTTTGATATATAAAATGGAGATAAAGTTATATGTCGGCTGTGTCAGGTTAAACTGGCAGATCGACCGGAGCGATGTGTAAACACGCTTAGCACAGGCAGGTGGACGTTAACCTGTAAGGATGACTGAAGGCTGGAGTTGTTAGCAATGCTAACGCTAGCCACACTCTGCAAACATATTTTACATTGTTTAAAGATGGCCAAATTCAACCCACAATGCACTGCTTTTTGTGCTCTCACCTACGAGGAATCAAACTCTGGTGCACTTGGAAGCGAACCGAGACCCCCTGTTTTTAAGCGGATCGGAGTTCAGTTCTTTGGTCCTCACCAGGTTCATTTACGCATCACAACACCACTCAAACCAAACGGACTGTCCAAACGGACTAGAGCACCAGAGTTCGTCTGCTGAAACGCTCAATATGTTAGCCTTCTTTTGTTTTATTTCAAAGTGCTCTAATCTTAAAAATATTTAAAGTCCTATTACTTTCTTATGGATTCTCCAGACCTCCGTATAATCCAGTGGGTCGCCTTGTGGTGCAGAGGCTCTCTCTACACAAAAGATGCACTCTGAAAGTGTTTGGGACGAAGGAGAAAAGCAGCCGAAAGTGACACTGTCAGTTGTCTTTGCAAACCGGAGATGGCCAGCAGATGAAAAAGGCGTGATGAGAGACGTTTTGGAAAAGCAAGAGAAACTCTCAGAGGAGAGCGAAAGGTGGAGACAGCACTCTCCGGTGACGAGGGAAAGAAGAACCAAGGCAGAGGACAGACAAGCCTCAGCGGACAGACGGGGGTCATTACTTAGTCTTGGACTTGAACTTTTTCCCAAAGGCTCGCTCCAGCTCAGGCACGGACAGAGTGAGGGTGAAGGAGCCGTCTGACTCTGACCTGACGGCCCGGGCTTAGAGACCATGAGGGGGAGAAAAACGTTATGACAGGATTATGGCACACACACTCAATCACAGTTTGGGATGACGATCACGCTGTAAAAAAAACAAAACATGACATCACTGGTTATGAAAATGCATGCAAGAACATGAAAAGGCCCATTTTCTTCATTAGTTTGTGTTTGTTCGCTCTCTCATGCAGAGACTCTTTCCTAAGTGATGATGTCATGACTTAGAAAAGCTGCTGTTTTGATTGGCTGAGGCTCTCTGGCCGCACTGCTTTGCTGAGTTGCTGGTTGATGATATCACTCAGATTCTTTTATTAGAGTGCGATTAAAGTCGAAACCGAAGGAGATAGAGAGAAGATAAAGTGTCAGCACCGACGTGCGTAGCAACAAAAGCTCACAAATGCAATAATGAGCTTGTGTCCGAGTTAGATAACGAACAGACACACAAGTCATCAGATACAGTTTGCTTTAAGCTCAGGTCATAAACTTCTCAAGTCAGCTTCTCAGAGATGTTATATAATGAGAATGTGAGTTTGTATGCGTTTTTTTTCAGGGCTCAGAGCTGTATCTGTGTGTGTGTGTGTGTGTGTGTGTGTTCGTGTGTGTGTGTGTGTGTGTGTGTGTGTGTGTGTGTGTGTGTGTGTGTGTGTGTGTGTGTGTGTGTGTGTTCCGTGTGTGTAACCCACCCAGGTCGTTGTTGTTCATCATGGCGTTGGAGCCCCGGAGGCGCGGGCCCTGCTGGGTGAAGTGATATCCAAACTTCAGCAGCGTGGTGTTTTTCTCCAGCATGCTGGCTATCTCCATTTCAACCTTGTTGCCTAACGGCTGGCTCTGGAGTTTGGAGAGAGAGAGAGAGAGAGAGAGAGAGAGAGAGAGAGAGAGAGAGAGAGAGAGAGGGTGAGGCGGGAGAGAAGGAGGAGGGGATAGAAAGGAGAAGACGTTAGCAAAAGTCAGGATTTGCCGTTGAAAATGTAGCCAGGGGAGAGGTTGGAGATGGAGTAAAGAAGCAAGAATAACTGCCTCACGTCAACAATAAATTAACTTTCTTCTTATGCAGATAATACACAGTTATATCTGCCAGGGTACAACCATGACTGAATGCCAGTCAATCACAGGAACATGTAGAGACAGACAACCAGCCACAATCACATTCAAACCTACTGCCAATCAACCAAACGAGGGAGAACATGCAGACTCCACACAGAGAGGCTCCTGTCACACGGGGGTTCAAACCAGGAACCTGTTGTGTCATTGTGTGTGGCAGTTTGTACCTGATTGTCTATCTTGAGCTCATGTAGCGTGGTGTTACCCTGCAGTGACCCGATGAGGGACAGGATTCCTGTTCCTGTGATGAAGTTAGACTCAACGTTCAGGCTCTTCAGCGTCGTGTTCACCTTCAACATCTCTGCCAGGGCCTGGTGGAAACACACACAGCATGTACACACAAGAAGAACAACCAACATGTCGGTCTATATAATCCAAACAAATCCGATGTTAAACGATTTGATCTCGCCTGGCCTGGCTCTGAGAGAAACGTAACACTTGTCGACTTACGAACGCTACGGGGTCGTTGCTCCTGGTTCCAACAATACTAAACCTCTCCACCACACTGTTAGTGATCAGAGCCTCTGCGTACGCCTTCAGAGTCTTGATGGGGATGTTCTGAGAGAAACAAAAACATACTGTTTGAGCACACGTTTTCTGAAAAGTGGAGCAAAGAAAAAGATAGATAGATACTGTATTGATCCCGAGGGAAATCCAAAGCATCCAGTAGCAGGTTAAAAAGATGACATAAAACATTTGTTACAAATTAACCACAAAACCGACGCCCCCCTCCCATACATATATATTAACCCAAAAAAAAAGATTTAAAGAATACCCCTAGATGAAAAAAAACTTAAACCTGTGCAATTAAAAAAATAAAAAAAACAAAAAATAAAAAGACTTATTCAAGACGGAGAGGATGGACTTTTCTCATCATTGGGGGGTTTGTAGACGGACTAGAGACTCATATTAGTGTTAGAGGAACATGATGAAGTGTGCTTTAATGTTATTGTGCAGCAGTCGCTCAGTGTGTAGCAACTTGTGTTGGGAACCGGAGAGTCGCTGATTTAAGTCTGGAACAAGTCTGGAAATTGGTCAGGACAGTTCACTGACCTGGAGCTGCTCGGGCGCTCTTACATGTGCAGCCCCCTCACTCTGACATCTCTCCATCAGTGCACATTCATAGGATCCTGTTTGTGCATGTGTGTGTAGTTCAGCCTGTGTGTGTGCAGCATGTTCAACAACAGAGTGTAAAATGTATTTCCCCTCGAGGGATTAATAACGGAGACGTTCTTCTTCTTCTTAAAACCAAAAACTGCAAGAGCGCTCCTGCAAACTGTCTGATTTTCACAAATACGTTGGGGAAGTTTCAGTATGTGTTGTAAACGTGTTTGAGTAAAAAACATTTTTAGAACCGTAAAGCGAACATGCACGCATCCACACAGACACACACGCACGCACGCACTCACTCTGATGTTGTTGAGGTTGACCTCCACCAGGTCTGGGTCGTTCCTCTTCATCCTCTGCAGGGTCTCTTCTACGTCGGTGTCGTTAGGCTCTTCATCGGGGACTGGTTTATACTGGGTGCACTGGATCACACCTTCAACACATTCAGACTGTTGATTAAACGAGTCACGGCAGGAAAGGTTTTCTTTTAAACATGTTTGGACTCTATTCCTGCTCAAGAGATAAAGTATGAGAAATGAGGACACCACATTTCTTTGAGTTACTCAAGAATGAAGTGTATTTCAAGTTTTGAGATAAAAGCCGAGAATGTCGTTCACTGTCGTCTCTATGAGGTACACGTCTTCTTTTTGTCTCCATGTAAAACTTAACCAGTAACAAACTTCATATGTGCTGTTTTGTGTCGCTCTAGAGCAACAAATCAGAATCTGAAAATAACAGCTCAAACTCTTTGTGATTTTGTTTAATTTGAAAGTAAAGGAGCCCCTTCTCTGTCACAGCTCACAAAAAGCTTAAAATAAAGATTGCATATTAGCTATATCTCAGTTTTTATTTATGTCTGCTCTTCATCATGTTTTAAACATCACCTGTGTTTGCAACATCTCCCTCCTGAATCCGAAATAAATCTTATCTTAAAATAAAAATGTTTTTTTGTTCACTGATTTGCACTTCCACATGTAAAGCCCGGGGGGTGTACTTGCTTTTGACTAGGCGTACACATGACATCAGCCTTGCATATCCTCAAAAATCAACACTACACTTCTAGGAAATGCAATATGCATACAACCACTAGGAGCAGTGTAGAGTTGTGTGGTTGCACCCTCTAGAGCAGTGATACTCAACCTGAGGCTCTCGAACCACATGTGGCTCATTTGGGACTAGTTGTGGCTCTTTTAGGTCCTACTTGAAAAAAAAAAAAAAATCCAAAGTAATTATTTAAAAAAGGGAAAAATTGTCAGCAGAAATTATTCTTTGCAAGTCATGTCACTGTGTTCCCCACACACATTTTAGGAAAGAAAGAGTTTTTTTGATTGTGGCTCTTGCAGAAATATTAAGTTAAGTCTAACCAGGCTGAGTACCACTGCTCTACAAGAATCCTCCAGTAACACGCGATGTAGGTAGGTAAATATAGAGGCAGCAGGTTGTCTACAAGTACGCATGGTTCAAAAGCAAGAATATTTGAGCCTTAAGGGGAACTGACAGCAACCTTTAGCTTCGTCTGACTGCATCAAAGTAGTGTACAAGCATGAACACTACACTCCGTCCACAAGGTGCAATGTACACATGCTGAGTGAGAAAGCATTGCTCGACTACATCCAAAGTGTTTTTTTTTTTTAAATTTAGAGCAAAGGTTCAAATCGTGATGACGATAACATCGCGATTAATTGTGCAGCCCTGAAACATGAATCCTGACTGTTCGTTCTGGAGGAGCGACATTTCTGCTTATTGACTTAGCACTCTGATTGAATCTGTGTAACTATATTTGTGCATGCACCGAGTGCAACGACTGTAAGTGAGTCAATCATCTTTCATAAAATAAACCACAACTCTGCCAGCATGAGATCATTCCTCTTGATTGCAGTCCAACTCCACTCTCCTCCACATTTTTCTTAAATGAGGTCATATTTGCTTCGGACTAGTTGAGTGATCTGCTTTCTTTTAGCAATCATTTAACTCGCTTCTTGATATAAACCCAGATGTGTCTGTGATGAAAACCAAGTGAAGACAGATCGCTCAGCTATCAGATAAGAGACTCAGTTACATAAGTTTGTTGTGCATGTGCCGAGGTGTGTGCATACTGTTGAGGCCTTGCTTGTTGACTATGGTGCTGCTGGCCAGGGCTTCATAGTACTGCTGGTTACTCATCAGGGTGTGCATACCCAGGATGGCTGGAAGACAGCAAGAAGACTGAGTGAGGACGGAGAGGACAAAGGAAACAGACAGAGTGGTAGAAGAAGAAACAGAGGAAATGTTGAGAAAGGTCAATAGATGTAATGATTGTCATGTCACAGACCCCCCCCCCCCCCCTCCATGCACAAAACTACTTGCAGAAAACAAGACAAACGTGTCACAGATTCACAAACAAGCAGCTGTTTGTTATGATACACTGTGACTGGTTTAACACACGGCAGCTCCACCTGCTTCATAAAAACTGTAAAGGAAGGTTTCACCGTATGAAAAAGTTCTACTTGAGCAACCAAACTCGCCTGGCAGTGGTGACGCTGAAATAAGTTTCTAAACTGAGCAGCTACTCTTGAGGACGCTATATAAACGGAATGATTCAGGGAGGATTATCACCTCATCTGTTTGTCAGAAAGATGGAGAGCATGAGAACGGAGCGCTTTGCAAAAGACATAAACAGTTAAGGAACACATGCTGCTCTTAAAAGAGGAACGGCATGCTGCCTTCCACAACTTCTGGGACTTTTGGAGCTTAATGAAATATCTCTCAGGCAGCAGGTTTTGGCTTATGACTTGAACATTTTCAGTCACCTTAAAAGCCATTTTGATAAAAGTTTTTACATGCAGCAGAAATAATGGCCACCGTCAAAGATGTTAGTCACACATTAGAGAGAACGGAAGGCTACCTCTGTGTAATGTATGTTCTGTAAAGCCATGCGAAGCAGTTTGCACACATGCACTCCTGAAAATTTCTAGACAATTTCAAGCAGGCTTCCTGATTTTCCCGTTCACACATGCGCCTCACAGTACGGGACTTTCCCCGTCAGATGGGAGGCAAAAACATGACGCAAAATAACGACCCAGGGAGTGGCTAACAAAGCAACACAGTATGATTTTGTCTTAAATCAGTGCTTCATGTAGTTCGACAAATTCACTGAATCATGAAAGAGCGGAGAAGGACATACTTGCAAACATAAAATATAATGAAGCAGTTATGTGCACATGAGCCCCTTTTAGACTGCAGGAACTTTCCCCCAGAACTAGGGACCTTTTGAAGAACTATGTGCATTTCGACTGCAGGAACCAGGGTCTAAATTTAGTTCTTGGGTAAGAGATCTACCCCTTAAAAAGACCCTGCTAGGGGGCTAGTACTTTCTAAAGGTCTAGGGACTAGGGACTGACTGATGTAGGTTTTTTGGGGCAGACACCGATGTATTCTGCTGTTGGACTGTGTACATGAACAGTATCTCGGGTACAGAACTATATTACTAATGTGGACGCAGACCAGCAGAGGAGCGGGGCGGGGGGACTAAAAATAATCCTGTAAATGCTGTTTGCCACAGGAACCATTTAGTCCTTTGAAGAGAAGCCCCAGGAACTTAAAGTTCTGGGAACCTTTGGCCAAAAAGGGGCTTTAAATCGCATCGGCAGAGCGCCAGTTGCAGGAGAGAAACTTCAACCTCACCCTCCCGCTCGCTAGCCGGTAATAGTTCTGAATATTTCCTGCTGCGTTCTCACATCAGCTCACCACAGCTGCAGGTGGAAAATCAACTCAGGCAACGGCAGGAAAAACTCTGAGTTAAGATTCAGCTGTTTGCGTTCACACATGAAGCTCACCCCTGTAAATGTCAGGAAGTTTTCAGGAGTTTTGTGCTACTTCATGAACATTCTCAATGTCTGGGTGTGTCACTGAGACAAGCTGCATTCTTTAGCTGAGCATGTCGTCGACACAGAAGCAAACAAACAACAGAAACATGGAGAGGAGCTGACTCTTTGCATGCAGCCCTGCGTGCAGTCTGCAGATACCCTGGATGGTGGTCAGCTAGCAAACAGAGAAATCCAGCAGGGGTGAAGGAGGTGGAGGAGATGAAGGGACTGATGGAGGGATGAAGGGGAAGGGTGGAGGTAAGGTGGAAGGAGCGCTAGAGGAAATGGAGAAGATTAGGGTTACGGACAAACAAATGAATGAGGTGATTTTGAGGCTGTGATGGTGGTAATTAGTGGGAGAAGATAATGAAGGATCAGATACTGGAACTAAGGTCAGTTCAACCAATGAGATCCAGGGGATGAACATCAATCAATGCATGTTTTCATACTTAGCCTTCTCATCTTAAAAATCCGGATAAAAATAGGATGAACTTTTGCAAAGAAGTATATTCCGAAAGAGCTCAACAGTGGCCGCCAACTTTTTTTAGCAGCTCTGGTTCCGAAGGTAAATTTCCCCGTTCAAATCCTCTGTTGACATTTCACAAAATCCTGTAACCATGACAACCAGCTACGCCAATGCTCGTGACTATTAACATTTGCCAAAAAGGCGTTAAAAACGGAGAAAAAGACAAAAGGTAAAAAGGAACTACACATCCCACAATGCATTGCGAATGATCCCTCTTCTTAAATGTAACTTTAGTCATTGTTATCGTATTTATTCTGTTAATACAAGTGTTTGTACTTTCTTGTAGTTTGTGTTGTTGAATATATAAATCTGCAAAAAAGGGGGGCTACATGTGCGGAGGCTGTGGTCCTTCAAGTGGGCTGTCTGGGTTCAAATCCAACCTCTGGCTCCTTTTCTGCATGTCTTTCCCCACTCTCACTGTCCCTGATGCCTGAGTCCATCCACTTCCCTATCTCTAAAAATAAAGGCATTAAAGAGCTCCAAAATAAACCTTAACAAAAAAAAAAGACCCCTTAAAGACCCTTTATTTTGAAAATCAAGTTTTTAACCTTGTTTACATATCCATATGGTGATTTAAATTGGTTTCAACTGTGGTTTTGCTGCATATCAAGGTTATTAGTACATTTCATGTTAGCTAACTGGCTAGCTAGCGTGATGGGACGGGAAACATTGCCATGGTAACAACAAGCTCCACCAATCAGAGCTGTTTCTCTCTAAACGAGGTTGATACAAGTTTGTGTCTCTTACAGGAGCATAAACCATCGTGTCACACTCAGGTAGCTCGTGGTCAGTCTACCTCAAATCGGCCAATTTAGAAAATGAACGGGATATTTACTTCCAGAACCAAACTGTTGAGCTCTTTTACGGTTGTCACGATACCAGAATTTTAAACTTCGATATGATACGAGTAAAAATCAAACCATCCTGATACCCGTTTTGATACAATGGCAACAAAAAAGGAAGAACTAGGCTCAGAGCATTGCAACAACACATAATGTGCATCATAGAAGGGCCCGCCTTGATGCTGGGGGAAGTTAGGCCTGAGGGGTAATTTTGATGGGGGGGAAATATGACAGAAATGAGGGAACATAGGGAGGACACCATGTTAAAGTCATTTTATTTTGAAAGGAAACAGAGCAACTTTTTGATGCAAAGAACAAAATACTGGCAGGAAATGGTTAAAATGACACCAGTGATGTATGCTCATGTGCCAATGGTGTGTGTGTGTGGTTACCTGCGATATCACACAGTTCAGCATCAGAAGCACTCGCCAGGGCTTCTTCTAGCTCCGGCTCCAGAGTCACGTTCTCCATGATGGGATCCACGATCTTCTTAGGCACCCAGGCTTTACCTACGACATGAAGGGAGAAATATAAACGGTTTAAAAACTGTGGAGGCAGCTGATAAGTGCATACGTAGCAGATAACTGCCGTAAGGATGAGCATCCAACACTTAGCTGATGTATTTAGTGTAAAAGGTCGACCTCCTCTCCGTGCTCGAGCTGAACTGGGATGAAGCCTCACATAGCTTTAAATGTTCAGAGGTCACTTCACTTGAGTCGGACTTCAGGCCACTAAGAGCGCTTTACACGACATGCCAAAAGTATCCCATTAAAGGCTCACTATGTGACTTTCAGAGCAGACCAAAACAAAGCTTTGGACACGCCTCCTTCATCCCTCAGCTCCCCCCCCTCCCCTTCTGTCTCCACACTTCCCCCGCCTCTCTTGTCCTGTTTCACTGTTTGTTTCTGTCTAGATAAAATATCAAGTCTGCATCGTTCAAAACTTTTGAGCAGGAGTGGGATATCCATCCATTATCTGTACTGCTTTTCCTGTCCTAGATCACGGGGGGCTGGAGCCGATCCCAGCTGTCATTGGGCGAGAGGCGGGGTTACACCCTGGACAATCAAAGGGCTGACAGCCACACTCACATTCACGTCTATTGGAAATTTAGAGGTCTCCAGTTAACCTAACGAGCATGTCTTTGGACTGTGGGAGGAAGCCGGAGTACCAGGAGTGAACCCACACATGCACGGGGAGAACATGCAAACTCCACACAGAGAGGCTCCTGTCAGATGGGGATTCAAACCACTGAGGCAGCTGCTAATCACTGTACAGTGATTGGGATAACTGGCCTAAAATAATTACGCTTATCCTAAGCAAAGTGCCGGATTCAGACTTGATTAAAGGAACATTATGTTATTTTTTAAGAAGGTCAAGCTTTTTTATAATTTGCCTTTCAATATGGTGTTTCTACGATGGCATAGTAGATAAAAAATACTTTATGGTCCTAAAAAATAAAGAATTTTGTCTGCATAAAATCTTTCACAAAATGAGAATGAATATCTTATATATAATATATTTACTTTAACAGAGCAATCAGTTAGATGTGTAGTAAATGAAATAATGAAATGACAGTTTTCTACAATGCTTTGAATTTGGACTGCAGTTCTCATTTTAAACACTAGGTGTCAGAGTTACATATCGCTCCTTTAAAGCAGCTGAGAGGGACTTTTAGGGACTAGGGACTAAGTATGTAGCATGTAGAGTCCCAACACAAAACAAAAAACAAAACAAAAACTGTTGTTTGCCGAGCTCGATGAACTATTACTCCGTCTCACCAACTTAATTCTTCTTTTTTCACTTCCACATTTTGTTTGTTTACGCTGTTTGTGACTTTTGCACATGCAGAGCGCTCGGTGCTCTCACAGAAAAAAAGAAATCTAACATACTAGACTTTGTGTTTGGAGGGATCGCGAGGCTTGAAGTGGCCTTTACTGTTGTTCACTTTGAAACATTACACAAGCTAAAACGATCGATTTCTGTGGCTGTCTGGTCCAAAACCCTACGTCTTCAAGATCAAGCTTTAAACGTGATAATGACATGTAGTCTGACCTCGGCATTACAGAAATATTAAAGATCTTAAAGTCTTCAAAGTTTAGTACAAGAAATAAAATATAAAGCCTGCAGTGGTTTGTGTTTCAAATGTAAAGGTCAAGCGAGGTAAGGTACCCCGCTGAGGTCTCTGAGAGGATCTCTGACATAACAGCTGGGTGAGGACCCTTCATCACGTCTCACTGGACCCGGGGCTGCCGTCACCATGTCTGACGGACTGTAAAGACCCTCAGATTTATGTCTTCACTGCTGTGTGTGTGGTCAGCTCCTCGAGTTTCAGTGGGACATTTTTTTGGATCCCCGTATAAAAACGAGCTGCTGGCAGCGGCAGGGCGAGACTTCGCCCTGAGCGTTGTCCTCGTCTGATCCCAAACATACCACCACAGTGCTGCAAATCCTTAACTGCAGGGTTAAAAGTTCAAAGGAGTACAATATCAACCTGCTTCACACTGCAGTGGAGCAAAGACTAATGCGCTTTGTTTCAGGTCAAACCAACAGGTGTTGCAGCGATGGAAGCGGGCAAGAGAACTGGTTCAGATAGAAGTGATTGTACCCGACCTAAAAAGCCTCTGCATGTTTCTAATAAGCTCCACGAGCAGAAACGTGCTCAAACTAGGATCAATATTGGAGATGTTTTTGAAAAATTGAGAGAGGTTAGAACACAGAAAGGTTTACAGACCGATGCAGAGCTGGATAAACACTGAAGCTTCAGTGTTCACCAATTTGAGTGTGAAACCAATTTAAATCACCATATGGATATGTAAACAAGGTTAAAAACTTGATTTTCAAAATAAAGGGTCTTTAAGTGGTGAAGGCCTTGTTATAAGTAGCCCCCCCCCCATTCTTTTTTTTTGTTAAGGTTTATTTTTGGGCTCTTTAATGCCATTACTTCTAGGGATAGGGAGGTGGATAGAGTCAGAAATCGGGGACAGTGAGAGTGGGGAATGACATGTGGACCCGGAAAACCCACTTGAAGGACCACAGCGTCATCACATGTAGCCCCCCCCTTTTTTAAATTGGTTTACACCTACAACCAAGGACGTCCATAAGGGGGGGGAAATGGGGGATCTTTCTGGGGCCCAGCTGCATGGAGGGGCCTATGAAGGTTAGCAAGGACACGATCCATCCTAATTTAAACAATGATCACCAAATTTGAGTTCGGACCTAAGAACTCACAATTTCAAGTTCAAGCAACAAAAATAAACATGTCATTGATTTTTGACTGTTTCAAAATGTTTAAACCCCCCTCTCGTTTGTTTTGTTGTTTTTAAATCTGTTATTTGTAATTCATCTTCTTACCTCTCTTCTCCCCCGTGTAGGGCACCAGGTCTTCTTTGTCAGGATGCTCTTTGGCCTGTTTCTCCAGGTGGGCGAGTAGATTGTCTCTCTGAAACGACCCCGTCGGAGCTTTCTTTGTCTGGTCTTTCTGCCGCATCCCAGCTGGCAACAATGCGTTCTAGATATGGATGAGAATGAACATGATCGGATCATAAATGAATGACTCTGAGGACTTCGGCATTACGTCAGGCTCACCGTAGATAGTGGTGATCTCAGTGATGTAAAAGAAGGACACTGCTGCATCTTTGAATGTCTCATTTCACTTTAACAAACTCTCAGACAGATCAGCTGACGAGTCCAAAGTAATATCCACCTTATGACATCACACATTGACCTTATGACATCACACACTGACCTTATGACATCACACATTGACCTATGTTACCGTTCCATTGAGCTGTTTCACCTCACTTTGGGATCCCTAACCACTTCCTGTTTCTGTGCTTAACTTCATTTCCTAACCTACAATCTATCATAAGGACCTTACTTTATTTCAAAATAAAAGCACACAGCAAGTAGAGTACTCCCAGATTAAGACAGGACAGAATTTCAAAATAAAAGCCTCACAATGTTATTTATAAATGCAAAATAATAGAATTTCAAACATGTGATTAAAAATGTGATTAATAGCGATTAACTCTTGAAATTTAGCGATTAATCATGCCTAAACAATTTCACTGTTAGACCTTTTCCTAAATGCTTTTTTTTCTCGAAAGAGCTGTAACTAAGCTCAGCCATCGTCTTTTTGGGCTTTTAATCGAGAGATAGGACAGTGGATAGAGCCCGAAATCAGGGAACGACATGCAGGAAAGGAGCCACAGGCCAGATTCAAACCCGGGCCGCCCACCTGAAGGACCACAGCCTCCACACATGGGGCGCGCGCACTAACCACTGCATCACCAGCGCCCCATCATGTCGTCTTTTTACATTCATATTGATTCCGAGACAGTGTAATACTTGTGTCCCAGTCTGTGAATTCATATTATGTTTTGGCACGGAAGGAGTGGGAGCTTGATATGCACACACACACAGAGCTGTGTTCCCTTGCTGGTTCTGCTGATACCTAGGGGGATCACTGCGTCCCACCATTACACCTCCGCTACATTCAGATTGAAGGCGAAACGGCACAGAGTAAAAATATCTGCCAGTGCAGAAAGCAGAATGTACTTGAAATTAAACATTACATCTTTTTGCAAGACAGTACTTTTTTTTAGAGCCTTAGAGACTTCTAACGAGGTAAAATTTGACATATTAGAGGTCACATGATGCTAAATCCACTTCACCATGTTTCTCTAACTCTTATATGTGTCTGTCTATAAACTCCCCAATGATGAGAAAAGTCCATCCTCTCTGTCTTTTGCCTGCTCCACTTTTCAGAAAATGTGTGCTCAAACAGGCCGTTTGGAAATTTTCCCTTCATGACATCACAAAGGGCAGTAGCCCCTCCCCCAGGTGGGTGACACTCCCACAGCTAGGTGTTTTTTCTGCCCTCTGAGTCTGCCTTCTCACCGTAAAAACAATAGGACATGCAGCGAGAAAGCCCTAGACACCCAAGCCCTTCCAGAGAGGGGGTGTGGTCAAACACAGCTCATTTACATATTTAAAGGTACAGACACAGAAACAGCCTGTTCTGAGCAGGGCTGAAATAGAGGGGTTTATAGACATGATCAAATACACGATCAGAGTGGATTTAGAACAAGAAACTTCACACACATGTTTTAGGGAGCTTCTTCAAACTTGTTAAATAAGCTGATATGTGACCTTTAAATCAAAGTCAGGTATGTATAAATGCTGGTACAGTATCTTTGCTCTGGTTAATGTAGCTCCCACATCAGTCAATCTCTCGGCTCCAGCTCCACACAGGGCAAAGACATTTCCCAGAGCCTCACAGCTCGGCGTGTTACTTTCAAGCTCAAGCAACATTTAGAAGCCAACTCTCACAAGAGCTACTAATAGCTTCATATCTTATCTTTCCTCTCAGCACTTGAACTCCTCTCTCTCTCTGTCTCTCTCACCCTTATTCATCTCTCTTAAAGCTTCCAAATAATAAGACAACAAAAGTGTAAGACAATTTTTTTTTTATGATATCAAAGTATTTACACTGTCACAGCAGGAATGTTTGGTTCTGCATGTCCAGTCTCCCTCTTCCTTTCCATTAGTGCTTCATAAATGTTCATGTGACTTACAGCAGTATTTATAGAGAAGTCGGGAGTATCTCACTCTCTCACCCCTGAGCTTTTTATGTCACAGGTTTGTTCAGCTACAGATAACAGGCACGCTTACAGTCCGACGTGTTATTTTTACCACACTGAGCCTCCTGTCCCTGCTCACTGTACTTCCCTCTTCTCCCTCAGTCCATCTCCACTGTACCTCATTTGGGTTTCTATCTTTCTCTCCTCCGTTTTGTTTTCCACAACAGAAAGCATCTACGAGCACATGCATGCAACAGGACCAGTCCACCAAGACCTCCACGTTCAGAGGAGCTGAGACACACAGCCTCACTTTAAGGATATGAGTGTAAGAAATTAAAGGGACAAACATTTCTAAACCGCCAATAAATTACAGACTTGCCATTCCAAGCAGCATATTTGCACTTTTAAGGGTCTTTCAGATAGGACGCGCTGGAGCCAATTCATTTTCTATGTGTTGCTTTGACACTGCGCTGAAGTTAAAAAATGTTCATATTAGGTGGAGCGCTCCAATAGGAGGGAAAATCAGATCACAACAGACGGTGTCCCACTTTCCTGAGCTCCAGTCTAAAGACGCACTGGGACATCGGAGAGAGAGTTCTAGTTTGTAAAGAAATGTCCGACAGTTTGGGAGTACCAGGTGTGTTTAAACCAGCAGCAGAAATGTGAAGCGGTCATTATAGTGCTGCAGCTTCTGGACGAGTCTGAACTCATCCTGTTGTGACCTGAGAATTACATGAACACACACCCTCTCCTTCTTCTTCTTCTTCTTTGGTCTCCTCCTCCTCAGCAGTAGAACGGTAAGAGCGTTCTACTGAAGAGTGGAAACATACAAACATACTGTGCATTCAAAAGACAGATATTTTCCCGACTATTGCTTAGGTCACCTAGCAACGGGCGGCATTGCTTTTTGCTCATGTGCGCTCCCCGCAGACTGAGGTGGCCCAGCTAAGGCCCTGACTTATGCAGGGTCGGCCCTGAAATTTGTGTCAAACACAACAAACGGACGAAGCAGCATCTGGGAGACCCAGCACTCCACGTCCAAGAAAAGGTCATAAATAATAACCAAGTGATCTCAGAGATTATTTCAGGGATTAAATGAGGCGAGCTCGTTCAGGCAGACAACTCGAGCTGCACTGATTTCACACTTCATTATCCACAATCACCTGACAACACCAAATTGGCGGTCAATTTAATCTGCAACATCTCCGCTCTCTCACTCTGCTCTTTCATCGCCGGCTCTGACCTGCAGAAGTTCTGCTCTCTCGCTCAGCTCCACCACCAGCAGAGCATCCACCTGTAGGCTCAGACTGGTGGGGTGGGGGGGGGGGGAGTTTAAGATATCATCCCATCACTCCTCAAAATTCTGCATGTAAAATAAAACTGTGAGGAGTGATGAGGTCGGAGCCTGGACGCCAAATGCAAGCTACTGTAAACAAATACAAAGGTGAGTTGTCTGACTGAAATGTAAATGTGTCTCTTAGATCAGATTTCAAGGGTGGCCGAGGCCGACCCCGGTGTTTTAGGGCACACTCACACCAGGCCCAGTCGCTCCGTACCGCGCCGAAGCAGGATTTCCCCCCCTCCCCTCCCCCAGTCCTCTACTGGCCTGCACTCACATTGCTCTAGTCCCAACGGGGCGTGAACACGGTTACCTCTCATACATCATCATCACCTCAAAATACGACTCACACATGGCTTTAGGACGTCATCATGAACTGCAGTTTACAAGAAGTGCGGTCTCAGAGTCAGCACAATGGAGAACAAAACGGAGAACATGAAGGCAACTTTACTGACGTTGTGGCTTATTTTGAGTGGTTTTGGTCGATTCTCCCAAAGCACACCTCATCCAACTGTGCAGAGCCAAGGAAGTCAGTACGGAGCATTCACAGTAGTCAAAGTAAGTGGACTCTGGGGGCCCGGTACAGATTGCCTGGTGTGAGTGCGCCTTTAGATAAAGTTAAAAACCAGTCAGAGCTAAAGTGCGTCTGTCCTGTATATTTGTGTTTTAGTACACACTGAGCTGCCCCACAGTTCTACTCTCTTAATAACTGAAAACAAATGAATCCTGGAACAATCACAGCACATTCAGCAGCTTACTGGACGTGATGTAGAAAGTCATGCTGGGAAGGTTACAGTTTGTCTCACAGCAAAGCAGCACTTAACTTTGTGTAACAAGTTACCCTCATAAACAGGGAAGTACGCACGCACTGCCTCCCACTGTTTCTACTGCTGACGTCACACACACACACACACACACACACACACACACACACACACGCACACACACGCACACACACACACACACACACACACACACACACACACACACACACACACAGCCCTTCCTGTCATCCCCTTGGCATTGAGGGGGAGTCCGGTCTCTCTGCGAGCAGTCAGACATTCATCAGAGAGCTATTACAGCTGCTGTCGCCATCTCAACCCGTGATACATCACTGAGGGAACAGAGCTGGCAGTGCGAGCATCATCTTCAGAAATAAACACAACACCTACAAGTATAACCCACAAAGTACATGTCCTGGATCACTCTGCTAGACTGGAATACGGACGTAAAGACACCTTACGATACACATATGGACAATTCAAATCGATGACACAAGAAATAGATATTTGGACACTCTTTATAAACCAGTAGGGGAAGTTTGTTCCCTGTGATCGCTGCACGATCATAGACTGTCTGCACGCCACCTCTACCATCTCCGTGCTCTAATGAACCTGCTGCATTATGTTTCCTGTTCTCCAGTATGTTCTTCTCCACTCTTTAGTTCACATTGAGATTCTGTTCAACTACACGTAGCATTGATAGAAAGACAAATATTCTGGGCGTGCGCCCCATGTATGGAGGCTATAGTCCTCCAAGCGGGCGGCCCCAGGTTCGAATCCCACCTGTGGCTCCTTTCCCGCATAACATTCCCCACTCTCTCACTCCCTGATTTCCAACTCTATCCACTGTCCGATCTCTACAATAAAGGCACAAAAAGCCCAAAAAGAAATCTTTAAAGACACATATTCTCATTACAGCGTCGTATAGAGGAGTCTGTTGATTCGTCCGCTACTGACAGCGATAGTCTCCTGCTGTGAGGTACATGTGTGAACAACCAGATCAGGAGGATTTTAGGAGCAGTCCTCCTGAAAGGATCTAGATATTTGCAGGAGTGCACGTGTGAAAACAGCTGATGTGGCACTCAAAGCACCTTTTATCAGCTGCTTTGTGCTAACGCTGTGGCAGCATCGTTTATACTACAACCTTCAGTGATGAGGCATTATAATGTTTGGAATTAAAACCGTTGGACTGCAAAGAACCAGAGATAAGCTCACTGCAATATAAATGCAAACACAGGTATATAGGACTACACACCATACTGCACTGTAATACATCAGGGGGCGATGTTTAGCCTGCGTGACCACATCACTTTCCGCTGACACCAACAAAGTGACATGAAATCCTCCTTATGGGCTCTGTATTCTAAACTTACGTCAGGATCCAGCTCCTCTAACTCATCCTCTAATCGCTGCAGCTCTTCCTCCGACAGCTTCTTCAGCAGCTCGTCCTCGTCTATGTCCCTGTACTTCTCCATCTCCTTCTTCAGCACCGACATGATGGACAGCACACCTCTGTGGAAAAGAGAATCAGTGTCTTCATCTCAAACATTTGGAAGGAGTAGGATGGATTTTTTAACCTTCAAGTTGCTTCATGGGATGTGAAAAGAAAGAAAACCAAACTTTTACTTTAGGATTTTTTTTATCTTTCTGAAATTTTTGCATGTAAGGTTGACATTTTGGAGATTTTTCAGAGATGTGATTTTCAGTGTTGCAAAGAGAAATTGACTGCAGAAACACAAAAGCAAGTTGAGTTTTACCATAGTTCTCTCCAGGGCCCGACCGATGCGGGATTTTGGGGCCGACACCAATATTGATATAAAAAAGAGAGAAAATCTTATGCCAATTTATCTAAGACCTGTAGAGGTATATAGTTTATTAGACCCTCAAATGCAGTTATCAAACATTTGGAAAAAATATAAAATGAAGACAAGATGGTCACTCAACTGGAAAGTAACTGAGCATGAACGTGCATCACCGCTCGACACTCTGGAGAGTGATGATGCTTGTTGTACTTGGAGCCCGGCCGATTAATCGGCCAGCCGATATTATTGGCTTATATAAGCTTATCCAGTGACTATCGGTATCGGCTAATTTTATCTCCGATATGCGCCGATATTACTTGATTTATTCACCAGTGAAAGATCATTTAATTTGAGTTTCATTGTGTTACACTAGCAGTTCTCTGCCACCAACAGAGGGCGCTGTTTGGATTACAACAAGCAGTTTCCAGTGACCATCTTCTTTTGGTTAAATGTATCTGTTTTCCACAAGTGTTTGATAATTGCATTTCAGGGATCAACACAATAAATCTGTATATATCTATTCATCTCTAAATATGGAACAAAGATCAAAGAAATTTATCAGCCAAATTATCAGTATCAGATTTTTTCTCTTCCTAATATCGATATCAGTATCAGCCTCAAAAACTCCATATCAGTCGGGCCCTAGTTGTAATCCATAGAGCACCCTCTGTTGGTGACAGCCAGGAAGAGACATGCAAGTGTACTACAATGATATTCAAATTAAATGTTATTTGTCTGGTGTATTTTGGAGGTAAATTTAGCAGATACCGAAATGCGGTCGATATTATCGGCATGCTGATCAATCGGTCGGGCTGTAACTCTCTCACCTCGATGACCCTTCCAAACGAGAAAGATCAAATGTAGGAAACCAGAGGCTCACAGGGATCCCAAAGTTTGGAAACAAGAATCTTTATCTGCAGACAGAATCAGCAGAGAGAGCACTTTTAAAATGAATCATGATGTCACATAGTGTCTGTTTTTACCCACAAACAAACTTAACTACTCACCTCAGTGTCCCCCCAGCTCAGGTATATAAAAGCAAAAGAACATCAAGTGCCCCGCAGCGCTCCTTGGCAAAGAGTCGGTCCTGGAGGAGGAAGAAGAGTGGAGGGATTTATCACTTAAAGTAAGGGAGGAAGAGTTACAGTAGGTCGTCCAGACAGAGACAGACAAGGAACTTAGTGTTCTTATTATATTCAGATCTCTGTTTGGCATAGAAGGTCTTCTTTCTTTAATTTCATTGCATGTCTTAAAAACTTTCTTTACCTTTTAAAGTAGCTTCTGCTTGACCTACAATATCTGAGGGGGCGTGACCTTTGAAGGTCAGCTGATGCAGGATTTACAACTCACATTCCACATGGACGTGTTTGGGTCAGGAGGAAGATGAACCTTTTTGAAATTCTAAGATTTAGTAGCTAGATTTCTTTTGGGTATCTGCTTGAAATGGATCGATTTTACATTTTGAGAAATGCAAGAACATGAGTAAGCTTTCAGGCTGCTTTGAGGAACCCAATCAACCAGAGTTTGGTGTAAAACATGGACGAAGTGAGGTCTCCCACTAGTTTTTAAAGCATTGTTTTGAAGAGCAACGATGGCGGTCACCATATTGGAAATGTTATCCATCGCACTAAAGCAGGACTAGATTAACTATTTGGAAGAATCCCACATAAGTGATGCTTTCAACAGACAGACCTTCAACTGTCTTACCTCCACAGGTTTAAAACTGTTCACTTGGGGTGCCAGTAGCCTAGTGGTTAGTGTGCGCACCCCATGTACAGAGGCTATAGTCCTCCGGGTGGACGACCCAGGTTCGAGTCTGACCAGTGGCTCCTTTCATATACAAGTTCCATACTCATTCTCTCCCATAATTCCATCTCTATCAACTGTCCTATCTCTCTAACAAAGGCACAAAAAGCCCAAAAATAAATCTTTAAAACTGCTGACTTGTGCTTAAGTCTTCCTAAACTAACGGCCACATTATATTCTATTATATATTATATGTTGCTGCACCCTGTGGCCATGGATTACTTTTCAGCAGAGTTGGACTTAAAAAAAATAATAATTGTGACCACTTTTTGCGCCCCTGTGGACAAAGCAGTTCATCTAATTTCTTTGCAGATTTCGTCCTGAGCATCCATCAAACCAGGAACCTCCTCGCTGTGAGGGGACAGCCCCGCTAAGCACTGCACCACCATGCAGCCTGTCCCGAATGGACAGGCTGACTTATGGTTACGTTTATTTTTTTCTGATAAAAAATCTGAAACCGCTTTCTGCAGAGTGAATCTCATGGTCAGCAGTGTTTACAGCAGAGATGTGAAAATCAGAGTCGATGTTTAAAACAACTATTTTGCATATTGCTGATACTATATTATTTTATATTCTTTAGGTGTGAGACTCCCTCAGTGCCAACATTTTCTCTTGTTTTACCATATCTAGCAGGTGACGTCCTCTGCCCATATTAGGGCTTTTATTTAAGTGTTGGGTGTATGAATCTGGACATTTGAATCAAGGAATCACTCTGGACCAATCAAACTTGGTCAATTCTCTCTCTCTCTCTCACTCTCTCTCTCTCTCTGAGGTTTAAAATGAAATACATTAATGGCTATTTGTATTATTAGATTATTTGGCTTTAGATTTAGATAACATAAAACCTTGCATGTTTTGGCCTACAGTCCTAAAGAACACTATCCCAGTCAACATTACTTAATGCCCCCCAGGCAAAGCAGTCTAGAACCGGGCCTGCAGGACCGACTAGAGAACTGTTGTCCTCTCTAACCCTTCTCAACGTTGCAGGGCAGATAACTGATGATGGATGAACTGCAGCTGATGGTTTTTTGGGTCACAGCACCAAATGCTTAGCATGCAAGCTGCAGCCTAAACCCCTGGTCCTTAAAGGTATGTCTCAGGGTTTTAGACATGTTGTGAACTACTTTGGCTGATAGACGTCGACATGACACGTCTAGAAATAACTTAAAACAAGCTGCTGTTAAATTAGGCGGGAAAAGATTGTGCTTGAAAACTCGTCCAAAGAGGAGAACATGTTGATGTGTTGACTATGGTTGAAAGCATCTCTTTTTGATCTTATGTCAGCACGTGTGTTTCTGATAACCTCCTAAAAGGTTGGGTCAAGTGTGCCTTTCTTTTGTTCTGTTTTCTCTTTGCTCCGTGACATGACATGTTTCCAAAACCAGAGAAGAACTGGGCTGAAGTCCAATAAATGCTGCTGGAAGAGTCTGACAAGCTCTCTTGAAATCAACCAGACCTGTGCTTGTTTTTACAACGATTCTACACACTTCTGCTCCACTGGATGTTCACGGGGCAGAAAGAGAGACTCTCTGAATAACCAGACGGTAGCCTGTAAAGTCAAAAACACTAAGTCTTGACCTTTGACCTCTACACTAGTCCTGTCCATTCCTCAAACCTCTAAGAATAGCAGCACTGATTCACGATCATCAATCAAGAAGCCCGGGAGTAAAACTTTCACACTGATGTCACACGGCAACTGGTCAGCATGCAGCCCGCTCCTGCAGTGCCAAGAGCCATAATGGCGTCTCTTTCAGCTTGATTTTTAACATAAACACAGCAGAGAAGATCTGTGTAAAACTCACTCGTGCTCTCAGAGCTGCCAAAAACTGGATTCACGATTTACCGTCGTTTAGTCTGTTGATTCCTTTGTTTTATTACTTAAATTTGATTTCCTGTTTTATTTTGTAGATTGTATCCTTGTGTTTCTGTTTCCTGTGTATTCCTGGATTTAAGGTCCAATCAGTCAGATCTGTGTGTGGATGTGGATTAAATGATAAAGTGGCTTTACTACATGATCACCATTTAGGAAACATGCTCTGTTGAAGTGCTGGCTTCTCTGACAGAAGTGAAAACTGCAAACCAACAGGTGTTGCAGCGATGGTTTTTATAACGGGTCTACTGATGGTTCTGATAGTTCTCATGTTTGTTCTCATGATGGTTCTTCTAAAAGTTCTTATGATGGGTCTAGTGATGGTTCTTATGGTTCTTATGATGGATCTTGTGATGGTTCTTCTAAAGGTTCTTATGATGGGTCTGATGGTTCTGATGATGGATCTTGCTGTGGGTCTCATGAGGGTTCTGATGGCTCTTATTATGGTTCTACTGATGGATCTTCTGATGGTTCTTGTGATAATGTGATGATGGGTCTAACAATGGTTCTGATGACGGGTCTAGTGTTGGTTCTGATGTTTCTTATAACAGGTCTAATGATGGTTCTGATGATGGTTCTACTGATTGTTCTTACGATGACATTATGGATCTTGCGATGGGTCTAGTGATGGTTCTTATAACAGGTCTGATGATGGTTCTGATGGTTCTGATGGTCTGATGGTTCTTACGATGGTTTATATTACGGGTTTAGTGAAGGTTCTGATGGGTCTAAAGATGGGTCTGATAAACGTCCCTCATGTGACCCACACGAGCACCGGGGAGAGAGCTTTCTGTTTTTATGCCCCCAAACTCTGGAACTCGCTGCCTCTGGACATCAGAACAGAAAGCTCTCTGGGTGTTTTTAAACGTAAACTGAAGACCTGCCTTTTTAATCTGGCTTTTAATTAGGAGTTATTTTATATTGTTGTATTTCATGTCAGTACCAAAATATCAATTCTATGTATTTGACATTCTTTGTGTTTTAATTCTGTTCTTTTGTGAAGCACTTTCTGCATGTTTTTATGTATGAAAGGTGCTATATAAATGAAGTTGAGTTGATGATGGTTCTTATAACAGGTCTAGTGATGGTTCTGATGGATCTTGTGATAATGTGTCTAATGATGGTTCCACTGATTGCTCTAATAATTGTACTTATGATGGATCTTGCGATGGGTCTAGTGATGGTTTGGATTCTTTGTTGTTGTTCATGTTTTTCTGTATTTTGATTATTTTTCTTTGTTCTTTTTATGCTTTTGCTGCACGACAAAGAACTTTGTTAAATCGTGTTTTTAAAGGTGTTTTAAGTTTTTCTTCTCTCATTTGACTTATTTTAAGTGCCAAGGAAACTAAACTCATCACTGGTGGTTCCCTCCTGTGTCGTATAGGTCTCCACTTTGGGGCCCTGTGTTAACTTCTATATCATGGACTGTAAAATAAGCTCTCGTCGTCGTAATGGACCTGCGGAGGTCAAAAAATGTCTCTGATCACTTTAACCATCAGTGTCACTTTAAGGTAAAAAGGTAGATATGATGCATTACTTATCCAAGAGAAGAAGAGCTCACATAGGAATGTTTTAGAAAATTAAACTCCATGCAGCAATAGATTAGAAACAAACGGCTCCAGAGTGATGACCTCCTGTGTCAGTGAAACACAAAGTCTACTCAGGAGGTTTCGATAAATGAAACAAAGAGGAAAACAACAACTTTCCAGGTAACCACGGTTACAGATCTCCATTAACTCTACAGTGATGAATGTAGGTCACAAAGGAGCTGACGACCGACATGCCGGCAGACAACTGTTGCATCTCGCAGATCTTGTTGACTGACAGCCCGATTATGCAAGAAGATTTTATACAGAAAGTGACATCGTCGCATCTGAGCTCAAGCCTTTTTTAAATCGTCTTAGTAAGTCAGTCGAGCTTCCACAGAGAGGTTAATAGATACAGCAACACTCTGAAGAATGCATTCAAACAGCTGCACAGCTGGCATTAAGTTGGTCTCTATATATAGAGATTCACCAATATCTTGTAGAGAGAGTTCCCTGTAATGCAGGCACAGGGTACAGGCAGTGGTGCCTAAAAAAGTGGGTATAATTTATTTTTTAAGCGGAGGAAAAATAGCCTCTGTTATAAACGTGTCATGTAAGACTACTCCTATATATTTAGTTTGTGTGCAAATTAGCCAATTAGAGACAGAGTAGGGGAAAAACTGCAGCATACTACTGAGTACTGTCAACCAATCACTGTATGAAATGGGTATACCCTGTGGAGACTGAAAAATAAGTATACTCCTTATAGCTGCGTCTACCCTGCACTACTACACTGTGTGTAGGTCTACTAAAGACTCTGACTGTGAGACCTGAAGGGTGCCATTTAGACTCAGCAGCCAGTAAAGCATTCCCACACAGGAGAGAGAACAAGTGTAAAATCATAGTTTTCTCTTTAATCCCAAAAGACCACGTGGAAACTTATGTTTTATGAGTATTTTTGCACACTAACACTCTTTCAAACTTCATGTGCTGCCCTCGCTAATTTGACTATTTCACAGCCTCCAGTATCATTTTTGCATTTATTTCCGTACCTCCTCCTCCAGCGCTATTTATAGCCGGACGGTCCCGCTGTGTGACAGCAACGAATACTTTGACCAGATATGGTTTCCTTCAGAGCCGCCTGGAGTCGCGCTGCGCGGTCCGCTCAGCTGCAGGCGCACAACCCGGGAATCCGCACACAAACTCCGCTACACCGAAGCGTCCATGGCCCGCCGGTAATCCTGAATTCAGCAGATTTCAGCGTGCTCTCAAGCTTTTTACTCCCCACGCACCGGTCCTCTCACGGCGCGTTTGTTGAGGCTGAAACTCATCTCCCTCAAAGGGCAAAGTAAACTTGTGGGGAGAGATCCTCCTCCTCCTCCTCCCCCCCCACCCCCCCGCACGGCTGCTCTGTCACTCCAGTGACGTCACGAAGTCGGACAAATTAAATTAGAGCAGATAGACAGTAGGCTGACAGTCCAAGTCAAGCCGAGCTGACTTGGAATGGTAAAGTCCTCGTGGAAATGTAAAATTAATTTGTAAAACTATTAAAATACCTCAAAATATGTTAAAAATGTAATTAGGATTTTTTTTTATTTAACTTTTATTTGTTGGAGCAATAAGAGTTAGATTAAGCTTGGTGCTACTGGAGGAAACATTTTTCCGTACACATTGGTTGCCAGGCAACCAGCAAGCACTACAGGAAGTGTCTGCGCTCAGCCAGGAAATTCGAAACGCACTAGTTCTCAGTTTGACCATACTTAGTAAGAAAAGTCTAACAGATACTATATATATATATTCAACAATTATATAAGAACAGTCAGCATCTTCTAGTTCATCACAACTCATTAAGGTCTGAAATTATTTTTTTTAATTCAAGATTAATCTCAAGTTATTTTGTCCCTTCAGTCTCACCGTAGACAGTGGTCCTCAATGTCTCCCTGTAGTCACAGTGATGTAAAAATGCACTGCTGCATCTTTGAATGTCTCATTTCACTTTACCAAACTCTCAGACATTTCAGTATGCAGTTGCCATGACCATATTGTCGCCCCTAGCAAAGCTGCAAATTATTTAAAGGTCACATTCTCCTCTTCTTCAACCAGTGTAAATAAGTCTCAGAGCTCCTCAAAACATGTCTGTGAAGTTTCTTATTCTAAATCCACTCTGATCCTGTGTTTCATCATGTCTATAAACCCCTCTATTTCAGCCCTGATCAGAACAGGCTGTTTATGTGTCTGTACCTTTAAATATGTAAATGAGCTGTGTCTGACCACGCCCACTCTCTGAAAGGGCTTGGGTGTCTCGGGCTTTCTTGCTCCATGTCCTATTGTTTACGGTGAGAAGGCAGACTCAGAGGGCAGAACAAACACCTAGCTGTGGGAGTGTCACCCACCTGGGGGAGGGGTTACTGCCCTTTGTGATGTCATGAAGGGAACATCTCCAAACTGCCTGTTTGAGCACACATTTTCTGAAAAGTGGAGCAGGTAAAAGACGGAGAGGATGGACTTTTCTCATCATTGGGGGGTTTGTAGACGGACTAGAGACACATATTAGAGTTAGAGAAAGATGAAGTGGATTTAGCAGAATATGTGACCTTTAAGTTTCAGTGTTTGAAACTAATTAAGTAACTTTGTGTTTAAGTTAAGTGTTGTGATTAAAGCTCACCTGGGTGGTCTGGTTGTTTTGCAGAGGTGGGCTAACTTCAGCCCTCCATGACCTCGCTCCCCCCCTCATCTGTCTGAGCTCCTCCACCAGCACACTCCCACCTGCACTCATGTCTGCTGACACAAACCTCCTGCCCCCTCCGGTGTTTTGAATGACTCTATATACGTCTCATGTATTATTATTATTGTATTTTTACACAAACAAAGTAGTAAACATCATTTTTTTTTTATCACATCTGCTTCAGTTACATCATCGTGACAGTGTGGCGCTTGACATTTGGCAAATAGCAGCCCACACTGCCAGAACATAAACAAACCAATGTAATGCTTTCAAAGTAGACCCTCCTTTTAATAGAACAAATCCTGAAATCCTTCTGAACAGCTTTTCACACCAAATAAAATCTTGACTTTTTTTTCTCCAGCCAAGCAACACGTGTGTTTTAACAGGTATGTACATGACCAACGTTTTTAAAGTAAGGCCTTTTAGGTTCATCTTAAAACATATTTACACACTACTAAGTGCAAAATCAGCCACACTGACATCTACAAGAGGCACAGCAAACAGAAATCGTAATAACATGAGAGTCTTAACAACACACAAACCATGCAACACACACGTGATGTGATACCTCAAAAGAAACGTTGCTGATTATTAGGCCTGAGTTCAGATGGCGCAACATTTGACGGTAAAGAATGTTTTCCATCTTCCTCGTTCATTTGAATGTTTTTGAGATAAATCCGCCTTTTCAGTCCCGCGATGCAGAAAAAAATTAACTCTTGCCCTTTCCCGCTCGCGTCTTTAAAGTCCGTGATGGAGAGAAAAAAAACAACAACATGGAAAAAAAAACAAGAGCAGAGGAGTGACTTTTGTTTTTTTAAGTCGTGGTTCTAAAAAATACTTGCTGAGAGTCAGAGGCATGAGACGGCGCCCTAAGCTGCTGAGGACAGCTCCCCGCCAAGGTCGGCCATGATGCTGTGAATCCACAGGTCCCTCTCCTGCACTGTGGTGTCCACCAGGTACACCGTCAACCTGCGTCCCCCGAGCTCACCTTTGACGTCCTCCTGTTCACTCTCCACCTGGGCCACCAGCGCTCGCCCCTCCACGTGGTTCCTGAACAACATGGCGGCCTCCTCCGTCCACTGAGTCTTTGTCAAACCTGCAGGAGCAACAGCAGGAGGCGTCAGTGATCGGTGGTCGGGGGGTGGAGCAGCAGGGAATCCCCGCCAACATCATCTGTGGTGATTGTTTTGATCGAGAGCCCGCTGGCGGCAGAATTAACATACTGTGTGTTTAAGGTAACTGAACGACCCCGTGTGATGGAACTTACCCGCCAGCTGTGCAGTGATCGCCTGGAAGGGCAGCTGTCTGAATTCCTCGATCAGCGGTTGGAGGAGATTATTGCGGACCAGCTCATGTTTGCCGTAGTCCAACTCGTAAACGGAAACATACCCGTTGGAGAGAATCCCCTTCACCTGCACGCGGTGCCAGCTGGGTGGAGGCAAAAATTCAGTTAACCCATTAACTAACAAACAATGGCAACCTCTTGTTTTTTTTTACAATTTGGCTGAATCTCAATGTTCTCCCTAAACCCTGAGCCATTGATGTCACCTGGAAAGTGATTGAGTGCACGAGGCTGCAAGGGCTGTAAATGCTTTAAAACCACTGGGACAGCACTTTGCGACTTCTCTGTAACCATGACAGCACTATGTCATCTGGCATTAGGTATTTTACTTGACTCACTCACAGCCATGGCGCTTAGAGAGAGAAGTGCAGTAGAGTTCTGAATTAGCTGTCGTTTCCAAATAAACTTTTTGGGCAGTCTGTAAATAGAGCGTGGGTTCACCTTCCTGCTTATTTACTGTCCCTCATTTCCCGTTTTATGGCGTTTGTGTCACGTCACATTGCTATGAACTCTGGGTAATTCCCTCACGCTAAGTCTACAGATATGCCCACTTACAGACAGGGTGCATAAAGGGCTCAAAAAGTCAGCGAGATATGTATTTATATATATATATTATTTTTAATTATTATTATTTTTTTTTTTACATATGTGTCTGTGTCTACTGGTATTGTCCTATTAGTATCTATGTTACGACAGTTGCTAATGAACACCTTAGGGAGCTGGGAGGGTGGGGGTTGGGAGGGTAAATGGGTGCTTATTATTTCATTGTCTTGTTTTTCTGTTTAATTGGGGCTTTTGTTTTACTCTATGCAGATGCTCTGATTTACTCCTATGTGACATCATGTTGTACTGTCTGCAAAAATTGAATAAAAAGATTTGGAAAAAAATAAAAATAAAAAGTCAGCGAGAGGTCCCTCACACACTTTATGACTGGACAGCGGGCGAGCACTAAGCCCTCACAGACTGAGCGGGAAAGAGCACCACAGTCAGTGAGTGTGTGAGGGGGGACATCCAGATTGGGCCTTTGTTCTTTCTGGCGACGCCACAGCTCATTATCTTACCACATAGGAGTGCTTTAAATGTGACCTCGGTGACTCATCACAAAGTCAATATTTATATCAAGTCCCTCATGCGTAAACTTAAACAGCAGAATGTGCTCCAAGAGGAGAATGGCATCATCTTCAGTTTAACGAACTCTTGTGGTTAAAATGAGATTCTTATCATGTACTCGATGATGATGACATGGTCGTCATAATGTGCAGAAAAGACGTCACCATGACATCATAACGACATGTTAATGGACACAATAGTCCCGGTAGAAAAACAAACCACCCACTTCTTGTCTATTTTGGCAGCGTAGACCTCTCCTCTCTCGATGTGCGTGGCTGCGTTGCTCTTCGATGTCTGATTGTAGAAGAGGATCATCTCGCCCATCAACACCACCAGCTTGTGCAGGTCCTGCCACGGCTGCAGCACAAAGTAACCCGGGTGGCAGGCCACCGGCACAAACACGTCCACATTCTGACCGGGCTGGAAAAGAGGGGAGGAACGCAAGGTAGGTGCAGTTATTCTGTCCAAAATACCCAAATACAAACATGAAGTGGTTCAATTTCTGGAACCTTCACAGTAAAATCTGGAATATAAGCCGCACTTTTGGGGTCTCTCAAGGCCCTGACACACCAAGCCGACGGCAAAGAACTAGTGGCGACAAAGGCTGTCTGTGTCCTTGCCTCACGCCTCTCGCCAAAAAGTTGCACTAGAACACACCTCAAAGACTACAGCCGACGGCCAATCACCACGTTCATTCTGCTCATGTGTGAGAGGAAATAATTCTCGATGCCAGCAGGCGGTGGTAGTCCGTTGTTATGATACGAGAAGACCATTTTCACACCGCTGTCGGTCACCACTCGTATTATAGGTAGCCTACTAATGGAGAATAATGTCTGATAAAAAGTTGAAAATGGCGCTGGCGTTGTCAGCCCTTGGTCTTTTAGTGGAAAAAGAAAAGAAGAGGCGCAGGCGACAAATTAGGAGAAACTGCACTAATGGGTAAAAGCATGGATACTACAGCGGCATGCTCAAGGGGCTTTCCTGAACCTGTGTCAAGAGCTGGAGAGAAATGAAACCTCCCAACAGCCAATCAGAGAGATGCACCACCAGAACTAGGGCAACAACGGCTCACTGACGGTCCAACTAGGACCGACGGCCAACATGCGGTTTCTGTTCAGCTGTGTCGCTCTTTAAGTTTGCACTCCTACTAGCTACAGTACGCTAGTTTAGAGCTGTTAGCCGACAGTGAAAGTTTTGAAGTACCCACAGCCTGCAAGTCGCACTGCCAACCTTGGCTGGTCACTCGTTAACTTTAATTGAGGATTCTTTAAATCAAAAAAATATATCACTGTTTTCTTTAAATGCAGGATTATGACCTGATGAGGAACAAAAGGTGGTAAAAAGTTGTCCTGTCATTCTGATCTGTATGAATGAATGAGGCAAATTTTCAAATCTATCAGGTCGCGTGCTGTGCGTGATGATGGCGGCAGCACTCTCGGTAAAGACGGCACGTGTCAGCATCTAATACTGGAATTCTGGTTGCACTGGTGTATAGGAAGCAGCCAACTTTTAGATGAAAAATCAGGTATGAAAAGTGCTTTGTATACACCAGACTTTACAGTAATGCAGTAGGATTAAACAGTAGCCTGCTCAAATGTTGGAGGGGTGGAGTTCTCTCCGCTCATGATGGGAAGTCATCAAACATCTCTGAGGGATGTAATCGACCACGGAGAACACACTACAGGCTCTAAAACAGCCGGTCAAACCCTCTGCTCCTCCTTCTCATCCCCGACAGGTTTTTTTTCTGTGGTCTACACCCTCATTCATAATTAGAGTCCCAGCGCTTCATTGGACCAAACTGGTAACTATTACGGTTTACGGTACTCCACTTTTACTTTCCCAACATGCAAAAAGAGCCGCTACAGAAGGGAGATATTCTGCACACCTGGGGGAGCTCCAGTGGGGGAGGCATCGGAAGGGGCTGCGTTCCAGTTTTGGTGGTTGTGTCTGGAATAGAAGAGTCCTCGGCTCTTGGAGGCGGTCCGGTTGAGGCATTGATGAGGGTGTTTGGGGCGGGGCTGCTAAAAGTCAACTTCTCCACCATATCACTGAGGCCTATTTGGTAAAACACACTCGTATAAAAGCTGAGTCAGCACTTTAACCTCACAGTCTCTGTGCTATGTGCAGTATTACCTTTATCCGTGCTGCGGTTACTGCTCGGGGTCGTGTGGTTGTTCTTCGTTGTGAGTTTCTGCCACATCTCTGATTGGGCTAGCTGACGGTTGATGCTCTTCTCCAGCTCCTGGCTGTCAGTGCCGATGAAGAGGTACATGTAGACCAACAAGTCCTCTTTGTGCTGATCTAACTTCAGAATCTGAGATTAGAAAAGAAAAAGAATAAAAAGACTTAGGGCGCACTCACACTCGGCCCAGTTGTCCTGTACTGTACTTAAGAATGATTGCTGGTCAAATGATCTGGACTTTAGGGCTGAAGCTTGCTTGGGCACGGTCCTACTTGCCTGGTGTACTACTTACTACTTGTAAGCATGCATTGCAGTGTTCATACTTGGAATGAATGAAATTATTTTGCCTTAATTTTACAGTCTCCAGAGCCCATGACAGCCTCCTTCACCCACAGAACGGCCTCTGGGTTCCAGTCTTCATCGCGAACTGAGAGTTCAGCCAGGCGACATTTGATGGCCTGAAAGGAAAAAAACAGAACAATTCACAAAAACAGAATTCATTTCTGCACAGAGTTTGTTCATGATAGAGTTTGTTTTTTCTGAAGAAAGAATCTTTAACTCAGTGAAGAGGAAACAATGTTGGCTAGCTGATGTATGACCGATGATTACGTACTGGTTCATGTTTAATATGGAGGTTGTTATTGTGCGATGGAATGCTGACAAGGAGAGCAGGACGAGAAGCGGAGGGATCTTACACCTCTACAACGGACCGCTCACCAAATCCTACAAAGCTACTTACTAAGGTAATCAATAATTTATAAATTGAAAATTCTTTATTTCTTCAGCTCAACTTATAGGCCATTAGATTTTACATCTTGAGCGAGGACTGAACGACACATACATGTTACAACACAACTGCAATGTGAGCATGTGCAAAAGTCACAGGACGTGTGATGCCAATCATGTGACCTGTGAACATCATGCTGCAACTTTTCTGACAGTTTGCTCGTTTTCCATGAAAAGTCTACAGTTAAAGTGTGTGTGATATCACCTCCAGGGGTCACAGAACTGACCGCTGTGCATGCAGAGTCTGTGTGTTCCTGCAAGGTAAACGTAGACATACAGGAGACAATGCTGCCGTCATTTTTTTTTCTCATAGTCCACTGCACAGCTCCTATATTGCACCTTTGGTACATTTTGTGTTTTTTATTTTTTATATTTTACATCTTTGAATTATATTTTATATATTGTAATTGCTTCTTAAACTGTATTATTTAAGTTGTTGCTAGTTCTGCTTTATTTCCTTGTTAATTGTTTAGCACCAATACACCAAGTCAAATTCCTTGTATGTGTAAATGTACTTGGCAATAAACCCTGATTCTGATTCCGATTTACTGCAGCATGACGCTCGAGGCAGACGCTAATTTACGCGAAGTGGACTTAAAATGAGAGTATTCCAGCTACCAGGTATTGACTGGTTAATGATGTGGATACGTTAACAAAGCTGACGTTACTTTTACGGTGAAGTGTTGTTTGAGTCACATGCGGCCCAAGACGGTGAGCTTTCACTTTCAACAGGCATTAAAACACTGTTTAAACACTCGACAACTCAAGACCTTTTATGAGAAGAAAATATTACTGTAATATAACTGTATTGTAAAAAAACAAAAAATAAAAATAATAATCATTTCAACCAATTTTTGTTGTTGTTTTGTTTGTTTGTACCAAGGGCAGGTATATGCATTTGTCTTCCTCCTGCACCTTTTCGTTCTTTGTAAAGGAAAAAAAAAGGATTTCCCTACATTGTACGTCATAAAAGGAATGAAAATGAAACAAATGAAATTAAATATCAAATATTTTCACTTCCGTAGATTTCTCTGTCTTAGTGTGAAGTTTGTGTCTCTCAGTTTTTATGTTTTACTTTCTTTACAGCCCGACGTCAAGATAACCGGACTTGATGTGATTACAGTTAGTCCTCCAGAGTCTGAGATATGAGCGGCGTCCACCCTCTTCTTGTTTTTGTTATGGTATGTTCTTCTCATCAACGGTGATCTAGACCATTGCTAAGCATAATTTGCCATCTTGGTATCTACTCCAACTCCTGGCACACACATACACATGAGCTGACCTGCGGGGGGATGACGGTGAAGTCTTTGAGGAACAGGGGGGGGATCTCTCGCAGATCAGTGACCTCTACAGTTGCTTGAACTCCCAAGTCAATGAAGAGAAGCTCCATCACTCTGTTGCCGAACATATTTATGATCTGAAAGACAAGAGTAACAGCACAGAAGTGAGGGGCCATAAAAACATGAACTGACATTGTCTCATATTTTAATTTACCAGGTTTTTGAGTTTGAATGACTGGTTTTACCTCCGCTCTGGACCACTGTCCTTTGTGGCGGGCGAGGCAGAACTTCCCATTAAAAGGTCGGGACACTAGCAACTCAGATGTCATCTGGTGGGATCAAATACAAAGACAAAGTTATCAAAAATCTTTTTTCAGCAAGGAACAAAAAAAGAATGAATATTAACGCTGGTATAAAAACTCCTGTCCTCTCTCTCTGGGAACACCAGATCAAAACTCATCACCCATTTGATGGCCAGAGCCTTAGGGCGCACTCACACAAGGCTAATTGTCCTAAGGTCTTTGATAGAGCTGTGCATCTTCACTGGTCTCACGATTCCATGCATCACAGTTCATCCTCAATTTTCTATATTACTGCACATGGCTACTTTTTCATAAACAGCAACAAACAGTCTTATAAATATGAACTCCTTTCATATAATTTAAAAAGTGATTTAGACAACAATGTCATTACCAATATCTTTACATTGTAGGTTAAATACATTATAGAGGTAGCCTACAGTATAGGTAATAAGTTTACGTGTTTGTGTGTTTAGTTTATTAGAGCAGAGAAAGATGTTTTGAATTCACTGTGTTCTCTTCTCAGGACGTTGTAGCCTTTAGCTGTGAGCTTTGTTCAGGGTTAGTTTTGTTTCTGTCCTTTTTATTTCAGGCGAGTTTTGTTAAGTTGCTACTGCTGTAAACACCCCATTTCCTGATGAGTGTTTCACATTAAAAGCACTTCAACTACAGATATGCAGGGGACTTTTATTGTGAAGAACTTGTCGGAAATAGAAAGTGTTTATCATCGAACGAACGCAGCTTTAGCGGAGGTGCACTTAGCGGTGATTCTCGATGACGCTGTGTCAGGAGTCAATTGTGTTTACAGCCGCTGACTTTATCACGAGTCACCGCCACAGCTCCCTTCTTTTAGTTAACCTGGACTTAAGACAGCGAGGCATCAGTTTAAACACACCTTTAGCTGTAATGAAGATGCTAATCCGTGCTGCGGTCAGCTAAAGAGACACTGAGTCAAGCCGTTTCAGCCTGCAGCAAAGCACTGTGGTCTGAGCGTGCAGGACCAACTGACTCTGCTCATAAAGTCAGCAAGCACAGGACCGGGACTCAATTTACGTTGTTTTCTGTCACAAATCCCTCTGTTAGCCTACTTTACTTTCATTACACACCACCGTGGCCGATAGGTTAAACCAACTCACTGAACGCTGCGCAAAACACCCGCATTTAGCGATTGGCAGATGCTTTTTTCTAACCCTTGTCAGCATCGATTACGTCCTGTCCCTGCATCGATGCATTAATCTTATAGTCTGCATCGCGATGCATCGATTAAATGATTAATTTCAACAGCCCTAGTCTTTGACCCCCAAAGTCCAGTTCGTTCACTATCACGATTGCTCCCTACCACAAATCCTTGGCCCTGGCACGGATGGAAGAGGTTTTCAACATTATGTAAAAGAGGTAACTGAGCTCAGGCCCGGTTAGTCCTGGAGCAGTGTGAGTGCAGGCCAGCGGGGGAGAGGGGACAATAATGCTTCAGCAACGTACGGGACAACTGGGCAGAGTGTGAGTGCGCCCTAAAAGTGTTTAAGTGCTGTTAAGCACTGACGCGAATGGATGTATTCACTGACGTTTTGTCTACCTGGGACTTAAGGATGGCCTCTGTGTCTTCCAGAAACTTGTTGAGTCTTGCGGTTCCTCTGGAGGGCAGCTGGCAGTGGATGATACCATTCGAACACACGTTTGTGACACACACGTCCCGGTACGTAGCATTTACCTGCAGGACACAGACAGATCAGGTAGGGCATGAAGTGTTGATAAAACTGAGGCATTTACAATCCTAACAGAATCAACAGTTTCATCAACAAGAGTAACACAGAGTGAAACAGCACCACTCACTGGTAGAACTACATCTCTTCATACACATTAAACATGCAGTCAGCACGGCCATCACTTACAGTCAGAGGGTTGTTCATGGTCTTGTCCTGCAGAGCCTTCAGACAGGTGGAGTTGATGTTGATGTCATCATCCTGCGACGTGTCGTACAGCACTGCCATGGGCATCTCGTTGTCCTTGCACAGCTCTAAAGTTTCCATCAGGAGAATTTTCCCGACTGCTAACGAGTCCAGGGACGACAGCACCTGTGGATGGGAGCTGAAAGCCTCAAGACCTGGGAGGAGGCAGATAAAGAGAGGCGGGAGAGGGATGAGCAGGTCCACGAGTGACCCTCGTCCATTAGCACATTCCTAAAGCGTTTTTTAGTAATCTTCTATGCACCTGCAAGTTTGACATTAGTTGACTGGAATGGCAGCAAGAGGAAGTCCTGGTGCAGCTCCAGCAGATTGTTCCTACTGGTGTCCACAGAGAAGCCGTAGTCCACGTAGTACACCTGGCAAACAGTCACAGACAGGAAAAACAAGATGTTTTGCTGCAGGAGTATTTACATTTCTTTCATAACCAGAGTTTTGTTGTCCCGGTAGATTTCTAAACGAGAGCTCAGGAGAGTGTGACACCGTTTGTTGTGATCTGATCTTCACAGCTATTGGATGCACAAAGGCGGCATCCCTTAGTGCTGTGCTCAAATTGAGAATTTCCGCACAGCGAGCAAAGACAGGAAGCGTGACCTTGCGCCAGCTAGTGCTGCGTAACACAGTGTTAAAGTGAAAGGGATTGAGAGCTGTGCGCAGCGCCCACCGCGTCCTATCTGAAAGGCCCTTTAAGCAGAAACAGCTGCCAAAAAAATGAACCGTTTATAACAGCTATTACAGTAAGTGTAGTCCTTTAGTTAGAAAATGATTAACGACTCCCTATGAGCTATTCATTTAGTTACCTTGACCTTGTTGGGGGCCTTAACCTCCATGACCTGAGCTCTGGCCAGCTCCTCTCCGTCGTCGCCTCTGACTGCTACCAGCTGACCGACCGCGGGGTCAGACAAAGGGTGCTGGGTGGAGCTCTGGCTGTAGAAGGAGCGCATTGTTTCCTCCATGACCTCCTGGGCATTAGAGTAGATCTCACCTACATATCTAGATGGAGAGAAACTTTATTTTTTAGCATCACCATAATCTGAGGATGGTTCTCTTTATAAGCACAAACCCAGTCTGCTGCACGTTTGATCATTTAAAGTAATGAGCGTGCGACCTGGGGCTTGTAGCAGTTTAGAGTATGCAGAGGACAGGAACTCAAAGGAGCTCATTAGACAAACACATAATGTGTGTGTCACATGCATTACAAATCAAATCAAATGAAATTTCCCCCAAAAAATAAACTAGTCTTCCGTATTATGCAAGTTGAAAAATACATTTTAAGCTTCAATGCAACCTAACTATATTCAAGGTTACGCCATCATGTGTGTCTTGCCTTATCGTAACAGCATTGCTGCTTGTTGCATCAGTGACCAGCACAGAGGGGTACTGCTCTGTGGGAAGAACCAGCGAGGGAGGAACCACCAGACTCAGGACCTCCAGACCAGAGGGACGGAAGAGGCTTCTGCCCTGCTGGCTTTCTGCTCTGTTTCTGTTTTCTGTTTCTGCTCTGCTGGAGTAGTACAGGATGGCCTGACCACAAAAAGTACAATCACAACATACACATGTACAAATATTTAAATAAAATAGTTCCACAGTGTGGGTGTCCCTTACTTTTCTGAACAATTAGAAGTGGCAGTACTGGAAAAAAAAAAAAAAAAGACAACTGCCCGTGAAAACCTTCTATTTTCTCTACACCAACGTCACACCAAGAGCAAGGTTTATTTCAGCATGATCACCCCTGAGAGAACGATGTTATCTTGAATATCAGCATGGTGGTGAATCAGTCATAGGCAACATCTGCAGGCAAAGTGCTGAAGATAGTCACAGCTGTCTCTGAAGCCTTGTTCACACTTGCACAAAACTCGTGAAAAGTTTTTGGCATGTGCAGCTCTTTTGTTGATGTTGTTATTCTGTTGAACTACACACAGTAAATAATATCTCTATAGCGTTGCATAGTGGGCTCTGTTGCTTCATCTGCCACTTGTGTGTCGTTCTTTTTACGTCACCTCAGGGATAGCCTCCCTCTGTGAGCATGTGTGAACAGCCAGGTTCAAAGGAGGATTTCAGGGGGCAGTCGTCCTGAAATTGTCTAAAAAAATTCAGGAATGCATATGTGAAAATGGCCTGACTGTGATATTTCTACTAGTGCTATCTAGAGGGGCACTGCGCTTTCAGTGACCAGCAGCAGATGACTGTTGTGTGTGCATAATTTTATGGTACATTACCATTAAAAATGGGTATTAAAAGACACACTTTTAATACCCATTTTTTTTTCAAATAAAAAGTTGGCTTGGTCCTACATACCTATACTAGTATAAAATGCTGGCACATGCGTCGTCATGACCGGAAGTGGAGCAGCCGGGATCACCACACACTGCACCCGACCAGACGCTGTTGTTCAGTAAATAAAGCTTGTGGAGGGTTGGATTGGTTGGAAGACTCCTCAATTAAAGTTAAGGAGTGACCAGAGGAGTAGGGCAGCACAACTCGAGGGCTGTGCGTCCATACTTTAAAGGGCTTAGAGTTCAACTTCCATACTGTAGGTAATAGGAGTGCAAACTCCACATATGGTAATTAAAGGGCCGCACAGAAACTGAATGCTGTGGACTTTGTGGAAATCATCATACAGGCCAGTTTAAATCTTTATCCTCTCTGGGAGATGCCACAACACATAAACCAGTGCAACTTGTATTCTGGATTATACGGTAATCTGCATCTTTAAATCTATCGAACAATCAGTGTTATAAAAGTCTGTAGACATTTGCTCTTTGCCAGCAGGTGAGCAACTTGACTTGTGTTTAGTCCGGTAAATGCTGCTTCATCTACTCACCTTTGTCTTGTCGCCTGGCACTGGATACTCCACATCGCACATATCCAACAACAGTGACAGGTTGTCCAGAACATGTTCAGGGAACGGCATCTTGAATGTATCCATGAAGAGCTGGGGCAGGCCGTGGGCCCACAGACCTTGACTGTACTTGGACAGAAGCTCCTTTAATTTGTGACGCACATCAGCTGACAAAACAACACAGGGGGCAGCAGATTTTGAGGACGGACTCGAGGCAGGTTTTGAGGAGGGGGAGAAGGTAACCTTCATAAGTGGTAAGATGTCAGGGCCAGGCATGAGGGAGGAAGACGACGGAGGGGCGTTTGTTTTTAAAGTCCAAGCTGGGGGTAAGGGTGGAGTGTTTTTGTTGTGGTTGAGTGAAGCTGTAATCAAGTTTTCTTTACATTCACCGCTCGCCTTGACTGCCGAACCAGCACAGGGAGACAGGCGGGGAGCAAGAGTCGGGTTATGTGCAGGGCTCCTCAACGTGACTGAAGGCAACAGTTTGCCTAAAGATGCACAGACCGGTTGGGACGGGAAAATGAAAGTGGGCTTAGCCAGGGGGCTTTGAGGGCCGATTCTAGGTTTAGGTACTGGATGAACGGGAAGAGGGAGGGCAGGGGCGGGATGTTCAGGTGTTGACGGACTGGAGGAAATGGGTGTGGTGATAGTGCTGGAAAGAAGGATGTTGGCTGTACTGTTTCTGGGGACGGTAGACGGCTTGGGGGACAGAGGAGGGTAGATGAGGCGGTCTGCTCTGGAGGTGATGGATGGTTTCTCTACCTGTGGAGGCCGGAGAGTCCACACAGAGATAAGAGAGAGAGGCGGAAAAAAGCAACTCCTTACAGTTCCTCATGAGTTTGTTGGTACATACAAAACTGATGGAAGTAGATTTTTACTAATAAACTGTCACAACTACAATTCAGCAAAAATCCAGAAATGCCTTTTATAAGATGTACCCTCGTAAGGCTTCCCTCAGATTAATGAAATGATTGGAATGGGGGTTAATAATGTTTACATGTATAAAGAGAACTTAGCGACTCACCATGCAGATGTGTGTCCACTTTTCGAGATCGATGAGCACCTGAGGGTGGAGCGCCTGACCGAACATGTCCCTGTAGAGCCCCGAGAGCTTCGACATCCACACTCCGCTGCAGTATTTCTTCAGCAGCTGAGTCATCCTGCTCTGCACCAGCTCCACGTCATCCTGACTAGACTACAGGGAGAGACTCCACATGAATGATCCGGAGAAGTTTGTCCCTGTGCTTTAATGACTCAGGGAAGATTTTCTCTTTTTAAAATCATTTTCGTCTAATAAAAAACAACAACAATCAATTTGAATGTATTTTTATAAACCATCCTCACACATTAAGGATGTAATTTAAAAAGATAATTTAAACTGCAATGTGCTGATTTATAAGACAGACTGTCACAACATTTTCAGTAGTAATAAGGTGTATAAAGCAGGTTTTTCTGTACCTGGTACCTTGAGACATTTTCAGGAGGCTCTTCTACGAAAAGAAGAAAATGGTTAGCTTGTGCTTTTCTGACGATGACGGGACAATATGAGTGCTTTCACACTTGCAGAAAACTTGTAAAAAAAAATCCAGATTTTTGCAGGAGCTGAATGTGTGACCACAAACAGCAAAAATGAACCTGCTGCATTATGTTTCCTGTTCTCCAGTATGTTCTTCTCCACTCTTTAGTTCACATTGAGATTCTGTTCAACTACACGTAGCATTGATAGAAAGACAAATATTCACATTATAGCGTCTTATAGAGGACTTCGTCCACAACGTTTATTTTGTGTCATGTCTTACCTGAGGAGTCCCCCGCCCCCCCCTCCCGTCTGACTGACTGTGCCCCGTTGTGAGGTGGATGTGTGAACAGCCAGGTCAGTCCTCCTGAAGTTATATAGATAACAGACTATGTGTGTGCATGTGCGTGTATGGATAAGAGTAGAGTAGATGAGCAGTTTTAGTTTGTTAAAAAACTAAAACGAGTTAAAGAAAAAAGCACAATTAAGATATTTATACAAATATAATACTAAAATAAAGCCTAAGATAGCAAGAGGTTACGACTCTAACGCCCTGGTGTGGCGTCACTCTGTGGGAAACACTGCATTTGTGTTTGATGTACTTAAATCCAGTCCACAATTACTTTATGTCTCAAGGGAAAAACAACAAACAGGAAGTGAGTCAAACATTATAAAATACGTAACAATAATATCATAACTCAGGGATGTGTAAATGATGAAATGTTGAATAAATCCCACGTACCTCTGTGCTGGCAGTTTGCCAAACTTCTCTCTTTCCTGTTGATAACAGAGCAGCCTAATAAATACACACGTTCTTCTTGTGGTCTTCTTGTAGATTTTCAAAACCTTTATTTGTAAAGCTGAAATATCTCTCATTAAATTATGTTAATGTACCAGCAGACTTGGGTATATGTAGCTTTTATATAAACATGTTATGCTGACAGTAGTGTAAGCATACTGACTATTAAAGGAGCAATATGTAACTATGACCTCTAGTGTTTAAAATGGGTACTGCAGTCCAAATTCTAAACATTGTAGAGCGCTGTCTCCCCCCCCCCCCCCACCCCCCTCCCTCCTCTCTAGTCGATGCTCTCGCAGGTTTCCATGTGGTGGACACTGAAGCTTCAGTGTTTAGCCAGCTCTACATCGGTCTCGTGGAGCTTATTAGAAACATGCAGAGGCTTTTTAGGTCGGGTACAATCACTTCTATCTGAACCAGTTCTCTTGCCCGTTTCCATCGCTGCAACACCTGTTGGTTTGACCTGATAACTGGTCTCATAGCTGGTAAACCGAGGGGCGTCCAAAACGGACGTGTAGGGGTGCCTTAAAACCGCCTACCTTCTCTGGTCCAAACAAATCCAGAGCATTCAGGACCAGAATCTAATGCTTCAACATAGCATGTTTCCTTAATGTCTGATCATATAGTAAGGTCACTTTATCATTTCACTCACTACACAGCTCACTGATTGGACCTTTAAAATAAAACCCTTACTATATCTACAATAGAAAAATTATCAGTCGTGTAAGGTTTGTTCGCTTGTGTGCGTTTACCTCTGAGGCACGCCACACTGCTGCTTCACAGCTGGCAGAGGGGCTGGTTGTCTGTGCTCTACGGGGGTGACGGAGCTCAACCTTTGGTCCAACTTTCTAATGTTTGGAGAGAGGACAAAACTTTGGGATATAAGTTTTTAGATGATTTCAGGTGAAGCAGTGACAAATTCTTCACAAATTGAATAACAGGAAAAAAAAAAAGTCAATTAGAGAAAGCTCAAAATGAAAAGGGTCAGCTGTGTGGTAAGTTTGCTTTCATAGACAACAGTCGGAACTTGTTGTATGTGGAGGTTCTGTGCAGAGACTGTGTGGAAATTTTACAGTAATGCTGATATTGTGCACCTGTAGTCTCCGGAGGCACTGAAGCCTCCGTAGCTGCCATGCCCATGGGGCCGATGACGGTTTGCTGACCAGTTGGAGGCAGCGCCTGCGGAGGGCTGACGGAGAGAGGACCTTGGCCTCACTGAAAGCATGGAACGAAAAAAGGATGTGGGACACGAAGAAAGGTTGGACAAAGAATTAGAACAAAACACTTGAATACAATACGTATTACACCGATGTTTATTCTGTGAATTATCTCAAGACCAAGTCAACAAGGTGTCAATACTTTTTACCTCACTTGATTATTTGTATGTCATTATATATTTTGCTTGTGGTCAGTGTATCTATTTTTTTTTTCAAAGGCTCTTTCAAATGTTTTGCTGCTGCCTTAGCATGCAGGCTATTGCAGAGAGTGCGCCATCAAAAGAAGCGTGCAGGTGTCTCCTACCGTTCAGCATGTACGGGTTGGAGGGTTTGAATCTCATCTTGCAGTTGACGACTTGGGAGCGACCAGATTTCTTTGCGCTCTTTTGCCTGGCAACGAGCTCTGCGATGTGGGCCGTCTCTTGGCAAACTGCAGCAAAGCATTTCAACTACAGAGCAGATATCTCGTTTATTATTCATGAAGTTGAAGTTGAAGTTGACAAACTGCTGAAGCAGGCTGAGTAAAGGCATTAGTGCTGGGAAGCACAACAAGTCACATCGAGTAGGACGCTGGCCATAAACACAAGACAGCTCTCACCTCACCCATGCGAAACTCGAGTCTGACCACAGACGGGATGCTTTTGAGGTAGTCCTCAAGTTTTGAGAAGCCCAGCTTCTTCAGCGGGATGCTCTCTCCGCACAGTGATCGGTACTCCGACTGGAGGCTGCTCACAGACACGCCAACCTTGCTGGACTGCAGTACAGACCGCAACATTTTTTTGATGGATTCACTGTCCGACATCTCGGTAAACTCAAACTGAAACACAAACAACGCAAATTCAAATCAGTGGGGGTAGAGGTGAACAATTATATCAGGAACATCTGGAGGTGCACCTTGTTTTATTTACCAACAATTTAAAGTTATCCACTGCCTATTAAAGCTTAATTTAATTCTGTGGGGGTTTGTGTAGTGTGGTACAGTCGAGTAGTTTTTCAAATCAGTAGTTTTAGGGTGGTTTCAGATTTGAGTACAGTACACATAACCCCATGGGGAACAGGATGATGTAACCAATGTGAACTAATGGGAACACAGACCAGGGGAGGGAGGAGCAATCATGCTTGAGAAGAGTATGAAACAATCTCGCCTAATGTTAGAACGCCATTAGGGTGGTTTCACATTGTGTACCCGGGCCCTGATCCAAGTACACTTGACCACGAAGTCTGGTTTATTTTATCAGTTTGAACCCAATTGTATCATACTCGTTCTGTACTCCGGTAATGCGCCCAAGTCTTAGACACATGGGAGATGTGAACGCAACCGTGCTGAAACAAGGAAGTGGACCGCTATATGATGCAAGTCTAAATGGCTCCTGTCGCTTCATTAACCGAAACAACCACGCAGCACGAGCCGAATAATACTGTAGGCCTATATATACACCTTTGCTGAATACATATTGATGTGAATAATAAACTGCAGTTGATGCACTTGTTTTTAAAAGCTTGTAGTACCTACAGTCTCTAAATGTACTATGGGAGGTAAAGCCTTCAGTTATCAGGCTCCTCTCCTCTGGAATCGTCTTCCAGCCGGGGTCCAGACACGGGCAGACACGCTCTGTTCTTTTAAGAATAGACTTAAAAAAATTATTTTTGATAAATCTTATAGTTAGGGCTGGCACAGGTATAGACCAGCTCCTAGTTATGCTGCTATAGGCACCTTGAGCGCTTATCTTATCTTCTCTCTCTCTATGTGGGATCATATTACTGCATGTCACTATCTAGAAATTCTTAGTTACTAACCACTTTTTTTTCCTGGGATCTGCTGAGCTCTCTTGAGGCTCTTTGGGATTGTCGATGGACGGCCTGCCTGAGCACCACCCCCTCCCCCTGCCTGAACAACCAACCCCTGTTCCCTATCCCTCTTCCTGCAGTTTATCCCATCTTCCCCTATCCCTTTTTCAAACCCGGCGCAGTTTCAGTAGATGGCTGTTTCATCATGAACACTGATTTGCCCAAGATTTCTGCCTGTTAAAAGGAAGTTTTTTTCTTACCACTGTAACTTTTGCTAAATGTTGCTCAAAAGTGCTCATGATGGATTAAGCAGGGTCTTTGTAATATATCAATAAGTATGGTCTTTTTACCTGTTCCTTTGTAATGATAACACTTGTTCTGAATGGAAACTTCACAAATAAAGATTGATTGAATAATGTAAAGCTTTATCTGTAAACTTATCGGACATCAGGAGAAAAGACGTTTTGAGGTGAAGTCACATATAGACATTAGTTTGTCTATTTGTGACTATGACACACAGATTTAAAATAAGTAAATCCATTGGACCAACATTATTATCTTACTGTCCAAACGAGCTCAATTAATCTACCATTTAGCTTCTCACAGTTTAAATTAATTAATGTGGGCATTAAACCTCCAGAATGCTGAATTTCACGTGTTTAAAAATGTCGTGCGTCACTTGACGTCGTGCGTCACTTGACGTCGCTGCAGCGTCACATCACGCTCTATCGGCAGTTAGACAATGTTAGCTAACGGCTAACTGTCCGTGTGAGTTAATTTCAGATCAATGTTATTATTTCACAACCGAGCAGGAGTGCTGCGACGTTAGGTCACGTAAAATCACAGATAAAGATGTTTTTTGTCCACATTACCTGTTATTTTAACTCGCTAGTTTAGCTGTCGCGCCGACTCTCCTCACCGCTGAACTCACGCGACGTTCACGCCCACAAGTTCAAAGGTCACTCCCGGTTAGGAGGTATGGTGGCCCTGAAGGTCAAATGCACAAACATGTCATGATCGCAACAAAAGAAAACATTAACGATACGCCAAAACTGTTCACTAAATACTAATTTCCATTAGAACAAATATATTTCCAAACAGTCCAGGGTGTAACCCCGCCTCTCGCGCCCAGTGAGATCAGCTCCAACCCCACGACCAAGAACAGACAAAAAGCGTTATAGATATAATGGATAGACGGAAATATATTAAGAAAAAACATAAAAAATCTTTAATGGTGCATCCATAACATTTTATTTCTGTGGAAAAAAAATATATAGCTTTTTTCCACAACAAAAAAATTAACTTGAGAAAAAATATTGATGATTCGATTTACAAATAAGAAAATAAGTGAGAATATAAATAATAAAATCACACACTAGGCCATGAGCCACTAATTGATCCATCCAGCCTCCTTTTTATGTAATACGGAGGCCGCTCCTTTGAGCTGTTTGACGTCAGCTTGTGATCCCTAACCACTTCCTGTTTCTGTGCTTAACTTCATGTCCTAACCATAAGACTGTAAATATTACGTCCTAACCAAGCGGCAACCTCCGCTCTTGAAAAATTAAGTTTGTCTTTAGGTTGACTGAAAGTTAGGCTGAGACAGCATTTCCAGCATGGTGGCTGCTGTTGATGGAGCCCCCTACCGGAACAGATGGCTGACGTCACTCAGGCTTCATCCATTCATATTTACAGTCTGTGGTCCTTCCATCTACCAGGAGGGGCTTACCTTATTTCAAAATAAAAGCACACAGCAAGTGTACTCTCACCTGAAGACAGTACACAAATTCAAAATATAAATTTAATTTTTAAAGGTGAAAAAATTCAAACATGCGATTAATTATGATTAAAAATTTTAATTTTTGACAGCCCAACTTTATATGTCTTGAAAAAATGATTCCTGACGGACATTGCTAAGAAGTCTCATATTTATTTTATGCAGCATTTTTTTGTTATTTAATGATGATGATTTGTCAATAAAATCTTAAAGCGGACATATGATGAAAAATCCACTTCTACAGTGTTTCTGAACATATATTTGGGTAACCTGAGTGTCTACTGACCCCCAAAATGTGAAATAAACCCATCCAGTCCTTTGTTTGTGGTCTGCATAAGTCTTACAACACAGAGAAAAATGCTCCGTTTCAAATGTGCTCTCCTTGTGATGTCACAGTGGGATTCTGGTAAAAAAAATCCCCAGCCTAGAACAAAACTTTTGCGCAGGAGTGATGTCTATGTAGCGTAATTAAATTATTAAGATGTTATATCTTTATTTAACCTCGGATTAAAAGAAGGGGGCACCACTTCCTGTTAAAGGAAGAAAATAACTTTAATGGTATAAGTTAATTAATTAATCAGTCAGTTTCATATCTTGAAAGAAGTAAGTTCTGGAAATGTTAAACAAGAAAACACACAGACAAAGTCCTGAATTTTATGTGTAAAATTTAATATAAAAAGGGGAAAACAATAATGTATAGATGAAACAGATAAAGAATATGATTATTATGATCAGGATAATGCAATTATAATGTATGGTGACATTATATATTTAGTAATGTTGCATGTTTTATATTTGAGATCGTCAAAGAGGATGTGGGTAGAAGACACGATCTGTAGGCGGCAAAAATATGGGGAATATCATACATTTGGAAAAGAGCGCCGGTGACATCAACAACGCCTTTCTGGAAAGTTGAAAGATTTTCAACTTGAGCGTTCAAAGAGGCCGCACAAAAAAGGTAGAGCGCTCGGAAGAAAAGACGTTGGGCGCTGCTCTTTATCTCCATCCAGCCTCTTTCTGCTGCAAACGCTCTCTACTCATTGAAAACATTTGAAAAAAGACACTAGCGCTCAGAAAAAAACACTAGGTGGACACAGGGTCTTAGTCGACAGGAGATTAATCCTGATTTTCTCTAAAACCTGACATCAATTCTTGGAGTTTCTTATGATAATTGATAAGGAGCGCAAAAATGATTTTGAAGACATTTTTTGTACACTTACAACAACTGGCCAGTGGGTGGCAGTGTTTAGATGACTTACTATCGTCGACTGAAGTGGCTGATGTGAAACCGTTCCATCAAAACACATTTAGTAGAAAAAGGAATAGAATAGATGTCCACTGTCCTGACCACGATGCATGAAGGGATTCAAATGCAAACCACTAGTTTGTTTTTCAGGTTCCTTAAACTTCTTTAAATCAAATCCTCTTTCGGTGTATTTGCGAGGATGAACGCCTCGTCCGAGTTGGCAGAATACTGATCTAATAACTGATCACATTAATTAAATAATACCTTCTCAGTCAGAAGTAAGTGCTAGAATTTGAATGGGGCAGTGACTTTTTAAAAACAGCCTGTTTAAGAGAGACGGTCCTACATTATGCAGCCCTACAAAGGCAAAAGACCTTAACTTGCCAGAGTGTAGAACTGAGAAAAATGACTTTAAAGTCTTTTTGTTTTCCAGCCAAATGAGTTGCAGGCAGAATATTGGAAATATGGCAATTCTTTGTCTTTTTAATCAGGTTATTAATGTACATAAAAATCTTGAGCTTAAACATGACCTTTGACCCTTATTTGGAAGTTAAGGTACTCTGCCGTTGCATTGCCTGTACAATATTAAGGGGTCATGCTAAGGCAAAAGGCAGTAACTTCCATTTGATAGCTCCCTTGGTTGCTGATCACTATATTAAATCAGTATATGATACATAATGATAACATATACATGAAATCTAGTGATCATGGCACAATTAAGTGCTTAATGACAGATATTAAAACAAAGGCCTAACACCTTAACTCCACTACAGTGAAACAGTAACTTCACTTTGATCCGCAGTAAAACAAAGGCAGAAGACCTTAACTCAGTTTGAGCATTCCGGAATGCTGCAGTTCAAAGACCCTGATGAGTGAAGATACTGGACTCTGCCTTGGTTTCTCGAGGGCTTTTGGAAGTTAAGGCAAATACAACCTACTATTTTCTCAAAAAAACAACACAATTGACTCAAGATATCTGTCCACATGATAAAGCACATCTGTAATGTTCCAAAAATGAGAAAAACAAATTTTCGAAAAAATTGAAGTTACTGCCTTTTGCCTTTGTAGGGCAGTATGGAGAGCCACCCCACATAAACTTTAACAAAGCTCACGTTTTTTCAGCAGTATAAGAGTATATGGAAATGTTTCTTCAGCAGTCTTCAGCTGGCGTGATTGTGATCTCCACTGGTGAGCGTGATTCTGCCGGGTGAATCTGTGTTTGAGAGGCCATGACCCAAGCATGTACGACTGTCTCTGACAGAGGAGAGGACGATATCTGAAGTGATGAAGATGAGGCGAGGTGGTGCTTTCTGAGCAGGATCAGACGAGGGTTCCTCAGCAAAGTATAAAACAGCATCCAACGCCTCCTGGCCGGGCTGTTCACAGGGGGCTCTGAAAATATAAAGGTTCAGAGCTAGTAAACTGGAAATTAAGTCTGGGAGAAAATTTAAAGTGTACTTTTTAAGAGGTAATTTAAAGGAGCAACATGTAACTCTGACACCTAGTGTTTAAAATGGGTACTGCAGTCCAAATTCAACGCATTGTAGAGAGCTGTCTCCCCCCACCCCCTCCTCTCTAGAGTTGATGCTCACACAGGTTGCCATGTGGTGGACACTGAAGCTTCAGTGTTTATCCAGCTCTTCATCAGTCTGTAAACATTAACTGAATGTTTTTTATACACTCCCAGAAGTTTTACTGGAGCACTTTATGGATCTGTGGTGGAGTTGATGAGGGACATTTTAAAGATGAAGGAGGCTTTCTTCTCGTGGTCAAAGTGGAAATATCAGGGTTAGTTTTGAAAGTTCAGCCTGCTTGTCTCGACATCGTCCAGCAGGGGGCAGCATTATACAAAGCATCAGGGAGCATCTCCAAGACAAGAGTCAGTAGATATGTCCATTCATCCATCCATTGTCTATACCACTTGTCCCGTTCAGTTCTGGAGCCGATCCCAGCTGTCATTGGGCAAGAGGCGGAGACGTTTCTGCTCGTGGAGCTTATTAGAAACATGCAGAGGCTTTTTAGGTCGAGTACAATCACTTCTATCTGAACCAGTTCTCTTGCCCGCTTCCATCGCTGCAACACCTGTTGACCTGATAACTGCTCTTATATCTGGCAAACCGAGGGGCATCCAAAATGGCCGTGTAGGGGTGTCTTAAAACCGTCTACCTTCTCTGGTCCAAACAAATCCAGAGCATTCAGGACCAGAATCTAAAGTTAGAAGGAGGACATACTGGCTGCTGCATTGTTGTCAGAGAAGCCAGCACTTCAACATAGAATGTTTCCTTAATGTCTGATCATATAGTAAGGTCACTTTATCATTTCACTCACTACACATCTTACTGATTGCTCCTTTAAATTATAAAGAAATTAGCTACAGGCTTGGTACCAGACAGGCCAAATTAAAACTACAACCCTGTTTCCCCCAAAGTTGGGATGTTTTGCAAAAAACCTAAATACCACTATTTGATTAAAAATCACAAAGATGCTACTGACCAGGTGACGAGTTGTTGAACGTGGAGTACACTGACGCTGCATGTTTTTCCAGCGTGTTGGAGACCAGCAGTTGGCAGAAACACACCATGACTGGATTGTTATGATAGTGGTCAGCAAAGATCATCCCGATCCAAGTGCTGTAGCCTGAAACATGCAAGAAATGTTGTTTTTATGAGAAGTAGTGCCGCATTTACAGTAAAGTTTCACAGCTGGTTGGTATACAACTGAGGGAAACAGTGAATTGAGCCGTGCATTTGAGATAAAAGCTGCAACATGAAGATTTTACATGTTGAGACAAACAGGATGTGACATTTCTTCCCTGCTGATTTAATAACGTGCACATTTTTCTTTGTTCTGTCGTCATTCATCCTCCTAAAATGGTTTTATAATTTCATCACAGTTCATTTTTATAAAGCAACCCATATCTACTGGGCTGCACAGTGGTCAGCGCTGTTTCTCATAGCCTCTCTGTGTGGAGTCTGCATGTTCTCCCCGTGCATGTGTGGGTTCTCTCCGGGTACTCTGGCTTCCTCCCACAGTCCAAAGACATGCTCTGGTGACTCTTAATTACCCGTAGGTGTGAATGTGAGTGTGGCTGGTTGTCTGTCTCTATATGTCAGTCCTGTGATTGACTGGAAAACAGTCCAGGGTGTAACTCCGCCTCTTGCCCAATGACAGCTGGGATCGGCTCCAGCCCCCCGCGACCCTGAACGGGCCAAGTGGTATAGACAATGGATGGATGGATGGACATATCTACTGACTCTTGTCTTGGGCGACTCCCTGATGCTTTGTATAATGCTGCCCCCTGCTGGACGATGTCGAGACAAGCAGGCTGAACTTTCAAAACTAACCCTGATATTTCCACTTTGACCATGAGAAGAACGCCTCCTTCATCTTTAAAATGTCCCTCATCAACTCCACCACAGATCCATAAAGTACTCCAGTAAAACTTCTGGGAGTGTATAAAAAACATTCAGTTAAAGCTTTAATGTTTTAGGCAAGGCAAGGCAAGGCAAGTTTATTTATATAGCACATTTCAACAACAAGGCAATTCAAAGTGCTTCACACAAGACATCAAAAGCATCATGACAGAGGAAAGAAAAGAAACATTAAAATAGAACATTAAAAAAATGTAAGGTTGTTTCTACAGTTTTCTTTCATACAGGACACAGTGGAGTGGAGGTAAAACTCACCAGCATCCATGGTTTCATATCCTCTCTGCATAATAGTGCGGTCGATGCGGGACACCAGCCATGTTCCCGCCATTATGCTGAAAAGTAACCTCAGTATGCAGTTACTGATCCCCATCACCACGTTGTAGAAGAAGAAGAAGTAGTTGAAGCAGTGGAAGGCTTTCCTGAACAAGATGAGGAAGAGGAAGAGAAAATATCTGTATTGTGCAAGTTAAGACCATTAATGAATATAATTACTTTCAACAATGCAGCAGCCAGTATGTCGTCCTCCTAACTTTAGATTCTGGTCCTGAATGCTCTGGATTTGTTTGGACCAAAGAAGGTAGGCGGTTTTAAGGCACCCCCACACGGCCGTTTTGGACGCCCCTCGGTTTGCCAGATATGAGAGCAGTTATCAGGTCAAACCAACAGGTGTTGCAGTGATGGAAGCGGGCAAGAGAACTGGTTCAGATAGAAGTGATTGTACCCGACCTAAAAAGCCTCTGCATGTTTCTAATAAGCTCCACGAGCAGAAACGTGCTCAAACTAGGATCAATATTGGAGATGCTTTTGAAAAATGGAGAGAGGTTAGAACGCAGAAAGGTTTACAGACTGATGAAGAGCTGGCTAAACACTGAAGCTTCAGTGTCCACCACATGGCAACCTGTGTGAGCATCAACTCTAGAGCAGAGGGGGCGGGGGGAGACAGCTCTCTACAATGTGTTGAATTTGGACTGCAGTACACATTTTAAACACTAGGTGTCAGAGGTACATACTGCTCCTTTAAAGAAAAGAAAATCCTTGGAGAACAATCTGATGCTCCCCTCAATATTGTTCATTGAAATATACGCACCTGTTGTTGAGAGCGAGAGGTTTCTCTTTATCAGTCGGAGACATTTTGTCCTGAAGGAAGAAGATCTGAACCAGAACGACCTGAAGAATCACCAGGCCGATCACCAGGGCTATGGTCAGACTGAAGAAAAAAGAAACAATTTGAAAAAATGTATCCGCCATCTACTCATAAAGGTCCCAATAGAACAGAAGGCATGCTTACAATATGATCCCTAAGTTTCTGAGCATGCTCAGTACTTGTCCGTGCTGTATTGGAAGAACAAGCACATAGACGAACAGCAGCGCGAACAAGAAGTGCACAAAATGGACGATGAGGTAGCCTAAAAAGAAAGATAATCAATCTTTAATCATGTCTCCTAGTCTCATGTAGTACTACTGTGAAGATGTCAAGAGGATGAAAAGCTTACCCCAGAGTGTAAACGCAATTTGCCACCCGGAGTATCTTGCAATAGAAGCCTGTGAAGGTTCAACAAGGAAACTTTTAGGAGCATTTACAAAGTCTGCTGGTTAAACCTGCTGTATCCATATGTGTGTGTATCTGTGTGTGTGTGTCTGTGTGTGTCACCTACTACGCTGACAGCAGACCTGGGGTTGTGAAACTTCTCTGGGAGAAAACCCTTCTGTCCTCTCCACAGTCTCTTCAGGTGTTTCCTACAGCAAACGTACAAAAGTTATAAAAAACAGGAGGCATACGATAGTACAAAGTAAAAACAAACAGAAGGTTATTTTTTCTCCAACAACACAACTAGTCCCACAACTTAAAGAAGCATGTGCAACTTTTTTATTCCAGTAGACGACTTCCTTGAGCACCAGCATGAAAACAAAACACACTTCTTTTTGGCCACATCTCCTCCATACTGAAGCCTCCGCTCTCCTCCAGAGACACACCTCCAACCCCTCTCCCCTCGCATTCACAGAAAGAAGTCAAGCAAAAGCAGCAAGCAAACTTGTCCCTGGCTTGAGCTGTAATCACCTGTGTCCTGCATTGTTGTGTTAGCATGCTAATGTTAGCGCTCTTTAGTTAGCTCGTAGCTTCACATTGCATGTACACTTACACAGAATGAGCGTGATCTAAAAACTCTTAAGTGACATTCAAATAATCAATGAGTATGTTCTTCTTCTCTCTAGTCCTTGACTAAAACAGCTTTTGTACACAAGATGAGGAGCGTGCCGTCCTGTCCATGTAAACACGGCTCTAATAACAACACAGCCAGCGGGACTCGAGCTTCACACTCATTGTAGACAGTCATGACTCAGAAACACATTTACACAGGATACACTAGATTATGATTTATTTATATGTCGCACATTCTGCCTTTAAAGCTACAGTATGCCATTTTATTTTAAACAAACTATGGTTAACATTAAAAAAAATTTGATCATTGCATGTCAGGGATAATATTCAATTGAAATGTTCCTTCAATAAACTGATTTGTTTGTCTTCGTACTTTAACAGAAACTGGACTCTTGTACTTTATTCTCACTGCTGTGACGTAATTGTGACGTCTACTCCCAATTGGTCTAAGGGTCCCGCTCACCCTGTTGGGGTTCCAATCTGTGTTAACACCACACACTGTCTTTTACTTATGGAGAGCCTCTTATCCAATCACATTACTTGGTCAGAACTGACTATTATATAATCAAAATTTTACCTCACTCCAAATTAGCTGAATTATTTAAATTACTTTATTATTTTTTTCTTCACTTTGCATCTTATATGTTTCTATATTTCCTCTTACCTGTAACATGCCAAGACATGGAAGGTGTAGGCCACAGAGTTGAGACTGGCAAAGATGGTGGTAGCGAGCCATGACTCTGGAATAAAATAAAATATAACGTTTGGATCACCAAAGACAGCAAACTACCAATAGTGCTTATGGTATATAGAATTACAGGTCCAATCAGTGAGATGTGTAGTGAGTGAAATGATAAAGTGACCTTACTATATGATCAGACATTAAGTTATGTTGAAGTGCTGGCTTCTCTGACAACAATGCAGCAGCCAGTATGTCCTCCTTCTAACTTTAGATTCTGGTCCTGAATGCTCTGGATTTGTTTTGGACGCCCCTCGGTTTGCCAGATATGAGAGCAGTTATCAGGTCAAACCAACAGGTGTTACAGTGATGGAAGCGGGCAAGAGAACTGGTTCAGATAGAAGTGATTGTACCCGACCTAAAAAGCCTCTGCATGTTTCTAATAAGCTCCACGAGCAGAAACGTGCTCAAACTAGGATCAATATTGGAGATGCTTTTGAAAAATGGAGAGAGGTTAGAACACAGAAAGGTTTACAGACCGATTCAGAGCTGGCTAAACACTGAAGCTTCAGTGTCCACCACATGGCAACCTGCGTGAGCATCGACTCTAGAGAGGAGGGGGTGGGGGGAGACAGCTTTCTACAATGTGTTGAATTTGGACTGCAGTACCCATTTTAAACACTAGGTGTCAGAGTTACATATTGCTCCTTTAATTATTACTTTTTTCTGTTCAAAAGTTCTACATTATAATCAAATGCAAATCCACTCACTCCTCGCCACGTCGATGAATTCTTCCAGCTGTGGTATCATGGCTCCCAGAGCTTCAGTCTGGTTACAGGAAGTAACCAGGTATTGCAGTGTGTTCTTGTACCTTTCTACCTGGTCAAAAGCCACATTACTGAGGCTGTAGTCTGCAAGGGTCATCTGAAGGGGAAAACACAGAACAACAACAACAGAAGCACATATAAAGTGTTTGTGTAACGCTTGTGATGAGTCATTTCACATGATCAAACCAAACAGATATCTTGCAGTACCATATAAAGGCCTATGAGGGATATAATGACGGTGCCGATGATCCTGTTTGGGAACTTGAAGTTTGGGTCCCATTCATAAACTCGTCTCTGGAACCAGCTGAGGGGCTTACTACAGCACAGAGAGGAAGGAGAAATCAATGTTTTTCACATTTGAGTATTGCTGCCTCTAAATCCAATCTGAGATCTGGTACCATAATCTGTAAAAATCAAGGACATAGTCTTGGTGATGTCTACCCCCTTGGTTACTGGAGAGGGGTTTTGAAGTCCAACAACTCCAGTGGCCATACTGGAAATGCTACCTCAACCTTACGTTTGTTTGGGCGTTCTAGTAACAGATAAAGATAGAGTTGGAGTGCCTGTCAGTCAACTCAGCTGTGCCCCTTATTCTTACAGCCTGTCCTAACAGGAAGCAAGCATCAGCGACAAAATAAGATTGATTAAATTGTTTCCTATTTGAGTGTCCTAACAACCCACAAGCTAACAGCGCGAAGCAGCACCATTTTTACCCTTCTGCGTGGTTTCTGCTTCTACTTTCCTCTTTGTTGCTTGCATAGACATGGACGAGGAATGAGGAAGAAGAGGGCTTTAAAATGCACTGACACTCACTTTTTCTCACTTAGCAGAGCTTGTTAGCTTGTTTTACAAAGTGGAGATAACGCATGATGTGCATAATTGTGTTGTTTACTTCTGTGCAGGTTCTTTCCTCAGCAGACTCCTGACATGCTGCACCTGGTGCTGGCCTATCAGCTCTTCAGGGTCCTGGTGGAAGATTCAGTACGGTCAGAGTCACACAGAGTTTATGATTCAAAACATCCTGCTGCTGACCTCGCTGCACAGCATCATGTACAGAAAAGAATATACATCACATAAACATTTGATTACTGTAAATGGTGAGCTGTACAAGCCAAGTCGACTCCATGCGCACTTCTAATCTCTTGGTAGCCAACTGCTTTACAGACTCGTACTCACTGTGGGCTGTCCCTTTAGTCGATTTCACAATTTTGTAACTCAAGTTGCTCTTTTACTATCCATCCACAGAGCGCTTTGTTGGATGCAAAAGTGGGATTTGTAGTCTTCTTAAAAGTTTTTGTGAAGCCAAAGACAGTTTCCCTGAATTTGGACAAATCAAGTTCTGTTCTATTCTAAACAGAAAGAATGATTCCATTGTTTTTATGCACGCTGACATGCTGACCTCTTGTTCTAGTTGCAGATGTATCCGAACGTCTTTCACCAACATGTAGATAAATCGACCCAGAAGGAAGACGAGGGAGAGGAGGCATGGCCACTGGGAGATGATCTTCTGGTATTTTCCTAGAATCTTTACAATCAGACACACAGAGACATTATTAACTTTTGTATTAAATATAAAGACTGTAAATATTAATGGTTTACAAAGCCTGGGTGATGTCACTAATCTGTTCCTGCAGGGGGCGCTGGAGTCTCCATGCTGGAAATGCCGTCTCAGTCTAACTTTCAGTCAACCTAACGACTGGCTGAGAGCTGGAGCTGAGGCGGGTTTTAAGCCTTCTGACAAACCGTTACACCGCGCCCACCTGTCAATCATGTCAGCTACACGCCTTATTGTGAATAACTCTTATCCTTCATCAAATCAAAACGGATGAGTCATCAAAACATTCACATTACAGTGTGTGTCGATCGAGTCATGAGCTAATCAGACCTATTTGTTTTTTTGAACCAGGCTGTAAACATGTTAATCTCTGCTGTAAAAACAGGCTTTTTAGAATGGGTGTGTATGTGACTTCCTGTGCTTCTGCAGCCAGCCTCTAGTGGACACTCAAGGAACTGCAGGATTTTGAAATTCTGCATTGGCATTTTTCAATAAATGAGGTTGCTGCCAACAGACCCTCTGCAACAGACACATTAAATCTACTCTTGCTTTCAGGATACGTTTAGTACTCACCTACCTCACCACTGGGACAGGTGAAAGTATCCCAGACTGTGATTGTGATCCTGCAAACAAGAACCAAAACGAGATGAGTTTTTTATATATATTAACACATTTTAGACAAATAAAGTATGTCTATGTATGAGATGTGATTAAATGTTTACCAGGCCAGAGAGTAGAGTATTCCCAGCACCGCCCCGGGCGTTCGGAAAGGTGTGGACAGGCAAGCAAAGAACGGGAAATAGACGAGGCCCACCTCTAAAGCTCCAATCAGAATCACTATGGCTGAGAACAGACACCAGGAAACATTGTCAGGTCTTGCAGAACAGGACTTCTTACAGGTGTGAATCTGTAGCTACATTGTTAAACTTACCTTTGGCCCAGTTGGGGACGATGAACGGGATGTAACGTTCAGAGAAGAGCAGCAGGACGCTGGACGACACGGCACCAAAAGCAAAGCCATACGACCAACGATTGCTGAGGCTGCCGATTGTATCAAAAGGCCTGGACGCAGAAATAAGAGAATATTTTTACAACCTTAAGAACCCTTTAGTTTCGATAATGAAAAGGAACATCCTGTTAGAGGTTCTCTTGACTCACACCACGATGGCAAATCGCCCCCTCAGGAAGGGCAACGTGTTGTCAATGGTCAGCCTCTGTGCTCTTTTCTGCAGGACCGAGAGCACCCCAGTGATGAGCACCTAACAGACAAGAAACTAGAGATGTAAAGACTCCTTGTGATGCAGTTAAAAAGATCCAAATAAATACGGGATGATTCAAATCGATGAAACAAAAACATATATTGCAATACTCTTTTTTAACCAGCAGAGGGCACCATCTACTTTAAATGAAGTTAATATATTAATTATGTTCAGAGCAGGACAACGCCCAAACCACGCCTTCAATCACCTGACAAGCCAGCTTAAACTGAGCCATCCCACTCCACCCTGTTTGTCTCGGTTCTTTGACCCACCCTCCCTTCCCTTCCATCTCAACCAGACGGAACCCAGACCCTGAGTCTCCCTCAGCCCTGCAGTCAGTCCATCCTTCCAGACCAGCCGACTGACAACATCCTCTTCCATCGTAATCATAATCTTAACATACAGACAGCCGTCTCATCATTCATGCGATCTCTCTTTAAGTATGTAAAACGCAGATTGTTGTGGCGCAGTCCTTGCTAGTGAATCTTCTCTCGAAGACAATTGAAGGGAAGTCAAGTGAAGATTTTGCGATGGCAAAAGCATTGTTTTGTTTCAAAGCGGGAGTAGTAGGAGCGAGTGAGCACGTACAAGACAAAACACAGTGTGCAAATACTGCAAGACTGATGAACATCACAGACTAGATGCAGCACGTTAAACGACACCATGTGTGGAAGCTCCCTACACCAAAAACAAATGAATAACATACACAGGGAAGCAGATTTATATTTAAGGTGTTTCTGTGTAGATGGGGAAAACAGAGTTTAGTATAACCAGTTTAAAACTCCTCAGAGGAGCTTTAAAAAAAGAAAAGCTGAAAACTAATTTTGTCAATGCTTCATGAGAAGTACGCTTAGAAGAGAAACATGTCTTCACGGCACAATGACCATAAAGAAAGTCCCCTTATCACCAGGAAGTTATGGCAGGCTTATCAGTGTGTTGACAGTTTTGTCAAGCCATATATATATTTTTTTTTACAGACAATCAGGTGAGAACCTTACTGCAGGTATGAGTGAAACATGCAGGAAGAGGTCGATAGAGATCCCATTCTGACAGTCCTCCTGGATGGTGGAGACCCTGCAGTGGAAACAGTGACCACATGAACAGGAAAGTTTCATTATACTGATCTGAGCTGAAGGGACATGAAACACAGAGGAGCAAAGTGAAACTACACAGAGACAGAATAAAATCTATTCAACTGAAAGAAACTCATCACCAAGGGGAAGAGCGTGATCAGAGATATGAGGGGTCATAAGTTCACTCAGCTTTAGTTCTCCTGTTCCTCTTTAATGTAACTATCAGGTGATAAGTCTAAACTCTTTAGTAACCTCATAAAATATCTGAGAGGTACAAATATGTGCTCTCTGTACTCACTCATGATCCCCTCGGCTTGTTCTTATCATCGTCTGTGAGTCGCTTCACTGACGCCTTCAAAGCTTCCAATCTGCTCGACTGTCGAGATGAAGGAAGCGGCTGATGGCTGACCACTTCTCCGTTTCCGGGTTTCAATCACATGATGTGACTCACACATTAACTGACTCCACAAATTAAATTAAAAGTCTTGCCACTAAAACCGTCACAATTTGACTGTCCTCTGTTTCTTCTTTCTTCTGCCTCAGTTTTTTTATTCCCCATGCATTTGCTTAAGCTCTCTCTCTGTTTGTTTTCACTACACACACACACACACACACACACACACACACACACACACACACACACACACACACCAGAACTTTATTGCCCACCGTGTTACTCAGTATACAGAGTGTAAACATGTGTCCCTCCTGCAGAGATAACCAAGCGATCATTCACCTCCAGAGAATTTTGTTTTCAGATTTGCTGTGAGAACCTTTTAGTCTACGTCAATGTTAGCACCCCGCTGTAGTCAAAGCAGTTCCTGTTATCTTGTTTTTAATCTTATCCTGCACATGTGTAGGTAGAGTTTTCTCTACTTTGAAATCTACTTTGCTGTGTTTTACCCAAGCTGCAACGTCATGGTGTTGAAAAATTAGCTGATCAGAGTGCAATAAAACTGCAGTTCCTTGAGTGTACACTTGATCTATGAGTGGTAGCTATTTGTCAGGAGGATGAAGGCCTGCCTCAGCTCGGACTGTGTACATTGGCTGAGGTTAGTCCGCATTTCCAATATGGCGACCATCATTTTTGGGCTTCAAAACTCAGCTTCAGACACCACTGGGGTAAGTCACTTAGACTACATCAATGTTTTATACAGTTTTAACTCATTTTAAATCTATCCATTGGAAAATGTGAACTATGTCCCCGTGTCCATCTAGCGTTTTTTTTCTAGGCGCCAATTGTTTTCAATGAGGAGAGCACGTTCTCAGTAGAAAGTGTCCGCCTGGAGAAAAAAAAGAGGCGACCAGCGTCTTTTCTTCCGAACTCTCCGCCTTCTTCTGTGCGGCCACTTGGAGCGCTCAATTTGAAGATCTTTTAACTTTTCAGAAAGGCGCTATTGACATCACGGGCGCCCTTTTCAAAATGTTTGATATTCCCCATAGTTTTGTCTGCTACTGATTGTTTTTTGCACCAACATCCTCTTTGCTCCGTGTCTGATCGGGAAATAAACAATCTCAAATATAAAACATGCAGTAAAAAATAACGGATCAGTATAGGTCATACAGCGGCCGTTGTCAACACACTGTTGTCATGGAGACAGGACAGACTAGCAGTGCTTTTCTTCTCAAAAGTGAACAGACGCTTTATGGACACGGGTCCTGAAGGCTGTGCTGTATCTCACTTTGTCGTTCTTGGTTAAACAAGTAAAAAATTACAGAATCTAAATCATCCATCTTTTTGCTGACAGTCTCGTTTGCTTTTGAAGGTCATAAAGAGGCACCAGTATTGATTTCAGGCTGATTTATAACCAGCTCAAATCTCCTCACAGGAGCATTAAACAACTTTCTTCCTTGTTTGTTTTTCCTTCTGTCAACATCATTAAAACAAATAACTAGCATCCTATTCTAGATCCATATTTGTCTAGCATCTGTTTTATAGAATCCAGACGTTTTATCATGTGTTGGAGACTAAGATTTCATTGATAGAAACAACAAACACATAAAAACACACACAGGAAAGTTATTTGCTGATTAAAGTTTATTCATCATTGCAATGACAGAAAAAAAACAGTCAAACCAGGTTGCAGTTTTGCGCATTTTTTAAAAGAGCAATCCAGCAGCAGTAATTCATATCTGTGATGAAAAGGTCAATCTTGATCCGTCTGTTGGGAGAATCACAGAGATCAGTCTGGTTGTTTGTGTTTCCTTCTTGGGGAGAGAGAGAAATCTTGAAAACTGCCTGATTGTTAAGATGAATTGAAAACTGGATGGTAGAGGTAGACTGTCATTATTCATTACTAGAAAATGATCTGAAACCAAAAAAACAACATAACTCCCTACACCGATTAAAGAAATCCTCTTTGATGGCTTTAAAAGGGCAGTATGTAACTCTGACAACTAGTGTTTAAAACGGGTACTGCAGTCCAAATTCTAAACATAGTAGAGAGCTGTCTCCCCCTGCCCCATAATAACATAAAGCCAGGAATGTGTTGTATAATGATGTTATGTACAAGAGGTAACCGTGCTCAGGCCGGTTAGTCCTGGAGCAGTGTGACCGCAGGCCGTGAAGGCCAGAGAGGGAATAGGGAGGGGAGGGGGGCACTTTCAGTAATTAATTTCAGTGACTACACATCTTACTGATTGATCCTTTAATACCACGTACGATAAACATTTTAGATTTCATATGCAAAGCTTGGAGAGGAAATGCAGAATTCAACATTTAACCAGAGCTGAAAAATGAAACATGCATCTTTGTTATGACTTAATATGAATCGTTGACCACTGCAAATATGTTTCTGGTGTTTTCTTAAACCATGAGGGTTGGGCACTTTGTGTGCATATCACACACAAAAAATGACAACACTGATCAATCTTCATATTTTCTGTGTTGACTCGTTACATTCCTCCACCACCAGAGGGCAGCAGTAGTGCTCTCTCCTCCAGTGAAGTTGAACCTGCAAGTGGTATTGATGTAGAGCAGCTATGTCGACTTACGGCAGTGAGGCACACATGGTGCACTCGTTGGGGTAAATGTGTCCGTCGCTGCCACACACGGGGTCATAGTTCTGCAGGCAAATAATGTCCTTCCCCGTTTCGGCACAGTTGGGCTGCCAGAACACAAAATCAACAACACACACAGGAGGGAAGTGAATTCACCTGGAACAAGTTTCAAAACACCTCAGTGACATGATGATTTATGTGTGAAACCCACCCTTCTTAGGAGACACCTGCCTTCTGTAAAGAGAGCAAAACATGAATGAAACCGTAAATTATGTACTCCATGCTTTTTAAATAATAACCTGCCTGCGACAAAACTTTAAAGGTAGCGTCAGCAGCTTGTTCCTTCAAAATAAAGTACAGACTTCTGCTAAAGTAGAGCTGCTCCATCGTCCCTTCTGGGCCTCCATACGTGTGGTGGTGACTGTGGCTGTTTTCGAAACCGCATACTATATACTACTATCTAAATCTAAAACGTATGCAGTATGTATATACTGCATACTGAGTTCAACAGTAGTATGTATTATTATCGGTTATCGGTTATTTTGCAGTATGTTTGGCACGGTTAAACTGGTTTCCGGTCCTGGCATGCGGAAGTAAACAACAGCCCATCTGGAGGCAATTAACATAGTTAAAATAAAACAAATCTACAATCTCTCATATATTCTGTCATTTATACACAATGCCCTGGGTTGAAATATGATTGGCATGCTATTAAAGTTGTAGTATACTTTTCAGACATTCAGGTTTAACTTTTACTCAGCTGTGAATAATACGAAGCGCAAGCCAAGGACTCTGTAACTGTAGCTGCTTGTCCAGCTGTTGCACATGCACTGTACAGTCTAAAAAGCAGGAAAATCCGAGGTGGTAAGACATATAAACAGAGGTGTGGACTCGAGTCACATGACTTGGACTTGAGTCACAGATTTGATGACTTTGGACTCGACTTGACAAAATCATGAAAGACTTGCAACTCAACTTGGACTTCAACACCAATGACTTGGGACTTCACTTGGACTTGAGCCTAATGACTCGAAAATACTTGAGGTTTTAATGTTATTTTAGGTCCCATGTAAAATTTCCGCGATGCGCAAAACACAATGAAAATATAATTAACTGTGAACAGAATATCGTGGGATTTGCCTCAATGTGGGTGTGATTTATTAAAAACGTGTTTTTATAAAATATATGAGGAGTTTTACGCGCGCACACACACACAAACACACACACACACACACACACACACACACACACACACACACGTAGGTTTGGATTCAACATTGGGGGGGGGACACATTTTCAGTGGGGGGTTTGAGGGTTCCCTCCAGAGAATTTTGAGCGTCAAACACTTAATTTCCTGCATTCTGGTGAATTTTTATGCAACAATTTGTGCCTTTTTCTGAATTAATTTATGGCAGAAATTTCTTTACTATGTATAGGAAATGATAATTATTTTTGAATTACTATTAATTATTCAACTGTATTGTTCATAACTTTCTGCATATTCAAAACATTACAGGTGTTTTGGGATGTTTTTTTAGGAATCATGTAAATCTCAAATCCAATCTATTAGAGAATGACACCTTGTTATAGCCTTAGTATCCAAAATTTAAAACTACATATAAGCCGTTGTTATGGCTGACTAATCATTCACTTACTATTTGGAAGAAATGCGGTCGGATATTGTCCGTGTTTATTGCACTTAAAATCAATTGATAGGCAGTCTATATAAAGAATAATATCATCAAGGCATGTAGATTTATAGCCTGCTGTTTTTATTAAAATGTTGGCAGGCAGAGGACAGAACAATTACACAATGAATAAAGCAATAACGTAACACTGCCAAACATCACAATGACAGCGGACTTTAGGGACTTCTGTTCTGTGTTGTTTAACACTTAACTCTTAATCAACAGCCTAAATCATGGTTAAAAGTTGAGTGATAACTTAAACGATGTTATTTAGTTATGCTGGTTCAGAAGCTCTCTGTGTGACTGCGCGTCGGACAGTTCTCTCCTCCACGTCGTTCATTCATTACTGATAATTGGACACCTCGTCGGGCATTAACTCGTATACTTTGTGGTGTCACCTCTATACAGTTAATGGGACACGAATGCAAACACTAACTTGTTGTCTTGTCACTGTCTGCGCCCGCGACCATAGACTGTATAAAGACCACGACTCCTAACCTGACCGGACCTGATGCATTGACCAAGCGAGAGTAACGTGCCTGCAAACGCGCGTGTGACTGTGCGGCAAGGTTAAGATGGTATGGTCCACTATAGGGGTGTATGAAATGATTGGGAACGTATTTACAGGTCAGAAGGATATATAAATGTTTTGAGCCCCCCCCGAAATGTTTTTAATTACCTCTGTTTTTCAAATTTTTTTTTTTTTTTGAGGGGGGCATCCCCTGCGTCCCCGTCCCCCGAAATCTACGCCTATGCGCACACACACACACACACACACACACACACGCACACACGCACGCACCGGAACGCCAGCCATCGCGCGTACCTAGGTATTTAGGCTACTTTTAGCGCAACACAGTCCGTGATCTGTATGGACCTTAATATCTACGGTCGATATGGATCAAGTCTTTATGCTCAGGAAGGTACATAATCCAGTCAAACGGCCTTTTCGACTTTTCCCCGTTCTCTCTCAGCGTGTCTGCATACTGTATTTATCAACAATCAGCACATTGAAATTGGTAGGCTGTTATCTCACAGCCTGCTGTGGTCTGGGAACGTCTTCACACACACTGTAAAAAAAAAGGGGGAGCAAGGGTGGCCTGGGGACTAGGCATACTACCTTTTACATAATAAATAAAGGTGAGCTAATTTATATTTAAAAATGTCTCAATTTCCTGACATGATCTAATAAAATGACCCAAATCAGGGATCTGATCTCATGGAACATACCATCAAACACAGAATTCAGTCAAATAAAAATGGAAAAAAATGAATTTAGGAAAAATAAACAAAACAGAGTCAGTCGCACTGGTACTGTTATTTTATTTTAAGAAGTAGGCTAAATAAAATCAAATAAGCAATCATGATTTGTGTAACTGCAACAAATTATTACTCTGTGAAAATGACATTTCATTTGGTGAAGAGAGCTAATGACTTGTTCAGGACTCGAAATTCAAAGGTTAGGACTTTTGACTCACTTGGGACTTGACTCAGGACTTGAGACCAAATACTTGAGACTTACAAAGCAATGACTTTGTCCCACCTCTGCATATAAATATATGAACATGTCATATTTGTTATTGGTTCATGCCCATAATGTGGCAAGATATTCAGTCACCACCACCGACGAGTTCAAACTCCGGCATTTTGATCTCTGACTTAACACTTTGCATTGTGGGAAACAGTACGCGAGGTAGACTGGTCCGATGCATACTGTACATTTTTCCCGAATCAGTATGACATCCTGGTATTTTTGGCATACTGCGGATCTCGCAGTTGTTCGCATACTGCATACTGCATTTTGGCCAAATCAGTATGTACCTGTAGTATAATAAGTGGTTTCAAAAAACAGCCTGTGTCTGCAGAGACTCTGTCCTCTGACTGGATTTTACTGTTCTGGTTTGTTCTGGTTGACTCGGGACGTTTCTGGGCATGGAGCTGGTATGTTCCCTCCAGCCAATGACAGCGCTCAGGTGAGATTAGGAGAGGATACAAGGATAAAGCTCGTTCTAAAACAAGGGTGAACCTTGTGTTGGCTTTCACCTGCAGACATGGAGTTGGTCTGCTTCCTGTTGGACAGGCAGGTGACAAACACCGGCGGTTAGCTTGCAGTGTAGCTACAAGCAGTAAACGCACACACTACATCCTGCAGTGAGTGTGAGCTTCTGGGGGCGATGAGCCCAGGAGGAGGGGCCACGTTTGAATGTTGTGTTTACAAGCTGCAACCAAAAATGCTACTGACTCCACCTTTAATGGTTATCGGTTCAAGTCCTGAACCCTTTTTTGGAGCTCAAAGTCCACATCATAAACTGTATAAGATGGACAACGCACCTCAACGTCCTCCAGTTGTACAAAGAAGAAGCCAAGGTATCCCTGTGCACATGCGAACAGTCTGCACAGGAGGGATCGGCTGGAAAAGCGGTAGACTTGTGCCAGCATGACAAATAATGTAATATTCTTGCATTGAAGGTACAAGCAGTAAATGTACACACTACATCCTGCAGAGAGTGTGAGCTTCTGGAGGTGATGAGCCCAGGAGGAGGGGCCCAGTCTGAATGTTGTGCCAACATTGATACTGACTCCACTTTTAAGCTAAGTTAGGAGCTCTCTGAGAGGATTCTCTGAATGTTTATCTGAATTTCAGACAGTAAGAAAAATGATCTTATCCACACAAGTCATCAGATTTATGATTTTCAGTTTCTAGTGATCAGCGTGATAAAAAGCCAAACAATGTCTTCTCTGAGAACATTTTGTAAAAGTCAATAAAATATGCAAACTTCTGATATAACTCCCAAATGAGAAAATGTTCTCAAGCTTGCTTCATGGACCTAAATCTACACATCACAACCTTCTGAGAGTATTCATGAGTTACCTGCAGTCACACAGAAGAGCAGGAGTCCCAGAAAAACAACTCGTACGAACATGGTGCCTGTGGTCCAATAGCTCAGAGTGACAGGATCGTCTGATTTCATCTCTTTTTATTGCCAGTGTCTTTGTGTGCGGGGCTGTGTTTCTGTGTGTTTTGGGACATGGCGGGTAAAAAACAAACATGCTCTAAAACTCAAAGTCTTTGTGTCCACTTCTTACATCCTTTTTAAAAAAATGATGTTGTACAGATGTTCTCAAAACTGGTGAAATACAAATAAAGTACACACTAAAAAATGCTGGGTCAAAATGACCCAATACGGGTTAACTCGTAACTCAGCACTGGGTCAATCTAGCACCTACACAGCACTGGGTCATTTTGACCCAGCTGCGCTGGGTTGCAAAGAATGACCCAGCATATTGGGTTATTTTTTTCTTATTCTTAAATTGGGTCAGAATGACCCAAGGTTGGTTCCTTTTGACCTTTTCATGGGGTCATTATTATATATGCTTATTTTCACCCAGCATAGGGTTATTTATGTAATTATATTTTTCTGCTACATTGTTTAGCCATACAAAAATGGCAGCACTGCATCTAAACAAGTGGAATCAACACCAATATTAAAATTAATATAATTAAATGACAAACAATGCAAACACAATAATCTATTTTACAGTAAAAGCGTTATGCCAAATTAAACCCAACTGAACCATGAGCTATTGAAGGTAAACATACACAAACACTATCTTGGTCGACTTACTGTAAATGAAATAAACTGATTCATAACATCAAATTAACTAAGAGGGGGACCTACCACGGGCAGGTATTTGTTGTTATGTTGTTATTTAGTGAGGTCCTCAAGAATTGAATGGCTGGTGACTCTTTGCCAGGCAGCTGATAAACAGCTGTTTGTAAAAAGTCCCAAACAGGGGCACATTGCTTTGGGTAAAGGACATCAAATACATAAATGGCCTTGAAGCAGGCATCGACTGCCCCAAGCAGTGTCCTGTGCTCCAGGGCCTCTCCATGGATCACAGAGAAGACCTGTGATGCCCCCAGCAGCAGGACAAATGGCTCTGACTTGGTCTTCAGGGCCTCTCTCAGGAACTCCAGCATGTTTGTTCCTACCTGTGAATCAAACAGAAAAAAATGCTTTAAAACAGAACAGTAATTACTACTAGAGATATTGCACCACTGAAAATTCTATGTTCGATCAATATATCTGTAGTTACTGTGGGTTACTCAGTAGCCAGTTGTTAAGTGTTCATTATCATTTATTGAAAATTTGTCAAGTTATGTAAGTGATAATGAAAGAAGGGCTGGACGTTGTGTAGTTTAAACAAGACATCACAAATTGTCTGAATTCTCAATCCAGCTTTCAAACATGCCCCTAGGCCTAGCTCTTAACTCAACTCAGCTTTATTTATATAGCACCTTTCATAAATAAAAACATGCAGCCCAAAGTGCTTCACAAAAGAACAGAATTAAAACACAAAGAATGTCAAATACAAAAAATTGACATTTTAGTACTGACATTAAATAAAACAAAATAAAAACAAGAGATAATTTTTTTTTTTTTAAATGATAAAGGAAAAACTAAAAGCAGTAAAATAACTCCTAATTAAAAGCCAGATTAAAAAGGCAGGTCTTCAGTTTGCGTTCAAAAACACCCAGAGAGCTTTCTGTTCTGATGTCCAGAAGCAGCAAGTTCCACAGTTTGGGGGCATAAAAACAGAAAGCTCTCTCCCCGGTGCTCGTGTGGGTCACATTAGGGACTTTAAAGAGAAGCATTAAGGAGTCATTAAAGTTTTTTTATGTATTTTAATGAGAATCGTGCCACCATGAGGCCACATGACTCAGACCTTTACAGGCCTCATTGCTATGTTAAGGTAAACATATTTGTCAGGTTTTGAGGGAATCGGATCAGAACATACACTAACTTTATCCCTGAAACTATGTGGCGGTGGCTATTATGGTTCTGGCCTGACTGAAGCCAACACGGCAGATCCTTTGTGTGAATGTGATAACTTTCAAATTTGCGAAACACATTCATGACCCCTAAAGGAGGAACGCTATTCATTTTGGTGACCCCTTGACCTTATATATCTCAAATAAGAAATCGTGGACCAGAGGAAAGTCATGGTGGCACCAAAATCAAAAAGCTTCTTCTTGTAGGGGTCATGAATGTGCACAGGAAAATGGAAAAAGATTTGAATGAAAGCTATCCGAGATACACCAAATTAGAACATTTTTCATGGGATCACCAAAACAAAACCCTTGTTTTGTAATGAAACATAGGGGGATTGCTGTGTTCCCACATGCTATAAGGAACTGACCTAGGGGGGAAAACGCTCCCTTTTTTCGATTTAACTGCTCGCTCCTGGTGTGACAGCGCCCACATTTTTTCGTTTGGAACTCATGAGATTGGGTTCTGCATAATCAATCTTTTACACATAGGCTATGTACCATGTATTCTCTGTGCAACTACATGCACAATCCATAATGTATGTACCCTTACAATTCAAGAAGAATAGATAAACCGTTACCACCTACAGTTGAGGAAAAGTCAAATTATCATACAGTATACTTACAGGTTGCAGGTGAATGAAGGCTGTTTGGGCCTCCTGCATGGTGGGGAGGACAGTTTTTTTGCCCACTTTATATCCCGGTGCCGGAAGGAGGGACAGGAGGACACGTAGAGCCATGTCCCCTTTCATATCTGGAGAAACAAGGACAAGTGGTTATAGTGGAAAGATATTGTGCCCAATTCACCAAAATTTCTTAAGAATTTAAAAAAAAGTTTTTTCTTAAGTTGTTCTTAAGAAAATGTCTAAGAAGACTATGTCAGATTCAACAACATGTTCTTAAATACTGAATAGTTCACGGTGTTCTTTGTCTTCGTAAGTTCAAAGCGTGTGCATGTTTTTCCTCATTGGCATAGGTAACCGCCCACTACTGCCCATAAAAGGGCATGAGTGCAGGGTCGTGCAGACACACATGCTGGTAGCCAAAAAACAGATTGTGGAGATTTCTAAAGGAGCGCTAAAAATGGTGTCAGCAGAGCAACGGACTCCTCATGGAAAAGAAACTTCAGCAGTTGTGAAGTGGGGGTACTACTGCTGTCAGCAGCAAACAAGCTGTTTTATTCAGCAGTGTGAGTCGTCATTAAACGGGGGGGGGAAAGACGCATGGGATTAAATAAACATAATTAATGTATGTTAGAAGTGTCGCTTGTGTTAGGAAACAGTAAGGTTCTTATTCTTCTTCCTTATCTGTCTGTTTTGTTAATTACTTTGGACTGGTTTTCATGGGGAGAATAGAGAATGGGTTTAACCTGTGTTTAGTGGATTGTCCGATAGTTCCTGAGGTGCGCTCAGAGCAGTGCTCTGTCGCTTTAAATGACGTAATACGACAGGTGAAGTGGCAGCTGACGGAGGACCCGTATGGACGCCAAATTGGAAGCTGTCGGACCTGACAGATGACCCACTCCCATGAACTTGTTTTAGAAACCAGTTGTATCTTATGTGATCCAACTACAACAAACAAAACTGAACTCAAACACAAAGCTTGGGCTCGTCGCTCTAAAAGCCGTCCGGTGCGATCAGACCCGCGTATAGGTGAGCTGACCTAACCTTATGTTTTCCCTGTGTGAGAATCAGTCCTTTCCGTACCTGTCATCTCTTGACTTCTCTGTTACACTTCAGGTTAGGGCTAGTTTTGTTGTATGTATATGTGTAGCCGGTGCTAGCTCGTAACATAATTCGGGGGTTGGACCGGGATCTGTTTGAGGATTAATGACCTGCGTCAGCGATCCTTGATAGAACCGACTTATTAGGTAGCTAGTTACATTTTTTTGTGAGAAAAGGCACAATTGAGTTGTATTCAGCTCGGGAAAAGCTACGTGTGACTAGGTTTAGAAATAAGTTTGGGCGCGTAGCTACGGGCAGGTTAGCTGCACGGTGCTACCTTCTCACCAATACAAATGTTTGTGTATGTATGTAAAACGAAGCTAGCTATGGGGTGAAGTAAACAAACTTTACGTGTTGTGACTTATGGGGCGCCGATTGTAAAGTTGCGCACACTACAAATAACAACAAAATTTCTCCACATTTAGCCCTAAAACATCACTTTTTATTCACATTTAGAGAAATATTTGTGAACTTTGTCATATTTACTTTTGTGAATAAAAATGTAAGATAATTTAATTGGCAAATATAAATGTTAAATATTATATCTAAATGTTAAAAATACATGTCCTGATTCTAAATATTTAGCTTTGGTCCTATATATTTAGCTAAGATTGTAAATATTTATAATCAAATCTAAATATATAGAATATAAACTAAATATTTAGCAACGACTTCTAAATATTTAGCTAAGACTCTAAATATTTATCAACAATTTCTAAATATTTAGCAACGATTTCTAAATATTTAGCTAATATGCAAATTCACTCTACCGCCCACCGGAAGCACCAAAATAAAAGTTTGAGGAAGCGATCCAAGCTGTTAGAAATGAAAAGTACCAAGTGCTGTGATGGCGCTGTGGAAGATCCTGTGGCCGACACCGAAGAAGTAGTGCTTTGAAAACCCTGAATTGCGGTCAAAACGGCCCTTCCAATATTCTCCGCTAATTCGTTCAACATTTTCAAAATCCCGCCAGTCTCCTGTAGGAGACAATGGTTGGATCGCTTCCTCGAACTTTTATTTTGGTGCTTCCGGTGGGCGGTTGAGTGAATTTGCATATTAGCAAAAATATTTAGAAATCGTTGCTAAATATTTAGAAATCAATGCTAAATATTTAGAAATCGTTGCTAAATATTTAGAGTCTTAGCTAAATATTTAGAAATCTTAGCTAAATATTTAGAGTCTTAGCTAAATATTTAGAGTCTTAGCTAAATATTTAGAAATCGTTGCTAAATATTTAATTTATATTCTATATATTTAGCTTTGATTATAAATATTTACAATCGTAGCTAAATATATAGAATATAAACTAAATATTTAAAATGTAAACTAAATGTTTAGAAACGTAGCTAAATATTTAGAATCAGGACATGTATTTCTAACATTTAGATATAATATTTAACATTTAGATAAAACATTTAGATATAATATTTAACATTTATAAATTATCTTACATTTTTATTCACAAAAGTAAATATGACAAAGTAAACAAATATTTCTCTAAATGTGAAAAAAGTGATGTTTTAGGGCTAAATGTGGAGAAATGTTGTTGTTATTTGTAGTGTGCATAACTTTACAATCGGCGCCCCATAGTGACTTACACGGGAAGGATATTTAATTGTGTTGTTTGGCTTTGCGGATACTGGTTTTGGAAGTAACTGTTGCTTCAAAGTTGTCTGTTGTGCTTTGTTTGTATAACATAAGCAGTAACCCTGTGAAGGCTGTGCACTTCAGTTAAGCGTCTTGCCGAGTAGTGTTGTGGATCTCTGAGTCTGTCCGGTAAACTACCTGTTAGCTGGTTATTTGTTGTGTAGGTAAGGCTATTTTGTATTGATTACCGTAGAGGTAATTTGGTTTACGGTTTTGCCCGTTTTTGTTTAGCCAACCTCTTTTGTGAAGTTACTGACTGTAACCATGACCTTACTTGTAGTTGCTGATCATTTTGAAGTGGAAATTGATTCCGAAGCTAAGAAGTTTGCATGATCTTGTACAGGAGAGAGAGAGAGAGAGAGAGAGAGACGGAGCAGGAGCGTCAGCTCGAGTTGACAAGGGAGAAGGCAATGGCTGAGAGGGATCAGATGCTTCAACTTGAATTTGCAAAGGTGAAAGCAAGAGAGCAGGAGCAAAAGCTTGAATTAGCAAAGTTGGCATTAGAGAAGGAGAAGCTACAAGCTAACAATAATGCCTTACAACGTAAGCAGGAAGCTCGTTTTCATATTTCAAGCTGTCTGAAGCCCTGCCGAGATTTAATCGTGATGATGTTGGTTCTTTCTTTGAAGCTTTTGAGAAAATTGCCATGGAGCTCGACTGGCCTCAGGATAAGTGGGCGCTGATTGTTCAGAGTGTGTTGAAGGGAAAAGCTCAAGAAGCTTATGCCGCCTTGGATGCTAATGACAGCAGAGACTATGAGTCTGTGAGAAAAGTTGTTTTAGGGGCGTATGAAGTGGTGCCTGAGGCATACAAGCAAACGTTCAGATCGCTGCGGAGGAAACCTGGCGAGACTTTCCTCGATTTGGCTAGACAACAGGAGGTTGTGTTTGACCGGTGGTTGGCCGGCAATAAAACATTTAACTTTCAAGAGTTGCGACAACTGATGTTGGTCGAACAGTATAAAACTAGCTTACCACGGTATATGGAGGTACACCTAAATGTGTTGGGAGTTAGTGAATTGAGGAAAGCTGCTATGGCTGCGGATTCCTATGAGTTAATACATAAAGATGGGCCTTGGAAAGGTAAAGTTGGTAGACAGGGAGTTTCTAACAGACCTGTTGAGGCTGTCATGAGAAAGTCTGTTCCTTCCTTTGCTCAGCCACAAGGTTCATCGAAGAGGCACGACAAGTCACACGTACCCAGGAATGACATTATCTGTCATTACTGCAAAAGGCCCGGCCATTTGAAGTCCAATTGCCTAAGTCTTAAAAATAAAAGTGGCGAAGCCAATATTGTGGGGTTGATTGGTGCCTAGATTCAGAACATTCCTGGTGACATTGGCAGTTTTAACCTGCCGTTTAGCCCAATAACGGAAGGATTTGAGGGTTTTGTGTCCAAAGGTGCTGTTTCTTGTACCTCTGAGGGTGAAAAGGTCCCTGTCAACATCTTAAGGGACACAGGTGCAAACCGGTCCTTGTTGCTGCAAGGTGTTCTTGGTATTTCCCCAAAAACCTATTTGAATGTATCAACCCCAGTAAAAGGTGTGGGAGATGGTTTTGTTAGTGCTCCCTTGCATAAAGTATTTCTGCAGTCCAACATTGTGAATAGACCAGTAGAAGTAGGTGTGGTACCTGACCTGCCCATAAAAGGGGTGGCTTTTGTGTTGGGCAGTGATTTTGCCGGTACTCGTGTTTGTGTGACACCGGTTGTGAGTGAGCAACCCTGTGAGGTCCCAGAGACCTTGGCTCTGGAGAGAGAACAACCTGAGGTGTTTACAGCATGTGTGGTGACACGAGCTCAGTCCCGTGCGGTTGAAAAAGAGAGCTTCAGTGAGGATGATGACTTTTCTGGGGGTTTGGCCGACACATTTTTCGCTAGGTTAGCTGAGGTAGCCCCCTGCTCTCGGGTTTCTCGTGATGCCCTTGTATTAGAGCAGGAAAAGGATCCCTATATAGCTTCTCTGAAACAAACGGCTGGTAGTACTGAAGACCTGAAGGGGGTAGCTGAAGGTTTCTTTATCCAAGATGGAGTTTTGTTAAGGAAATGGCGCCCTTGTGACCGTCCAGCAGATGAGCTGTGGACAGGTATGACACAGATTGTGTTACCTGAGAGTTTTAGGAAAGAAGTCCTGCGTTTGGCTCATGAGGTATCCATGGCTGGCCACTTAGGAATTCGGAAAACTCAAGAGAAAATCAGTAGGCATTTTTATTGGCCTCGGATGCATAAAGATGTCGTTTTGTATTGTCGCAGTTGTCACGCTTGTCAGGTAACAGGCAAGCCAAATCAAACTATTCCGGTTGCTCCGCTCTGTCCTCTACCTGTCATGGAAGAACCTTTTTCCAGAGTAGTGATTGATTGTGTTGGGCCTCTACCTAAAACTAAGAAAGGAAATGAATATCTCTTGACTATTATGGATGCTTCCACCAGGTTTCCTGAAGCTGTTCCATTAAGATCTATTAAGACCAAGGTCATAGTTCAGGCTCTTTTGCATTTCTTTTCCAGGGTTGGTTTACCACGAGAAGTTCCAACTTTACTTCCAGTGTTTTTCAGGAAGCGATGCATGAGCTAGGAATTAAGCAGATCATGTCATCAGCTTATCATCCCCAGTCCCAGGGTGCTATTGAGAGATACCACCAGACGTTAAAGTCCATGATTAAAACCTATTGTGTGAGTTACTCGGGTGACTGGGATGTAGCTATGCCTTTTCTATTGTTTACTGTCCGAGTCTCTGTGAATGAGGCTACAGGTTTTAGCCATAAAAATATGTATTAAATATTTGATTAATATGTATTAAATATTTGATTAATTATGAAACAATATTGTAATGTATATAATTTGATATCTATAATATTATACAATTGTATACACTCTTACTCACATATGAGTAAGAGTGCTCTTGAGTGTTTGTAACTTCTGTTTTTCCCCAAGAACAAATCCATCATAAGAAAAGATCGATGAATCCCAGAATCTTCTTCAAAAGTTTGCAAGTAGGATTTAAGAACAAATCCTACTTGCGTTGGCTAATTATAGTTCTTGATATTGATATATTGGTGAATGATGCCCGGTATGGTTGAGTGTGTCTGTGTTAATCAAGGATGCCAACTCATGGACCACATCCTTAAATAGTTTCTCACAGATTGATGTTAGATAATTTGTCAATTAGTTGGTGCTAAACAAGGTTGCAAGGACCCGGCCAGTCCCAAAATCATGTCTGTCAAAAGAAATGGTTGTGGGGTAGCATTTGTGTCAGATAGTGTGATGTGGTTAAGGTCTGCCTTACCACTGTCTGTTTACATATCAAGAAGAGGGAATTGGCCAAGTTCTGCTCTGCATGGACTATTTTGAGTTTTCCTTTCAATTTTTAGAATCTATTTACAGAATTCAGTATGATTGATTTGGTGTGTATCGCAGTTAAAAAAAAATGCTGGTTGGTCAGGGGACCCCACACCTCATGACTAAACACATTGTTCCTAGAGGTTTAATCAAGTTAAATTAAATACTTTTTGGGAACTTTTTTAGTAAATATCAATATAGGCCGATCACACAAAAATAAGTATCATATCTATATCTGCATATATGTCATCAAATTTGTGGTGATATGAAAACCTTTTTTACAGAACCAATGTTTCCCACAGAGAGACGGGGCGGGTAGCCAAAGTATTTATTCATCACCGACTTCTTTTTAATCATAAAATTGCTCCGTACGCAGAGAGAGAGAGAGAGAGAGAGAGAGAGAGAGTGTAAGAGAGAGTGCAGGCGTGTGCTCCATGCAACCAGAGCCTATATATTATGAGGCTCTGCGTTCAACATAGAAAAACTCCCGTAAAAAAAAAAAAAGTCCCTCTAGACTCCTGTGGAGAGATACGACGCAGCAAAAGACATCACATCAGCTTAAGAGAACGAGCGAGAGAGACAGAGAGTGATAAGGTCCACACTGTCCGTACACCTCTCTTGTAAATGCACCAAAACTGAAGCTTCCCATGGCTCCTTTTTTAAAAATGTTAATGTACAGCTGCTTGCTGCTGATGCTATGGTGAACTCCAAGAAATAATAATAATAATAATGTTGAGTGGAACTTTTAAAAACAGGACGCATACTCCTGGTGTTTATGTCTGTGTCAAATTGAGCAGATTAAAGTTGTTTATGGAAAAAACTAAATTAATTTAGAGGGGAAAACAGATTTGATATAAATACAGACCTAATATTAAAATATACACTGAGATAAGAGTAGGACAAAAAATAAATTAAAAAAATCACCCCCCACCCACCCAGCGTACAGGTATGCCGTCATTCTGTGGGAAGCACTGACAACATAATGCTGAAAAAGATTCTTGGGGTCTTTTTTTGGAAATTATGGGTTGATGAGATAGTTTGTCCATCAGAGCACATTTTAGGATAAGAACATTCTAATCCTAAACGTCTTCGATGTCATAGTCCCAGAACTTAAAGCCTAGGACTGTGGATCTTTATATCTGTCTATTCAGTTAGTTGCATATTGACAATAGAAAACCATTTCTGTTTAAAAGGTTCATTTAGGACCTTGACAAAATAAGGGATTTAAAAAATGTATGTACCTGGGGTGGCAGTGTGTTCGTTGAATTCAGTGAGAAGATTCAATGCACTTCTCTCCTTACTGGCCAGCTTGAGAATCTTCTCACTGAATTGCAGTTCCCAGGTTTCTGTCAGCCTTGAAGAGGCCTCTGGGTGTAACAGGAGGAAATCTTGGGCAATCTGCCAATTGTATAAAAGCAATGAAACACTTGAACTTCTATGATAAAGCCTATTACATAACATCATGGTTGTGATGATCTATGGCATGTGGCTCATGCCTATAATTAAAACACACCCTCTATACTGCCTTAGGGCCACATTAAATTATATATTAACTCCTTCCTATGTTAACAGTTCAATATAGCTAGCAGAGTTCTTCCATTGTATGATATTGGATGGATGAACTGAATGTTACTAAAATCCACCCAAAGAAAAAAAAAGTTTAAATCAGCAATACATCTTCAAGCACGCTAAATATGTTGCAAGAAGATAACTTTAAACATGTGCAAAGACTGAGAACTATGTTTGATTGATTTCCGTTTTTTGACCGTTTTTACGGTTTTCTCAAGTTTCAGTTCTAGGTTTTAATGGGCGGAGCTAAGTCGGGTCATTATGAGGTAGATCGGCCTTTCATCTCAACGTTCCATGCTAAACTGTAGCATCTTCTAGCTAGCTATGCACTCGGCAGCAAGTGTATCTTCCCTGGATGTCAGGGACAGCTCGGTCTGTTTGTTCAAATTCCCCGGATGAAGAGATGAACAGGTGGATTAACTTTGTGAAGCGGTACCACGACGGAGAGCTGGTGTTCACTAATATCACCAACCTCTGCAGTGCCCACGTTTTTTTGGTTAACCGCCTTTGGCTGGTTAGTGGTCCCGAAACGTTTGTCTCTCCCCCCTGACTGTCACCTGCCCGTTAATAGTTAATCTATATCAAAGTTTTTGTTGGCAAGTGAAATAATATAACGTGATTTTATTGTGTAGCCTAGCATGATTTTCATATCTAATGTGGTCAAGTTTATGATTATCAGGTAAAGGGATGCCTGACATTTCTTTGTTGGGAGAGAGAGAGGGAATATGTGGTGTAAGATTAAAGTTAACATCCAGCTACAATCAAATATGATAGAGAACTTTCATCTGTGTGTAAGATAATAATAATAATAATAATCGGTCATATCAACAGGTTATTTTGGGGGAAGATCTACATAAATGACCGCGCTGCAACAGCCGGGGTTTTTTCTAAATCTCCGCTAGTAGCACGGCTATTGTTGATGTTGTAAATGATGCCTTCTGTGTCTAAATAACCAGACAGAGACGGCTTGAAACGGCGTGTCTGCGACCGCCACCGCGCAGGTGTCTGGCTGCCTTTACGCGGTTCTCTGACCAAGTACTGCACGTTATTTTACTGCGGTTTAGAGATTATTATACGTGTCAGTATTATCAGTAACAGTATATTTCATTAGCAAGCAAATTAAACTATTACCTGTTTTCACATTCTCTCCTACGACTCTGATAATCGGCGACTCCATAATAAGGAATGTACGGTTTTTCAATGCCACCACTCTGCCTCCATGGTGCTACTGTCCCCGTCATTTTAGAAAGGCTCCGGAAGACTCTGCCCTCTCTTCCCACCACCATCACTTGCCTTATCATTCATGTGGGCACAAATGACACCTCTCGACAACAGTCGGAACTGACCAAAGAGCACTTCAACCAACTTTTCAAGCTCTTAATACAAACTGGTAAATCCATTTTCATCTCCAGACCCACTGCGCCTCTGTCCAACACCGCTCGCTTCAGCAGAACCCTCTACCTCCACCACTGGCTGCAGTCCACCTGCACGGCTCACGATGTGGCCTTCATTGACAATTTTAATCTGCTCTGGAACCGCTACTCTCTTTTCAAAGCTGACGGACTTCACCCAAACAAAGCCGGCTCACACCTCCTAACTACAAACATCCAACACACAGTACAGTACACGCCATGCAATTGACTATCAATAAATGACGACATCAGTACAGCCGATTCCCAATCTTCCTCTATGGTTCCAGCACACCCAACTGTTTCCCCCACCAGCCCCCCCTACCGTCCAAAGGTCTGCTCCTCCATCCTCCCAGCGCTCTCTGTGATCAACAGCTCCCCCCATTGGCCTCATCCCTCGTTACCACATTGTCTGCAATAGAAACTCTCATTACAAGAAGGCATCCAAATAAAAACAAAATCACTGCTAAATCTGTCAATTTTTCAAATTTGTCAGCCACTCCCTCACCCTTCACACTGTAAAACACCACATCATAACCTGAAACTGGCTTTGCTGAATACTCGCTCCCTCAACAATAAAAGCCTCATTCTCCATGACTTCATAACCGACACCAACCTGGACTTCCTGTCTCACCGAGACCTGGCAAAAACCCTTGGACTATTTCTCACTAAACCAAACCACACACATAGGATACACATACATGGACAAACCCCGCCCCGATGGACAGGGTGGTGGTGTTGCAGCCGTTTACAGGAAGGACATAGGACAAAACTACCACCATTCCCATCCCTGCATTTGACTCATTTGAACACATTGCTTTCAAACTCTCTGGTCCCACTCCCCTAGTCACTGCTGTAATCTATCGCCCCCCCAAACCAAACCCTTCTTTTTTCAGTGATTTTCATGACTTTCTGACCCAACTCTGCTCCATCTCAACTTCTGTTCTGCTCCTTGGGGATTTTAACTTCTACGTCGACGACACTCAATGTAAAACTGCCAAAGAATTCCTGGACCTTCTTCACTGCCGCGACCAGACTTGGTCTGCTCCACTGGTCTCACAATCCATCAACTGTCAAGTCTCAACATCTCCGACCATCTGGCTATAAACATGGACATTCTCATCCCTCTTCCCACTCCAAAACAAAAACGAAAGATCTCCTTCAGAAACATAAAATCAGTCAACCCCTCAGCTCTCTCAGCCTCTATTACCAGCAAAATCTCTTCCTCCCCTCCCCCCCAATTTAATAACCCCTCTGAACTCATCACCTACTATAACAACACACTCTCCTGTCTAGATCAACTGGCTCCCATCAAAACTAAAACTGTCTCATTCACACACTCTGCACCCTGGTACACTCCCGAACTCCATAAAATGAAAACCCGTAAACGCCAGCTCGAAAGACTCCACAAGAAAACAGTTCACTTCCAATCATACTCTGCCTACCTTAAACAATACATGGAAGCTCTCAGTGCAGCCCGGTCCACCTATTACTCACACCTCATCCACTCAGGCTCATCCAACCCCAAGGCTCTCTTCTCTACAATAAACAAACTCCTCAAACCCAGTGACAACACCTCTCCCTCCTTCACAGCTGATAAATGCAATGCTTTTCTTTCATTCTTTCAATCAAAAATTTACACCATTTACAGCAGCGTCAACACTCTCACTGTCTCCTCTTCATCCCTACCCGCATCCCCTCGCCTCATCACCCAACCTCTGTCTCAGTTCTCCCGTGTCCCCAAATGAGCTATCCATCATCACCTCTAGCATGAAGTCCTCCACCAGTATTCTCGACCCCATCCCATCCAGTCTCGTCAAAAACTGTCTCCCAGCCATCGCGCCACTCATAACCTCAATCATCAACTCCTCCCTCTGCTCTGGTTCAGTACCCAAAACTCTCAAACTGGCAGCCGTCACCCCCATCCTCAAGAAACCTGGACTCAATACGGACAGCATGTGCAACTTCCGCCCCATCTCCAACCTCCCCTTCCTCTCAAAAATACTAGAACGTGTTGTCGCCTCCCAGATCAAATGCCACCTCTCCTCCAATAACCTATTTGAACCATTCCAGTCCGGCTTCCGTTCCCAGCACAGCACAGAAACAGCTCTCCTCAAAGTCACCAACGACCTCCTCCTCTGCTCAGACTCTGGCGTCCTCAACATCCTCATCCTCCTCGATCTCACTGCAGCCTTTGACACCATCAGCCACAGTATTCTTTTATCCCGCTTAGAACACTCACTCAACATCACTGGCACTGCTCTTTCCTGGTTAAAATCCTACCTCACCGACAGACAACAGTTTATCAACATCAATAACTGCTCCTCCTCCATAGCTCCTTTGTCCCAAGGCGTCCCCCAGGGTTCGGTCCTTGGTCCCCTCCTGTTCATCATATACTTGCTCCCCCTTGGTAACATTATCTGCCAGCATGGTCTCCATTTCCACTGTTATGCCGATGACATCCAGCTCTACATCTCCACCAATTCAATCACCACTGAAACCCGCTCTACCCTGACAAACTGCCTCAATGAAATAAAAACATGAATGCACACCAACTTCCTCTCTCTCAACTACGCAAAATCGGACATAATAATTATCGGCCCTAAATCCCTCACCAATTCCATTCACAACTTCTCCTTCACAATAGACAACTCCACTCTCTCCCCATCCCCTCATATCCACAATCTTGGAGTCATCTTTGACAGCCAGCTCTTCTTTGACCACCACGTCACCCATCTCACAAGAACCGCCTTCTTTCACCTCAAAAATATAGCCCGCCTCCATCCACTACTCTCATTTTCTGCTGCTGAAACACTAATCCATGCATTCATCACATCCAGACTTGACTATTGCAACAGCATCCTTTACGGCACATCATCCAAAATCCTTAATAAACTTCAATACATCCAAAACTCTGCTGCACGCCTCCTCACCCACACCCGACTACGCGAACACATCACCCCTGTCCTGCATAATCTCCACTGGCTCCCTGTCCCTTACCGTATCCAATTCAAAATCCTTCTCCTCACATATAAAGCCCTTAACCACCAGGCCCCCTCCTACCTCACGGCTCTCCTTCACCCTCACACTCCTGCACGCAGGATATGATTTGTGTGTAATGCTGCAATGTCCGTTAGCCTGTCCTTACTGTGTTGTTCTTTATGTTTTAACTATTGTAAAGTGTCTTTGAGTTTTTAAAAGCGCTTATAAATAAAATGTATTATTATTATGTCATACAGGAGGGGACGGACCACTTTTTTCTGATTTATTTGGCCTTGGTGGATGACTGCTTTCTACTGAGTATATTCTCTAGTCATTTTTGGATGTTCACTTACTTGTGTTTGTACTGTCTACAACTTTTTTGAATATAAAACATTATTTTTTGATTATTTACATTTGTCTGTAGGCACCACATGAGTGCAGGCTTTTTATTTATAGCTCAGAGACACTTTACATTCTAATTGTTTGGCTGTGCATTGATCCTGACAATACCAAAACTGAGTTAAACTAACACTAAACCAACTCTGTATTTCCTAAAACTCTCAGCTTATTTTTAAGAAATGGATTCAATTTGACTAACATGACTGTTATTTTGACATTCCTAAATAAAAATGTTTTTTTTCAGACTTACACAGCTCTCTCCTTCATCTCCAGCGGTCCATGGTCTGTCTGATAAATGTTCAGAGCATTCTGCAGGGAGTAGGGGTTCAGGCAGACAGGCTCAAGGCCTGGATGAAGAGTCATGCAGTGCGGCTCCTCTGGAGGTTCCAGACATTTATTCTGAACCTGTTGGAGTATGTGTTAGGTGTTTCAGTTCTGACGATCCAGTATTAATCTTGTGTATTCATACTTTGAATGATCATTTTGTATAGGGAAACTATATATATATCTATATATATATAAATTGTCTTTACATACGGCGTTAAGCTGCTTGCAGCACACACTTTCCACCTCTGTGGGTATTATCCTGCACTCTCCACAGGTGCACCTGTTCAGATATGGTTTAATTAACAGTGACTAAGATATCGTAAATATTATGTGTTAAACTACATTTATCTCAATACTACTGAGTATATCCGGTTGCATAGCTTGTGTGTTGTAATTATGAAAATCAGTGGTTCACACATCAAGCATGAGGACCTGCAGGTACAGTATGTAGTTAAAACTGACAATAGACCTTTTTCTTTTATTAGCTAGGTGATATTGATAATGGTGGGGTTATTTTACCTTTATTGTGTAAATAAAAAAACAGGTACAACAGAAGGCTGTAAATGGAACACTAGTTTTCCCTTATTATTGATCACAATAATGTTCAACTTGACCAAATAGTAATACAAATCAAAGGCAATTATAGTGTGAGGATGGCTGCCTGGTTAATAAATGGATGCAAAGCAAAAAGTGCTAAAGTTGCATATTTTTTTATTGTGGTTAGCTAAACTTATTTCATTTGGCTAGCTATGCTATTGAGAAACAGAAATACCATCCTGTGACAGACAGGTCTGATAGAGGAGCTGAGGCCTCCATTGTCAGGTCATTTACATTTTACATTTTTGACAGTTGAGAAGGGAATGTCTCTCCGCGAGTGGGCGTGGCTTCAGCACATTCTATGGACACTCCCACAGCATCCCAGAGGAGAGAGAACAGCTACATTTTTCTTTTTATAAACTTATAAGTTTTTTTCATTGCTGAAATTTGGCCCGGTGGTTACTAACACATTCTTCTTTTGTACAAAAAAAAAAAAAGCATTTTTTTTTTTTTTTGGTTTACAGGGACTTCAAAGAAAAGATAATCGAGGACGAACCGGTCTGACTGGATCATTAAAGGATGACACTGGGGCGCTGATCCCAGGAGGGTTTGTTGGTGTTTAAAATCTAATAACAGGTATCTTGTGATTTCAAGGTGACACAATAGTGAGGTACTTATTTAACCCTTTAATTCTTTGGAGTTCTGGACGATTGACGTAGGCAGCTTTGAAAACTGAATGTTACACGTTTCCTTTTTGTGCAAAGTGAACAAAATCACCTTTTCAACAAAGTCACTTGGGACCTGGGATGAGGTAGAGCTAGGACAGAGTACATATTAGCCCATCAAGGGCGTGTCCGGAGGAGAGGCCAGGGGTGGCATGTGCCCCCCTTAAGCTCTTATTGGCCACCCAAGGTCCCACCCAAATTTTCCGAATCTATAATTGGCTATTTGCCAAATCAATTATTCTGTCTCTTTTCAACAGGCTTATTCTTGTACTGTCAGTTGTAGTTAAATACTCTTTCCATAACATTTCCAAGGAGAAACTCCTGCTTTCCAGAGTTTTCATGAAATCTTCTAAGTGCTTTAAATTGTGACTTTGCACAACTTTGTTTGAGTCCCTAAAGAAGCAAGCAAGAAGATTTATGTTGCCAAATTTTATTTGTGGGGATGGAAAGGGTTAAAAAAAAATTACAGGACAGGGCATGCTTTATAGCGTGGTAGAAAAAACTTTCCTATTTCAAAATGTTGCAAAGCTATCACTGTGCAGAGCAGGTGTGTCTATGTGGAGCTTTCATAATTACACAAAACTCCTGAAAACTTCCTGAACTTTTTACTGTGAGCGGCCTGTGTGAACGCAGACACATTTTTTACTCTGACTTTTTCCTGCAAGTCCAGAAGTACATTTTCCATGTGAAATCGGGGCGATCCGACGTGAGAACATCTGGGGACGTATTCAGAGCCAGGAGTGCACATGTGAAAAGGCGTAAGTGACTGGTTTAAAAAATGATGCACTCCTGTTCTTGGAAACAAACCTGACGCTGGTGTGATAGTACCTGTTTTGGTCCAGAAGGGGGCTCAGGGCTGAGGATCAGGCTCAGCTTCTGGTGAATTTTCTGACGTTCAGATCTGGGCACTAAACAAGGACATGTAGGCGCTGTTGTCTAGGGAACAACAGACGTGGAAAATTACAACCGAGGCCGAATGACATTTAAAGAAACCTTGATGTATTTTTAGGAGTGTCAAAAGACTGGTTCAAGTCCTGGCACGGACCAGTTCCAGAAATTGGTCTGGTAGCTGGAGAGGTACTGCACTTCCTGAGCACTGCCGAGGCGCCCCAAACCCCAAAACTTCTCTGGAGCGCTCGCTGTGTGCTATGGAAGCGATTAGTGATCAGAATTCAAATGATAAAGCTAATTTGAAAATTCAAATGCATTAACAGAAATTCTTTTTAATTTTCAGAATATGGGTGTATTATTTGACTCAAAAATAAAATGATGATTAATTTATCTAATTTGAATTTTAGTTTTCAACTTTAAAAATGTACATTCTTTGACTAAATTAAAATGAGGAAGAAAATGACATTTGCTTTATCATTTTCAAAAAATGCCCCGCTAAATCTGTATCAAAAAGCTAATTTTAAAATGAAAATACAGTAACAGAAACATGTTTTCATTTTCAGATTATAGGTGCATTATTTGACCTATATTTAAAATGAATATTCAGTCATCCAGTTTGCATTATACTTTTACTCTCTATGTATGCATATTGTATGACATCATTCAAATGAAAACGAAAAGGTCTTTGGCACTTTATTGAAAGTGACGTCAGACTCCAGCTCCCAGGCAGGTGAACGTAATATTTACAGTCTATGAGGCGAGTGGGCAGACCGTGCAGTACGATGGGTGGTGGGGTGAATCTTTAACACTATAGAGCAGACTTTAGTTCACATTGTGATACAGGTGGTGATCAGAGTGTTTTTTCAGCGCACACTGACCTTTCAGCGAGCATGACGCAGCAGCTTTATAACCCGAGCTGCCAAAGTCTCACGTGTGACACCATGCCCACTATCTCTGACCGTGAGAGTCACTCAGCATCTGCACGCCGTGAAATTCACACAGACGTGTCCTAAGACCGGTTTATTGATAGATTATAGATCACTCTCTTCTCTGCTTCACTTAATTACATTAAAAAAGATTATCGATTTAATTTTCTGTTTCAAATAATCTCTCCAGCTCTGTCCACAAAGTGTCTCTCATCCTCTGTGCGTAATGGCACACACTCTCCCTCTCGACCGACTGTATGAGCTCTCTCTCCCTTTCAGAGATTGTTTTGTAGTTATTAAAATAATAATCAACTACAATGCTAAAATTGAATCAAAATCAGGGCAACAACTAGTTTGGAGCTTGTACCAGCGTTAAAGATTCAGCCCGCCACCCATCGTACTGCGCGTCTGCCCGCTCGCCTCATAGACTGTAAATATTACGTTCACCTGCCTGGGAGCTGGAGTCTGACGTCACTTTCCTGCGTCGTCCACTTTGCCAATTCGTTTTCGAGTTGGTTTGAATTATGATCACTTTTTAGCACGACAAGTTTGAAAACGAAAAGCCAAAGACCTTTTCGTTTTCATTTGAATGATGTCATACAATATGCATACATAGAGAGTAAAAGTATAACGCAAACTGGATGACTGAATATTCATTTTAAATATAGGTCAAATAATGCACCTATAATCTGAAAATTAAAACATGTTTCTGTTACTGTATTTTCATTTTAAAATTAGCTTTTTCATTTGAATTATGATACAGATTTAGCGGGGCATTTTTTGAAAATGATAAAGCAAATGTCATTTTCTTCCTCATTTTAATTTAGTCAAAGAATGTGCATTTTTGAAGTTGAAAACTAAAATTCAAATTAGATAAATTAATCATCATTTTATTTTTGAGTCAAATAATACACTCATATTCTGAAAATTAAAAAGCATTTCTGTTAATGCATTTGAATTTTCAAATTAGCTTTATCATTTGAATTCTGATCACTAGTCGCTTCCATAGTGTGCAGCCCCCTCACTCTAATGCATGTTCCATAGGATCCTGTTTGTGCATGTGTGTGTATTTCGGCCTGTGTGTTCATGTTCATTAAACAGATAGTCTCTTGATTTGCCGGGCTTCACTGAGAAAAGCAATCTACTCATTACTCCTAAATTGTCAGCGACATCAAACAGGCTTTCTGGATTTTTTTAGGAAACAAAAAAAAAAATTCTGTTTCTCGCCCAATGACAGCTGGCTCCTGAACAGGAAAAGTTGTAATAATAATGGATGAATGCAGTTCCCTTCCTTATCCGTACATTTTGAATAATTTGTCACTTGGATTTGTTTCCTTTTTCTTCTGTTTTGCTGCAGTTTGTAAAGTTTTCCTCCTGCTGAACCTGGAAATTAATCCAGCGAAGGTTCGAGAGAAAATGAGCTGGTGGAAGTTCACATGAAATCATCCTGCAGGACAAGATTATTATATAAAGAGAGAGAGAGCTGCATTGTGTGAAAAGAATTCAGAGGAGTTAAACAATGAATGGGAATATCAAGGGATGAATCTGAGACAAGAGGTTTGATGAAGAGGGGTAAAGTGTTTACAGAAAAGATAATCGGGACGAACCGGTCTGACTGGATCGCTAAAGGATAACACACGATGCAGGGCGTTGATCCCTGGAGGGTTTGTTGGTGTTTAAAATCTAATAACAGGTATCTAATTTCAGATGTCAAATGTTTTTTTTCTGCTTTCAATCACCACAGCAGCACGTCTTGGATTTTATGATTTAACTTGTTGCTGCTCATCTCTAAGGACGCATCAGGACATTCTGCTTAAGCAGAAGGAATCTGGATTCAAATGTTCATTCAACTGTCCAAACTGAGGTGTAGTCATCTCCCTCTCTGTGAACACAGGATAGTAGAATGTATAAAACACGACGTATAGTCTCAGTGATGTCATGCACGTGTGTCTGAGGTGTAGTTTGCTTTATTGAAAATGTTGTCTCCAAAGAGCTTTCGGACAAAAGAAAAAGACTAAGAGCTGGAGAGGAGGCGGGACGTTTCACATTTTTCACTGTTCACATAAAGGGATTTCTAACATGCAGAAAACTCCTGAAAAATTCCTGATATTTGCAGGAGGAGCTGCATGTGTGAACGCAAACAGCCACATTTTTGATCAGACTTCACCCGGAGTTTGTCCTCCAGCCTCCTCGTATTTATTCTGCAGAAAGTCAGAGTGAGCTGATGTGAGAACGCAGCAGGATATAATCAGGAGAATTCACCTGGAGCGAGTGAGAGACGTTTATTCCCTGTGATTGGTACACGACCATAGACTGTCTGTTGGCAGCAACAATCTCTTTGCATGTAATTAAACTGCTTCTCCTATGGGTAGAAGAAGAGGGTGTGAGTTCAGGAACTCCTCAGGGCAAGTCAGGATGTGGGAGAGTTTAGGCTCGCTATAACGACCGCTTCACGAGCATGAAACACATTTCTGCTGCTGTTTGAAACACACCTGGTACTCCCAAACTGTCTGACATTTCTTTCCTAAGAAGAGCTTTCTCTCCGATGTCCCACCAGTAGGTCTTTAAACTTGAGCTCCGGAAAGTGGGACACAGTTTGTTGTGATCTGATCTTCCCTCCTATCGGACGCTCCGAGGGGCCATCACGGAGCGCAGCGCCCTCTGCATCCTATCTGAAAGGCCCTTAAAACGCTTACAGAGTGTCGTTAAAAAGGAAAAGTGGATAACAGAGGAAGCTTTTTATGAAACGTGTTGACCCATAATCAATGACATTTCTCAGTTTCAACATTAAATACATTTTGTGGGTTTTTATCTAATTAAATATGGCATGCCAATGTTTGAAACTCGTCACATTCTGTTTTTATTTACATTTTACACGAGGTCCTACATCATTTAGACCTGGGGTTATACAAAATTAAATAAAAACAATAGCGTCGTCCTAATTAATGTAGCCTACTTGTGCAAAATATGACTTTATTGCTTCCAGTCCTTTTTTACTTCGAAGAAAACGATTGAATGACTGCATGCTTTTATTTTGTAAGAACTTCCGGCTCTCACATTGAACTACACAACGCGGAAATCCGGGAACACCGGGGCCCTTTCCGAATAGCCACAATTCAGTAGGCAGTACTTACTTTTCAGTAGGGAGTTTCAGTGTACTGAACTTTCGTGGTCATTCAGCAGCATTTTGTGGGTCCACCTCAGTATACTGAACATTTCAGTATGCATACTAACTTCCAGGTTTCATGCAGTATGGATCGGATGCGTGCTTTCAGGAAATGAATTGTATTTTACCACCCACAATGCTGTGCGAAATTAAACGTAAATCGTCACGTGCTCCTCCAAGTCAAAACAAACAAGCGTGGATTAATTGAATCAATTTTTAATCTAGAGTTAAAGACCCGACTGAAATCACTACTTTAAATTAACAACAGAAAATATAACAAATGTCTGCATTATTATAAAACCTTTCCCCCTCTATTTAAATAATGATTTCATTATTTAAATGCGTCTTTATTTGTTTATTTTATTTTATATTCCGTATCTTACTGTCTTTTACTTGTGATATTGTTTTTTTTACCTGACTGTATATGCACATTTCTCTTCTTGAATAAAGCTAAACAAAACGAAAAAATGGGTGGATGCGGCCGGTTCGTGTAACGTAAATGACGCCACTTCCATACTGAATGAATCAGAAGAAGTAGGAACAAATATCTGCTTACCGTGCGCGCATACTGAATAGTAGGTACTAAACAGTATACAGCACGTAGGTACTGACTACTGACTACTGACAGATTTAGTAGGTACTTGGCAGAGGTGGGACAAAGTCATTGCTTTGTAAGTCTCAAGTATTTGGTCTCAAGTCCTGAGTCAAGTCCCAAGTAAAGACTGGCAAGTCCCAAGTGAGTCAAAAGTCACCTTTGAATTTCGAGTCCTGAACAAGTCATTAGCTCTCTTCACCAAATGAAATGCCATTTTCACAGAGTAATAATTTGTTGCAGTTACACAAATCATGATTGCTTATTTGATTTTATTTAGCCTACTTCTTAAAATAAAATAACAGTACCAGTGCGACTGACTCTGTTTTGTTTATTTTTCCCAAATTCAGTTTTTTCCATTTTTATTTGACTGAATTCTGTGTTTGATGGTATGTTCCATGAGATCAGATCACTGATTTGGGTCATTTTATTCGATCATGTCAGGAAATTGAGACATTTTTAAATATAAATTAGCTCACCTTTATTTATTATGTAAAAGGTAGTATGCCTAGTCCCCAGGCCACCCTTGCTCCCCCTTTTTTTTACAGTGTGTGTGAAGACGTTCCCAGACCACAGCAGGCTGTGAGATAACAGCCTACCAATTTCAATGTGCTGATTGTTGATAAATACAGAATGCAGACACGCTGAGAGAGAACGGGGGAAAGTCGAAAAGGTCGTTTGACTGGATTATGTACCTTCCTGAGCATAAAGACTTGATCCATATCGACCGTAGATATTAAGGTCCATACAGATCACGGACTGTGTTGCGCTAAAAGTAGCCTAAATACCTAGGTACGCGCGATGGCTGGCGTTCCGGTGCGTGCGCGTGCGTGCGTGCGTGTGTGTGTGTGTGTGTGTGTGTGTGTGTGTGTGTGTGTGTGTGTGCGTGCGTGCATAGATTTCGGGGGGGACGCAGGGGATGTGTCACAGGCACGTTACTCTCGCTCACGCTTGGTCAATGGATCAGGTCCGGTAATGCCCGACGAGGTGTCCAATTATCAGTAATGAATGAACGACGTGGAGGAGAGAACTGTCCGACGCGCAGTCACACAGAGAGCTTCTGAACCAGCATAACTAAATAACATCGTTTAAGTTATCACTCAACTTTTAACCATGATTTAGGCTGTTGATTAAGAGTTAAGTGTTAAACAACACAGAACAGAAGTCCCTAAAGTCCGCTGTCATTGTGATGTTTGGCAGTGTTACGTTATTGCTTTATTCATTGTGTAATTGTTCTGTCCTCTGCCTGCCAACATTTTAATAAAAACAGCAGGCTATAAATCTACATGCCTTGATGATATTATTCTTTATATAGACTGCCTATCAATTGATTTTAAGTGCAATAAACACGGACAATATCCGACCGCATTTCTTCCAAATAGTAAGTGAATGATTAGTCAGCCATAACAACGGCTTTTATGTAGTTTTAAATTTTGGATACTAAGGCTATAACAAGGTGTCATTCTCTAATAGATTGGATTTGAGATTTACATGATTCCTAAAAAACATCCTAAAACACCTGTAATGTTTTGAATATGCAGAAAGTTATGAACAATACAGTTGAATAATTAATAGTAATTCAAAAATAATTATCATTTCCTATACATAGTAAAGGAATTTCCGCCATAAATTAATTCAGAAAAAGGCACAAATTGTTGCATAAAAATTCACCAGAATGCAGGAAATGAAGTGTTTGACGCTCAAAATTCTCTGGAGGGAACCCCCAAACCCCCCCCCCCGCTGAAAATGTGTCCCGTCCCCCCCCCCCCCCCCCCCCAATGTTGAATCCAAACCTACGCGTGTGTGTGTGTGTGTGTGTGTGTGTGTGTGTGTGTGTGTGTGTGTGTGTGTGTGTGTGTGTGTGTTTGTGTGTGTGTGTGTGTGTGTGTGTGTGTGTGTCTGTAAAACTCGTCATATATTTGATAAAAACACTTGGTATAAAAACGTAGGGTTTTTTAATAAATCACACCCACATTGTGGGAAATCCCACGATATTCTGTTCACAGTTAATTATATTTTCATTGTGTTTTGCGCATCGCGGAAATTATACATGGGACCTAAAATAACATTAAAACCTCAAGTATTTTCGAGTCATTAGGCTCAAGTCCAAGTGAAGTCCCAAGTCATGGGTGTTGAAGTCCAAGTTGAGTTGCAAGTCTTTCATGATTTTGTCAAGTCGAGTCCAAAGTCAAATCAAATCTGTGACTCGAGTCCAAGTCATGTGACTCGAGTCCACACCTCTGGTACTTGGCAATTTGGATACAGCCCAAGTGGAAGAGACGTGTGCATCACACTTACTGATCCCCGGTCTGCTTTCAAGGCGCCACTCTCCACCCGTCCATCTCTCCGCTTCATTGCCACCTTATCTGGTTGTTACCTGTCCGTATTTAGAGATCGAAATGCCGCTAAAGTTTGAGCTGTGCCCCGGTAGGATGATCGGAGGAAACCATCCGTGCTTCATCATCGCTGAAATCGGACAAAACCACCAGGGAGACATTGAGATTGCCAAGAAAATGATCAAAATGGCAAAGGTAATAAAAGTGCACACCTTTCGGCTTATTTTAAATGTGGATTTAAATGATTTTTCTGCCTCTTTAACGCTAGACAACACGATGGGGGAAATATAAATATAATATACATATTCAATTTATTTTCTGTGGATATAAAAGTATAACAAAAATCATACTGTTAATAAAATAATGTAGAAAAAAGTTCTGAATAAACAGAAATCATTGACAGATTTACCATGAGTGCTTGAGTGATATGAGAGACAATAATCGGAGTCATTAAATCGTTGTTTAATACTTAAATCTAAAATGAATTCTTTTTTTTCACACTATAAAGTGATTATAAAACAAATAAAACCTGAAGGAGAATTGCGGTTATTAAATACGTTTTCCTCCAGTTTGTATTTAAATGCATACCCCTCCTCAGGAACCTGCCTGTAAGAGTAGAGCTTTACTTGGGTGCCTGTGGCCTAGTGGTTGGTGTGTGCGCCCCATGTGCAGAGGCTGTGGTCGGACCTGGTCTGTTTGCATCCGACCTCTGGCTCCTTTCTGACTCTGTCCACCGTCCTGTCTCTAAATAGAGGCATCAAAAAGCCCCATAAATAAACAGCTTTACTGGGGCACCTGTGGCCTAGTGGTTTGTGCGTGTGCTTCATGTGCAGATGCTGTTGTCCTCCACCCAGGTTGTGTCGTCCCCCGGTTTCGGACTCTGTCCACCGTCCTGTCTCTAAATAGAGGCACACAAACGCTTTACATTTGTTGCTTTCTATAATGTGAAAGGAATCTACAGGAACTCTAAAATAAATAATCACAAGTTGTCAGTAATACTTTCCGAGCCCGCCTCGTTTATTCATCCCTAACTGATATCCACCTTCACAGGACTGTGGAGCCGATTGTGCCAAGTTCCAGAAAAGTGAATTAGAACATAAATTCAACAAGAAAGCCCTGGAGCGCAAATATGAAACCAAAAACTCCTGGGGGAAAACTTACGGTGAACACAAGCGCCACCTGGAGTTCAGCCATGAGCAGTACAGGGAGCTGCAGAGCTACGCGGAGGAGGTGGGGATCTTCTTCACCGCCTCAGGGATGGATGAGGTAAGAACAAGACTCTGTGTGAATGTTTCTTGACAGTTTGTGAAAGGCGTTTAGTTCACCTGGGATTATTCCTTCTTTAGATGGCAGTGGAGTTCCTGCATGAGCTCGATGTGCCTTTCTTCAAAGTGGGCTCTGGAGACACCAACAACTTCCCGTATCTGGAGAAAACGGCCAAGAAAGGTGAGGCCCATCATCTGCAGGTGAATGTGTAGGATCGAGCCATCAGGGGTAATTTAACGTTGAGTTAAGTAGTGATAAAAATGTCTCGGTTTCCTGTCAGAGTATGTAAAAAAGAAAGAAAGGTGTCTTAAATGTTGTTCTTGTAAGTGCGGGCTGTCACAGCTCTGTGGGACATGACGTTTCAGGACGGCCCATGGTGGTGTCCAGTGGGATGCAGTCGATGGAGACGATGCGTCAGGTCTACAAAACGGTGAAGAAACACAACCAGAACTTTGCCATCCTGCAGTGCACCAGCGCCTACCCTCTGGAAGCCGAAGACGTCAACCTCCGAGTGATAACGGTGAGGTGACGCCAGCAGCTGATTTTCATATGTTTAATAATGAACATTTAAAAAGTAAAAGAAACAATCAGCTGTGATGACATCAGACGGGTTCAGTAAATAACATTTGATCGTCTGGTTAGAAATGGTTCCTGTCAGTGGGGGGGGGGGGGTATATGTTAGGCAGGAAGTGAACTTTTTGTCCTCACGTTGAGGTGTTGGAAGCAGGAATAAAAGAACCAGACTAAAAGTGTGAGTGACTTTGACTGTGATGGTTAGATGACTGGGTGAGAGCCTCCCAACTCTGCTGCTCTTTGGGGCGTTCCCAGTCTGCTGTGGTCAGTACTGAACCTATCAAATGTGGCCCAAGGAGGGGAAGTTGTGAACAGTGACAAGACATGTGGGCAGCCAAGTCTCTGATGCTAAGCTAAGCTAACTGACTACTTTGCAACAGCTACGACAGCTATATCTTTCTCAGTCAGTCCTGTGATACTTTGTCACTTTTACCAGTCTTTTATTGAGAGTCTCCTTTGTTTTTCATTTATCTGTTGGTTCAACAGCCTCTCAGTTAAAGACAGAAACAGCCTTACAGGAATTGTTCAAATCTGTTCTAAGATAATCGGCTTGAAACAAGAGAGATTGAAACTCTTATTGTAACCAGCAGATCCTCAGAAAGGCTCAGAGTATTTTAGCCTCTTCTGGTCACGCACTCTTTAGTGAATTTTGTCTGCTGCCATCACCGTTATGTTTTACCTGCCTGTCAAACTAACCGCTACTCTAAATCTTTCATCCCCTCTGCGATCAGATTACTGAATGCTCCTTAGTGATTTTATCTTTTGGCACCACATATCTTTTATCTATTCTTTTATTTGACTGATCATTCTAGTGTTTTCATTTCGTCTTCAGTCTGGCTGACTTTTAATCAGTCTGTCCAATATCAGTGTCTCCTTTATCTATGTTTTAACTCTTGTGTAGGCTAATCTGTTGCTTGTACGTCAACTTGTCTTTGTTCGTGTTTCTTTCTCATGTGTACGAGCTGCTCCACACCAATTGCCCCAAGAGGGATTAATAAAGTTAATTGAATTGAACGACAGTATGTCATTAAATATCCGAGCAGTTATGTTCATAGCGGTTTATGTTCTAGCGGAGGTCGCTAAGGATGATTTAGTTCCTGTTGGATGAAGGAAGGCTAGCGCTGTCTGCATGTTTTCAGTCTTCATGCTAAGCTAAGCTAACTCACAGCTGGCTGTGAGATAAACCAAGAAGTTTATCAGTCCCATAAATCTAATCGTCTAAACTCTTCAAGACAGCAAATAAGTAAATCACGCAGAGTGTCAGATTAAGGAGGATAGAAAAACTCATCCTGGCCACTTGTGTCTTGTAGGAATACCAGAAGGAATTTCCAGACATTCCCATTGGATATTCCGGCCACGAGTCCGGGATCGCTATATCAGTCGCGGCTGTAGCTCTGGGGGCGAAGGTCATCGAACGTCACGTGACCTTGGACAAGACGTGGAGAGGAAGCGACCACAAAGCTTCTCTGACACCCGATGAGCTGACTGAGCTGGTTCAGAGCGTCCGGCTGGTGGAGAGGTCGATGGGGAGCGGCCTCAAGAAGATGTTACCGTGCGAGAAGCCGTGCCATGACAAGGTGGGAAATCGTCTCTCTGCAGGGAAACACAGAAAAAACAGTTTGATGCTTTTTTTCACACGCCGCATCTTCTTTTTAAACATTGCTGTACATATATAAACAACACAACAGAAGGTCAACACTTTTTTATTTTTTTATTTTCAGGTCTAATTACAGATTTTTTTCCTCAACTGTTTATAGTTTCTTGTTTAAATTACACATATATTTTTATCCCTGCACGGGTTATGTACATTCTTGTATAAGTCTTTTTTTAATTGCACAGTTTAAGTTTGATTCATCTAGAGGTATTCTTTAAATCTTTTTTCAGGTTAATATATATGTATGAGGGAGGGGTGCGTCGGTTTTGTGTCATGTACGTCTTTGTAACCTGCTACTGGATGCTTTGAATTTTTATCTATCTATCTATCTGTCTGTCTGTCTGTCTGTCTGTCTGTCTATCTGTCTGTCTGTCTGTCTGTCTGTCTGTCTGTCTATCTATCTATCTATCTATCTATCTATCTATCTATCTTCCAGTTGGGTAAATCAGTGGTGGCCAAGGTCCAAATCCCCAAAGGAGCGACGCTGACTCTGGACATGTTGACGGTGAAGGTGGCCGAGCCGATGGGCGTCCGAGCCGAGGACATCTACGAGCTGGTGGGGAAGAAGGTGACGGAGGGTGTGGAGGAGGACCAGAGCGTCACACCGGAAGTCGTTGATAAATACGGCAAGAAGGCCAAGTGCTGAGGGAGGCCGAGAGTTTTTGTATTTGAAGAGGATAATCGGATAAACGCCATAATCGGATCTTTTGTCTTTTGAGATTTCCTCGTTTGTTCTCCTTTGCCAAAGAATTTAAAATGTTCCAAAAGTCGCCTTAATTTAATTGAATTTGACTCCGCTAACGGGCTCTTCGTTAAACTCTGTGTTGCCTCACATCAGGTGGTAGTTTCATCTGGTTTTGAAACATTAAATGAATATTGAGCCTCTCATGACGCAGCAGTGACATCACAGGGCGTGAGGGTCAAACAGTCAGTGTCTCATCATGTCTCAGAGCGATACACAGACACCTCCAGTCCTTTAAATATGAGTGATCCGGCTGGGTTTGTACTCGTAGAGCGTCTTTGAGAGAAGCTAAATAAGACCCTGCAGCCACCGTGACACCAGTTAGATTCAACTCTGAGAGGAAATGTGCACACGCTCGTCTGCAGAGATTCTTTAGAAGTCGTGTGTTTGCACGTTTCCTCGGTCATCTGCAGACTCCCTAAAGCAGCTCGTCTCCTAATCAGGTTGTTCACACACATTTATCAATCTTATCATTTGAGAATATCACTGGAATCTAATGAAGGGTGAGAAGATGAAATGTCTCAATAAAATTTTTCACCTATTACCTCTTGTTTGTTTCCTTCTTTGTGCAACAACACTACGCAGCGTTTTGATCTGCAGTCGGCCATGTTTGTATCGTAGCTATTCTGTTAGCATGGATCAAATGTTTGAATATTTGCTGTACCTCGTGTTTAGCAACCCTCAATTTAAATTATAAAAAGCGATATAATAGGGTGCCGGTAGCCTAGTGCGGGGGTTCCCAAACTTTCCAGGTCGTGACCCCCAAAATAAGGGCGACATAGACTGAGGACCCCCCCCCCCCCCCACACACACACACACACACACACACACACACACACACACACAGACACACACACACACACACACACACACACTGTTCATTAAAGGCAGTGCTGGTCATTTCCTCAAACTAGCATGATTTTGAAAGTAGCATTTCCTCAGTGCTCCGTCTACACCCGCCCCCTCCCCTCAAAAGCCACGCCCCTCACTTACATGCACGTGCGCCGTTGCTCTAGAAGCGGACCTCGGCACATGCTTTGAGTGTGGGGTAGAGAACGAACTCAGAGCACACAGAAGACGACACACACAAGGACGATGTCAGCGTAAAATCTGAATTAGAACAAAGTGAAACAATCAGACAACAAAATATAAAAAAACTATAAAACATCGCAGCAAGATCAGGCAAGAGCTCAGACCAAAAAGGGGTTTTTACTAAGTTGGTAAAGTGCTAAAAAAAAGTAACCAAAGGGCTAACTGCTATTAAATATATGAATTGCAACAGGGACAAATGAGACCTGGAGTCTTTTAGTGTTCTTCACAAGCGCTCTAAAACGAGGGCCTGAGGGTCAAAGGTCAAACTCACTGTGAAGGGGCAGTACAGCCTTAGCTCTCCTCAGGACCTGCTGCTTATAAAAGGTCAGAAGATGCAGCCTGACGCTAGCAAAATATCCGGGAGGTCATGTGGTATTTTGACCACTAGATGGCGATGTGTGTCTGGTATCTTTAATCCTGAGCCTCAACACAACCTGCCTGACAACACACAAAGAACCTTTCTGTGTTTAAGTTTAAAAACAAACTCTGGCTAGGAAAGTTTACCTGTCCAGACTTTAAGTGAATATCAATGTTAGATTCATTTCCAAGATGTGTAAAAAAACACCACATGTCTTTGAAGGATTAGGAAACATCTCTTCTGTATTTTCTGCGTCTCTTTTTTTTTCTTAAACTGATGACTGGTTATTTTACCACTGTGCGCCGAAGAGAGTCACTGCTGGTCTGCTGCGAAGGCCACAACTAATCCTGCCCTCTGCCATTGAAGATCAGAGGATTTCCAAGAGATTATGAAAAGTTGTCAAGTCTTTAGGCCTTTACTTTCACGGTGTTATGTGCTCGCGGGAGAGCGGGCCTCTCGGACAGTGATATCATGATCGTCATCATCGAGAGCTACCAGACAAACATCTCCAGCTGCTGAACTTACTCCACAGTGGTGAGATATAAATGTGTCATGTGCGGTTATAAGAGGAAACAGGTGTGATACTGGTGCAGTGAGCGTCGGTTTGTAGCTCCGCTTCAAAACAAGAAGCCCACACTGTGTAACCTACGTCAGCTGTAACAGAAATAAAAGCCCTTAAAGGGGACATATTATGAAAAATCCACTTGTACATTTGTTGCAATGGAAATACTGATAATTTAGCACGCTAGCACAAGCTAACCACTGGTGTTTGGCACCTGCCTGTCCAACAGAAAGCAGACCAACTCTGCATCGCTCTTCATCTCAAGCCGCTCCTTAAGTACTCAAATGTGGGTAAAACGATCCTTTCACCTCACTGTGATTATATTTTCTTTTCTAAGCTGCTACATCCTCATCCGACTGACAACAATGCAGCAGCCAGCATGTCCTCCTTCTAACTTTAGATTCTGGTCCTGAATGCTCTGGATTTGTTTGGACCAGAGAAGGTAGGCGGTTTTAAGGCACCCCCACATGGCCGTTTTGGACGCAGATGCCAGATATGAGAGCAGTTATCAGATCAAACCAACAGGTCTTGCAGCGATGGAAGCGGGCAAGAGAACCGGTTCAGATAGAAGTGATTGTACCCGACCTAAAAAGCCTCTGCATGTTTCTAACAAGCTCCACGAGCAGAAACGTGCTCAAACTAGGATCAATATTGGAGATGCTTTTGAAAAATGGAGAGAGGTTAGAACGCAGAAAGGTTTACTATGAAGGTAGATATGTTGCAAAATGTGAGAGCTTGTAGAATGTGATGTGATGTGAGCTTGTAGAATGTGATGAGAGCTTGTAGAATGTGATGTGAGAGCTTGTAGAATGTGATGTGAGAGCTTGTAGAATGTGATGTTAGAGTTTGTAGAATGTGATGTGATGTGAGAGCTCGTAGAATGTGATGTGAGCTCATAGAATGTGATGTGATGTGAGAGCTCGTAGAATGTGATGTGAGAGCTTGTAGAATGTGATGTGAGCTTGTAGAATGTGATGTGAGAACTTATAGAATGTGATGTGATGTGAGAGCTTGTAGAATGTGATGTGAGAGCTTGTAGAATGTGATGTGAGAACTTATAGAATGTGATGTGAGAGCTTGTAGAATGTGATGTGAGCTTGTAGAATGTGATGTGAGCTTGTAGAATGTGATGTGAGTTTGTGAGCTTAGCACTGATACAGTACGCTGCACGGAAATAATTATGTCCAGACCCTAATGAACGCATCGATTGTCTTCGGTGGCTCCGTGCAACAAAACTCCCGTTTTAAAAAGTTCCCATCCCAGAGCCAATTTCCAAATAAACATTTTATAGCCATAAAATGGATATTAAGCAAAATACCCTTGACTTATTCGCAAACTTTTGAATCTTATCTTTCTTGCACTGAAAATATTGAATTCGGACAAGATCAGCAAACGTGATTAAATAGCTTTTTAAAATGATACGATTTGGAAGAGAATAGAGAGAGGGAGGGGGCCTTAGCTTCTTACCTTGTAGTAGATTCCTCCAACAGTTGATTTCATAATAATCTATGACTGGCATACAATTTAAGATATCCTTAACAAGTACAAGTTAAGTGATATAACATGTCTGTTTTTAATAAGAGATTTTAAAAAATATGTTAACATGTGTTGCATTGTTCCACAAAAGTAGGACGTTTATCAGTCTGTCCCAACTCTGTTTTGATCAAAGCCAACGCTGATAATAGGTAAATATTGTCGGAATCAGTTGTTTGTACATAACCTACTTCTTGTGAAACTGAAAGTAGTCCGTGACAGAGCGTGATGATAGTTTACTTTTTTTTTTACTGTTCGTTGTGCATAAATAACCTCACTTCTGTCTGCCTTATCTGCCTGCTGAACTGCTCCTCTCCTGTCTGCCTGCTGAACTGCTCCTCTCCTGTCTGCCTGCTGAACTGCTCCTCTCCTGTCTGCTTGCTGAACTGCTCCTCTCCTGTCTGCCTATCTGTCACCTCTCATTCACAGCAGTGAATTCAAAGCCCTTCCTTGGCTATCTTGAAATAGGTCAGGATGCACACCAAGGAGCCGATTCAAGGAGCCTGTCATGGTTAACTGTTCCTGCACTGCCAATTACCTTATAGTGCCTGTTTCTAGAGTTTTTAGTTCACGTTACTCAAGCAACTTAGCTCAAGTTAGGCTAGTCAGCCCAGTCTTAGTCTTTTCTATTCGTTGTCTCCTGCCTGCATTGTTATTGCATTAAATATCCTGTGTTGGGGTTTTCTCCATCATCTCCATCCTCCTGCACTTGGATCATTTACAACTTATGTAAAAAAGGTCCAACCTTGTTCTTTAAGATCAGGGGATGCTGTTCCATTGTAATGTGGGCCTCTGAAGCTCATTGTGAAAGCCGTATATAATTCAGTGTCGGAGTTTATTCATCCTCGTGTCATCTCTGGAATAATTCTACTGGTCAGCCAGCTCCCTGCCTGATCTTTCTGTTTAATAAACTGTTTTATGATCAACCTACGCGGGCCAGTCTCTGCTTAGGGTTTCAGATTCTCCGCGAGAGTTACATTTAACTTAGATTTAGATTTAAAAAAAACACACTCCTACATGTACCCTCTTTGTCCACAAGGGGGAGCCAAAAACGACACAGGCCAAAAGTTCCTCGCAGCAGCTGCAAGTTTGAGCTTTGGTTTTAGATGCAATTGATTCAAAACACAAAACTAGAAGGTCGTCAGCTGATTGAGGTTTATTAATCATTGCCATGACAGAAGAGATCTCATCATTTCAAAGATCAATGTCGGTTATAGATCCTGATCGGTCAGCTTAGCAGAGAAATCCTTGGTCCCTGGTCAGCAGCTCTCGTCTTTGGCGATCAAAATGTCCACCTTGGTCATTCTGGAGGGAGAACCAGATCACATAGTTAGTTAGTGGTGACCTTTTTTATGCTGAGTCATTGTTGGCAAACTCAAACAAAATGCCTGACTGTGTGAGTGAGGTTGAGACACAGAGATTAAACAGAACTGTTAGAGAGCTTTATGTGGTCATCAGAGCTGTCCGTCATTTTCCAGTCATGACAAGTGACCGCCTGCTCACGTCCTGCAGAGACCAACTGAAGCATGACAGACTGAACTGGTAAAAAAGCTGCCAGTCATTTGAATCAGCTGCTCCTCTAAGCCAATCAGAGTTCAGTATTGTGCTGCACTCTTTGAATTCATCCGCCACCAGAGGGCGCCTGTGACACATTATCTTCCTTTTTTATGTATGACGTGTGGATGGATGCTTTGTGAATTAAGCAGCTGTGTGTGTACTCACTGTCTCTCGGCACACAGGGTACACTCGTTGGCGTACGTGTTTCCATCGCTGCCACACACAGGAGCCAGGTTCAAAGGGCACGCCACGATCTCCCCCATGTCAGAACAGGACGGCTGCAAGGGACGCAAACGGCCAAACACACCGGATTCAATAAGACAAACCTTTTTTCTCTTTCACCTCAGGAGGAAGTGAATTCATACATACTGTCATAATCTTCTTAAAACACACAAGTTATTATTTTTAAAGGTGACTCTTCTGTCCAAACCCACCTTTCTCAAAAGCTCAGAGTTCTCCCCAGCAGCTGTAAAGAGAGCAGAGCACTTATCAAACGTAAAGGTGAAAATTACTCATTTTATTATTCACTCCCCTCACCTCTCGAAAGAGAGATATCACACAATGAAAACCCGGACTAAGCAGTGTCTTCCTCAGAGCTGTAGCCGCCACCCCGACCCCCCCACACATACACGCCTTCAACACCTGACCTGCTGCAATATGGTGACTTTGTGCAATAATGTTTATTCATTTATCTTTCGTCTTTATTATTAGTATAAACACACTTTGAACAAGACATTTAATCAGGAGGCAAAAAGAAAAATATGGACGAAAAACGCAGCTTAAAGGTCACATATTCTGTAAAATCGACTTCACCATGTTTCTCTAACTCTAATATGTGTCTCTAGTCTGTCTACAAACCCCCCAATGATGAGAACAGTCCATCCTCTCTTTTACCTGCTCCACTTTTCAGAGAATGTGTGCTCAAACAGGCCGTTTGGAGATTTTCCCTTCATGACATCACAAAGGGCAGTAACCCCTCCCCCAGGTGGGTGGCACTCCCACAGCTAGGTGTTTGTTCTGCCCTCTGAGTCTGCCTTCTCACCGTAAACAATAGGACATGGAGTGAGAAAGACCGAGTACACCCAAGCCCTTCCAGAGAGGGGGCGTGGTCAGACACATCTCATTTACATATTTAAAGGTACAGACACAGAAACAGCCTGTTCTGAGCAGGGCTGAAATAGAGGGGTTTATAGACATGATCAAATACAGGATCAGAGTGGATTTAGAACAAGAAACTTCACAGACATGTTTTGAGGAGCTCTGAGACTTATTTAAACTGGTTGAAGAGGAGGAGAATATGTCACCTTTAACACAATGCCTCATTTTATACAAAAAGAAAGTTTGTATTTTACGATCCTGTTTCATTTCTCTTTACATTTGTTCTGCACTTTAAGCAGCACCTCGGCAAAGGACTAAAGCAGAAAGATTAAGACACTTTAGAACACTTAATGCTTTTCCATCTTTTCTGTCTTGTAAAGCTGACTCGAGGACCAACGCTCATAAATTCAAACGTACCTGTAACTGTTCTTTACCTGTGCAAATGGCAATGACATCTATTCTATTCTCTAACTAGTATGTTGAGTCGTATATTTGTCTCTATGTCACTGTTTCAAATTCAAGATCAACGTGTCGTATTAAAAGCTTAAAGGAAGAATTAAAACACAAGGAGGGAAAACATTTTAGAGGGAGTAGCCTATCCCTATGACTGGTTCTTTGGCTTTAAATCTAAAGGTTTTAAACAGTCTGACGTACAACAACAACAACAACAACAACAACAGGTGAGTGTTTGATTCTGCGTGTTACCTGCAGCCACACAGGCGAACAGGAGTCCCAGAAAAACAAGTCGTCCGTTCATGTTGTCGGTGGATGAATAACTCGGAGTGACAGAAACGTCTGAGTTTATCTCTGTTTTTACAGCCAGTATAATCCAGTGTGTTGTGTGTGTGTGTGTACAGAGGGTGTGTGTGTGTGTGTGTGTGACCGTGGGAGCGCAGCAGGTGGAAAACAGACACACAATCACACGCTCACTCTAGAACTTATGGTCATCGACGCACATTAACAGTGAACACTCCCTTTAGCTCAGTCATCAACCACAAGCTCACACACACACACACACACAGAGGGAAGCTCTGTACACACACACACACACACAAATGCACACACAGAGGGAGGCTCTGTACACACACACACACACACACACAAACTACGGCAAGAGAAAAGCAAAACAATAATCAAATCAGGACTCTTGTTTTTTTTTCAAAATGTATGAATGTCTTTATTTATTAATGCAAAGAATAACTATACACAATGAGTAACAGACTCAAACAGCTGTTCAATACTTAGAAATGTAAACAAATAATAATATTGAGCACGAGAAGAGAAAAGTCACCACCTTTGAACTGTCCCGTTTCTCTCGTTATCTCTCAACCACATGAACGCCTTCAGCGTCTTTTCATCATGTGTCCAACACACGCTGCACTCTGAAGGTGTAGCTTCATTTTGTGTGAATTAAAATCCGAGAGTTGTTTCTCTAAATGTCTAAAGTCTGAAATCTCTTCTTCGACACGATCGTCTCTGAAGTCTATAAAGTGCTCATGTTACGCCGAGAGGACGTGTGACTCCTCTCCGCAAAGATTAGATACCCAAGATAACAGAAATCACCTCGGAATATATTTAACGTGACAACAGAGCACCTGTAATGACTACCTGTCATTATATGAAACCCTGGGTTAGTTTGTTTTTTGGACTATAAAGCATTACAAGCACATCTCCTAATAAACGTGGTCCCTGTTTGGTGTTTGTCCGGCCTCTGGACTAACTCTGGAAACATTTTGTGCGAAGTGTCCGACTTCTCTTCTAGACACCGAGTTACTGACACGACAGTAAACTTGAGAGTGGCAGCTTTGACGGGAAGATTAGAATTTTGGCAACTCCACCAGAAGATATTGGAAAATAAATTAAAATGAGTGTGCACGGATTGGACTTAAAATGTGCCTTTTTGTTTTCGAGAGGAGGATGGTAAAAAAAAGAAAAGCAGAACTTAAAGCTCCTGTGAGGAGTTTTCAGCTGGTTATCAAACAGACTGAAATTAATACTGATGCATCAATATTTTTCAGTAAAACACTACTTAGGCATGAAAAGGACGAGAGCAGACAGGGGATAAGATGCACCACTCCGTCCACAGGGGGGCGCCAAACTCAATACAAACGGAAAGTTCCTCACAGGAGCTTTCAACAGTTTCCTCCTCCACATGATGCTGGTTGATCAAAGATACATGTTCAGCTCCTTTTGGCACAGATAATGTTTGTATTTTTCTGACTCAACATCACAAAACTGCTACTGTACATAATATCCACATTGGAGCTGGCTCAGGTTTTTATAAAACTCTCTCCGTGGTGGAGCCCTCGCACAGAAAAAGGAAAAGGTTCCCGTCGCTTAAAGCTCGCCACACGAGGAGGAGGAGATGTGACAGTGTCCTCTCACGTGTGGAAGCGACACAAAAACGTTTCCTTTCTCATTCATCTCGCCCTAAAAAAATCACATTTTCATTTTCATACAGATTTTTTTTTTTTACAACAAAACTTTGATTTAGACTCCACGTTTCTGTATGCGACAGTAATGCGACAACAATGAAGCACATTTCAGTCGACTCCGCTCCGTTACAAGCTGATCTTACGGCATGCTCCTGCACACACACACACACGCCTGCACACACACACACACAGAGGTGCTGATAGTCTAGGTGTGTGCGGCCCAGTGGAAAGCATGCGGTATATATTTCCATCTTACAAAAGCCCCCTGCCACAAACACATCTTCAGCTTTCTCGCTACAGTCACACCTGCCAGGTCGTGATTGGTCATCGTGGCTCTGTTCCGGTCGTCCTTCAGTTCCAGGGCGAGTAAAAAACCGGCCAGTGTAGCAGACTGCGCCGTCATGTACAGACATCGAGCAACCACAAGATTTTTTTTTTTGTTTGTTTTTGACAATGAAACGACACAATAAAAGAGAAAAGAAAAAGAAACAGTCGAGTTCATCATCTTCACAAAAAGCTCACTTTTTGTTGTGCTTGGATGCATGATGGTATCGCTCGTATACATTCCTTAGCAGCCCACATACTTTAATGGAGTGCTCAGATTTCTCTCTCCACCATGATACAGTATAGGCACGGTGCTGGACGATGTCAATGACACGAGGATGACGAGAAAAAAAGACGACGGCCTCGTCATCAGTCTTACTTGTTGTTGACAGAAAACACTCTTAAGATGGTTTCATCTGTTAGAATTAAATAATGCGAAACAAATCGAATTAGTAGAAATGAATATTTGCCTGATTTCTGTCTGTGAGTGAAATCAGAGGGACTGTAAAAGCTTCTTTATGCCCGTTACAAAACAACTGCGCTTGGTAACGAAGAAAGAGCAAGAATAAAAAAATAGTCTGTCCTTCTTTGAGTCGCTGGCAGTGAATGATCAAAGCTTTTGGTGAGAGTAGCACACACACAGTCTCACTATCGATCGCTGATTACTTTGAGGAGCACAGGTCGAGATGTTTCCTTCAGTCGTCCCTGACGTCGTGTTCACTGAGCGAGCAGCAGGGCTACAAGAAGAGTTCCAGTCGAGCGCAGGATTTGAATCCCGCTGACCCTTCAAGTGTTCGGAGTCTCTTAGTGAAGGAGGGAGCACCTGTCTCCGCCCCTCACAGGAATATCTTCTCATCTTTAAATATATGTTTTTATATATTTCTTGCATTGATTTGCATTGAGTTTTCATCACTCCAGTGTCTGCAGTCTCTGCCTTCTTCAGGAGGCTGTGCGCTGAAGTGCAGGTCCACTGAGAAATGGTAACAATTAAAAAAGACTAAAAAATAGAATTAAAAATAAAAGAACATAGTCTGTCCCCCCCACAAAGGTTAGTGGTCCATGTTTTTCTGGGTGAGGGGGGAGGGGGAGATGGTGGATCGGTAAGGGCGTCTCAGCTCCTCAGCTGATGGTGAGCGGTGGAGTCAGACGCAGCTCTCCCTGGTCTTGTCGTCCGTTAGGAAAGAGTTCAGCTGGGAAATGTCCACGACCACAGCGTCCCTCTTGTTCAGGTGGACGTCTTTCAAATGGTCCTCGTCGCTTTGGTCCTTGGCAAAGTTTACAAACACCTGCAGGAGAGAACAGAGGAGGAGCCGGGAATCAATCACGCTGAATAGACACGACTATGTCACAGCTAGAGCCGTCTTTAGAATCAGAATCACAATCAGAATCAGGGTTTATTGCAGTACATTTAAAGTACATTTACACATACAAGGAATTTGACTTGGTGTATTGGTGCTAAACAATTAACAAGGAAATAACGCAGAACTAGCAACAACTTAAATAATACAGTATAAGAAGATATTACAATATATAAAATAGAATTTAAAAATGTAAAATATAAAATATAAAAAATAAAAAACACAAAATGTACTAAAGGTGCAATGTAGGAGCTGTGCAGTGGACTATGAGAAAAAAATCTTAGTGTATGTAACTACTCACAGAGTGCATGTAAGGAACATACATTTTTAAAGTGACAGATCGGACTTTTAGTCGTAGTAGTAAGTGTAATAACCACAGGAGGTTACGGTCAGCTCAGCCGCTTTGTTACGAAACTGGCTGGCGTTCAGGCATGGAGGTGTTACGCTGCAGAAGGGGGTCTACCTCTACACATACGTCTTTAAAGCATGCTTACTTGGTCTAGGGTGGTCTGGGAGACGGAGTAGTCCTCTATGCTGAGCGTCTCCTTGTTGGTAGAGAGCAGGGAGAAGATGCGGGCGAGCGAGGTGAGGGAGGATGGCAGCTGGTACTGCAGCATGTTGCGGTGTTTCTCCTTCAGCGTGCTGCCAGGAAGCTCCCGCTCGATGAACCCCATCACCGGCCGGAGGTCTGGGTCCGGGCCCGCCACCCTCAGGATGATGGTGTACCCATCACCGAACCTGAGGAGAACAGGACGAGAGCGTGTTTCAGTCAGCTGCATCGTTTGTGAGCACGGGTAAGAAAACCGATCCTCTCTCTCTCTCTCTCTGGTGGTGCGTTTGAGCTTCTGGGAAAGCCTGTGCTCACCTGTTTTTGAGATGCTGCACGCTGCCCAAACAGCGGAACCTGCCGTTGACCATGATGGCCATTCTGGTGCAGAGCGCTTCACACTCCTCCATGCTGCAGAAACACACACGTTAGAGGTGAGACGTGTCGGTGTAAATACCATAAAAGAAGATGATTAACGGCATGTTGATTCGTAGTTACACAGTTCAGTGTTATACAGACGTGTAGTCTAACCTGTGTGAGGTGAGGACTACGGATCGGCCCTCTTTGATGATGCTCAGGATGGCGTTCCACAGAGCGCGGCGTGCTTTAGGGTCCATGCCTGTGGTTGGCTCGTCCTGTGAACAGAGGACAACAGATGCTCAGCTGGGGCTTGTATTCACTGTTAAACACATTCCTCTGTCTTCAGGAACATGAACCTGCTGTCGTGTTTCAGTGATTTCTTTTTTTGTACGATTAAAAAAATGATCCACTGACCAGAAAGACCACCGGAGGTCCTCCGATGAGGGCGATGGCGGTGGACAGTTTCCTCATGTTTCCTCCGCTGTAGCTGCCCGCTGATTTGTCCACATATTTCACCAAGCCGAGCTTCCTGATGCCCCACTCTGCCACCTGGTGGACAAGATGGAATATGCACCAGTGTTAAACATCTTTTCTTTTTCAACTGACTGAGTGTGAATTAAAAAGTTTTAACCCGTGTGTGTGTGTGTGTGTGTGTGTGTGTGTGTGTGTGTGTGTGTGTGTGTGTGTGTGTGTTTCTGACCTCGCACACTTCCTTCTCGGGAACTCCCCTCAGGATGGCGTAAAACTCGAGGTGCTCTCTGCCGGTCAGGAGGTCGTTGATGGCGTCGAACTGAGGGCAGTAGCCCATGTTCTGATGCACCTCGTCTATCTCTGTGTTCACACTGGAGAGAGAGAAACACAGAATGAGTCTCGTATCGAATTTCCTCGGCTAATCAGCTGCTCATTCTCTGAAAGGAGTGGGAGGAGCTTGCATTGTGCTGCCTTGATTCGGTATTAATTTCAAGTGCCTTTGATTACATTGTTCAGCAGCCAGGCAGCCTGAATCACCTAGAAAAGCCCGTTGAATGTTTCTTACCTCTTGCCAGCTAGGTAGGCCTCTCCGCCGGTGACCACAGAGTCTCCTGTCAGCATCTTGAAGGTGCTGGTTTTCCCCGCGCCGTTCACTCCCAGCAAACCAAAGCACTGCACGGGTGAAAAAAAAAAAATCTCCGGTCAACATCGGAGTCTGGTGAGGAATCATGAGTGTGTCAGGCGTTTGTGGGCTGTGTCTGTCGTACCTCTCCAGGGGGGATGCCCACACACAGCCGGTCCACTGCTGGCTTCTGTTTCCGCTTGTAAATCTTGGTGAGCTGTCTGAGCTCCAGGATGTCCGACTGTCCCGTTCCGCTCAGGATCCTCTGCCGCTCTCTGGCCACGTCCTCGTCCTCCTCTCCAATCGGCTTCAGGTGACTGGTGGACGACCTGGAGGGACACGAGAGGGAGGAGAGGTCACACTCCAGACAGAGGTACAAGGCGTTGGAGCCAAAAATGTGTGTTTGAACGAGACCTTGGTAATAACAAGATTTGTCTTTATAAAGAGTGTAATACCGACACTGAACACTAGGGGGAGTGTTGGTGTATGCTCGGCAGGTCTTACAGTTTTTGACCGTACAAACTAAAACATTGACTTTGTTTTGGATGTTTAGAATTCACGTTTGTGTGGATTATTGGAATCCTAAAACCATGGGAAATGAACGGCTGCACGTTTCCAATCTGATGTGACCTTTGGTCATTAGTTTCCTCGCCAGGCACACATGGCCGAAACTCGTCCCTCATTCACCGCTCTGTGACTTCTGTACAATATTGTTAAAATAGTCGAGGCTTCGTCTCCCAGAGAGAGTTTGAATCATCTTAGTCATGAAAACAAGTTTCACACACCTGGCTTTGATGCAGAAGCGGTACTGAATGAGGACGGTGATGCAGAAGAAGACCACGCCCTCCACCGCCATTGCAAACAGGTTTTTCCCCACCATGTCCCAGGCCAGAGGGGAGCGGAACCGGTTTTCACCTAGAGCCAGAAAGGGGGGGGGGGGGGGGGGTCAGACATTTGAATCAAAAATTCATTCTATGTCTCTTGTAAATAAATAAACATTTAAGGATGCATAGCTGGTGTTATGATTCTGCTGTAATTACCAAATCTCTCCAAAGCGTCAGCCATGGCCTGATTCTTCACCATGTCAATCAACCCTCGGCCGAGACAGAAGTGAGGGAAGATGAGGAACACGTTCTTCAGGATGTTGTTGATGCCGCCGATTTCCTTAAAAAGAAAGAAGTAACAGTCGGTATCTGATCCTGAACAAGCAAGCACGTCTGTGTTTACTCTCTGAATAAAAAAGGACTCACATTGCTTCCAAACAGCTCCAGAACAAACGTGGAGACGCTGCCATTTATTCCGATCAGTATGTTGACGCTGGTCAGGACCACGTAGGCCGTGCTGGGGATCTTGAAGAAGAACGAAGCCGGGTACATCAGAGGCGTGATCGACCATCTGTGGAGAGATACATAGATGATGTTAGAGGAGAGAAATAATCAAAAGGAGGAGGAGCAAAACGAACTGAGAGAGAGTGTAAAACAACGTACCCATAGAGCAGCAGCAGCAGAGCCAGAACGGGCAGGTTGGTGGAGGAGACGTAGGCGTCTTGTTGGAAACACATGAAGATGATGATGACCAGAGTCGCAGGCACGATGTAGTTACACTGAAAAAGACGGAGAGAAAGGAGGGTGAAGGTCGAGCTCATCGTGCTGCATATTTCAGGACATGAACGGGCATCATGTGGGTTAGGGGTTAGGTGCTCTCTTACCATATCCCAGACGAAGTTGGCCAGCCAGTAGAGGAAAGGCTGCACTCCGCTGATGAACTGCAGGTGCTTGGCCTTGTTCACTCTCTCCTGGATGAGGAACACCACAAAACTGGCCGGAACGAAGGACATGGCGAAAATCACGCAGATGGACACCAGCACGTCCACTGATGTGGTCATCCTGCGAGAGGGAGAGCAGAGATGAATATGTTTTTTTTTCTCATAGTCCACTGCACAGCTCCTACATCGCACCTTTTGTACATTGTGTTTTTTTATTTAATTTTTTTTTTTTTAATATTTTACATTTTTAAATTCTATTTTATATATTGTAATAGTTCTTATATTGTATTATTTAAGTTGTTGCTAGTTCTGCTTTATTTCCCTGTTAATTGTTTAGCACCAATACACCAATACACCATACATTCCTTGTATGTGTAAATGTACTTGGTAATAAAACCCGATTCTGATTCTGATTCTGATTAGGATTTACCCCTCTTGTTAAAATATGTTACCTGTTTTTATTTTGTTTTTTTAAAGATTTATTTTTTGGGGGCTTTTTGTGCGTCTAATGCAGAGATAGGACAGTGGATAGAGTCGATACTCCATACATGGGTTGATACTCAATACATGTTTTTTTTTTTAAATGTACAGTTTTACTCACAGTGCGACTTGTGACAGCTGCTCCTTGGTGAGGTTGAGCGGGTGATTGTAGGCGGTGATGCCAAACTTCGCTGGGTCTTTGCCGCCTTTCAGACTCGCCCGCAGGATGCCGTTGTTCATCACGTTGAGGAAGGAGCCGATGCTGTGCCAGCCCTTGTTGTTGAACCAGATCTGCAGAGAAAAAAAGAGCGATGCGTTTCAGTTCCGGTGACGCTACGAGCCACGTGCAGTTGTATAACAGGAGAGTGTGTGTGTGTGTGTGTGTGTGTGTGTGTGTGTGTGTGTGTGTGTGTGTGTGTCTGTGTGTGTGTGTGCTGACCTTGACGTTATTCTTGGTGTCCAATCCTTGGATAAAACTGGAGAGGCTGTGAAAGAAACGATCTGCTGCAGTTCCCTGGAGGACGGGGAAGAGGGAGAGTGTTGTTCAGCACATGGGCGGAACAGGTCTATCGAGTCTACTTCTATATCATCTGTTTTCATTCAAACATAAACACGCTCTTCTTCTTCTTGTGCATTACTTTAATACTGAGTAAAATACTAAACATGTAAAAGTCTCTCTTACTCTCTCCAGGCGGAAGCGTCTCCTCAGCTGAGCGATCGCGTCGTCGATGTTATCGGTTTGGGAGAGAAGGTGAGAGCTCCTGGCGCCCAGCGAGAAGCCGCCGTATCTGTGTGGAGAAGGAGGGTTTTTAATATCAGTAAAGGAGAGGCACACAGCTCGATATGACTGACGGGTAAACTCAGGATGGATTAGGCCTGACAACGTACCTGAACTCGTTGACCCAGATCTTATTCTTCAAGCTGCAAGAGAAGAAACAGACTGTTAAATATCTCGTCTTTAAACTTAAAAACACAACGCAGCGTGAACAAGCAGAAGCAGTTGGAAGTTAGCGTTACCTTTTGCCGATGATCTGAGCGTATGTTTTCACCAGGTAGTCGGAGACGTTTCTGCCGGTCAAATTCTGAAGAGTGTCATTGTCACTGATCATCATCTGGAAACACAAACAGACCAAACAGTTTGTTAAAATTTGTTTTAGATTCCAATGATTGAAGTTTTTAAAGATTTATTTTTGGGCTTTGGGAGAGAGAGAGAGAGAGAAAGGGAGAGAGAGAGAGAGAGGGAGAGAGAGAGAGAAAGGGAGAGAGAGAGAGAGAGAGAGGGAGAGAGAGCGAGAGAGAGAGAGAGAGAGAGAGAGAGAGCGAGAGGGAGAGAGAAAGGAGCCACAGGTCAGGTTCAAACCTGGGCCGCCCACTTGAAGGACTAAAGCCTCCGTACATGGGGCGAGCTGTTTGTTTTTTTGAACCAGGCTGTAAACATGTTAATCTCTGCTGTAAAAACAGGCTTTTTAGAATGGGTGTGTATGTGACTTCCTGTGCTTCTGCAGCCAGCCTCTAGTGGACACTCCAGGAACTGCAGGATTTTACACTTTTGCATTGTTCAGCTCCTGTTTAATTACTGTTTCCTGCGTCAGTAAGGGACATAACTGGTCACAACATGCCAACCTGAGGCCAACCTGAGGCCAACCTGAGGACGTCCTTTAGACCCGAGTCGTTCCAGATGTTGACTGGAGAGAAGTCAGTTGCCTCACTTTCAGCAACCGCTGCAGTTAACTTATCGGATAAATGCGATTTAAAATAAAAAATCATGTGTAATTCTCGTGCCTTATTCTTATCCTCATGAACGCATTACCTTTAACATCTCTAATTCTTTCTTGTTGCTGTATCGGTTTGCTTGTATTTGTGTTTAAAAGGGAAAAAGAGCGTCCACATGTTTTCATACGTTTGCACTGATTGACTTTCTAATTTCTTGGCGCCACAAACCTGCGGTGGTGGGAGTCCCCCGGCACCAGCGGGACACTCTGGCAGCATCCTCTTGCGTCCGCCACAGCTGCACTCACACAGGGGAGACGGGTCCTCCATGGACCAGTTCCCTGTGTCGAACAAGTCCTTCACACTCGGCGAGACCGGTGGGACCGACCACTCGTCCTCGACCTCGGTACAGTGACCGTCCCTGAAGATTACAGATAGATACGAGTTAAAGAGTGAGTTGCTTTTCGAGCCTTTCTAGATAGATAGATAGATACTTTATCGATCCCGAGGGAAATTCAAAGCATCCAGTAGCAGGTTACAAAGACGTACATGACATGAAACATTTGTTACAAATTAACCACAAAACCGACGCCCCCCTCCCTCATACATATATATTAACCCGAAAAAAATATTAAAGAATACCTCTAGATGAATCAAACTTAATCTGTGTAATTAAAAATAGACTTATACAAGAAATGTACATAACCCGTGCAGGGATAAAAATATATGTGTAATTTAAACAAGAAACTATAAACAGTTGAGGAAAAAAATCTGTAATTAGACCTGAAAATAAAAAAATAAAAAAGTGTTGACCTTCTGTTGTGTTGTTTATATATGTACAGCAATGTTTAAAAAGAAGATAAAAAAAAACAGACATTAAATAACAGTCAGTGCAAACATTAAAGGTGCGACTTAAATGAGGGGTGATGTTCATCAAGAGTGAGGTTAAATAAATTCTAAATAAATTAGGTTCTATAAATTCATTTAGATTTTAAATGAATGCCAACTCACAGTATCGGCTGTCCTCCCATGCAGCGAGTTCCAAATCCTGGTTTATCCGTCAGAGCTCCAAGTAGTTTGTTGATGTGAGGGTCTTCAGGAAGGTCATTACTAGACAGAAAAACACAACATATACCCTTTAATTACAAAAGAAATCCTCTCAGTACGAGTATGAGACACGTTAAGTTAAGACTGAAGCTGTGCATAAAAAGGCATTATCTTCCATATTGTCAGTTTCACAGAGACTTCCTTCATCTTCTGCATCTTTAATGAGTTGTGCACTTTACGGATCAGAATAGAAAATGTTTCAATATTTAGAAAACGAGGAAGAAGGCTGAAGAAAGATGTCTGACCTGATGAAGGTGAACTGCTCTCCGTACATGCTGTGATCCAGAGCCAGACTCGGGTACTTTCCAAAAGGAGGAACAATCAGACTGAAGATGAGGGCGATGCACACAAACACAGCGGGAAGAACGATCTGAAAAAATAACAATTCAAATTCAAAATTGTTGGTGGCTGATGGACGGTAAGAAGACAAGCTGTTAGTTTAAAGTTGGATGTGTGGTCAGAGCATCGGGTGTACCTGAGCAAAGAAGCCTTTCCTGGAGCGCCGAGCGTAGAGGAACCGTTTCCAGAGCAGTGCAACAAACTGCTGCCTCTTCAGGCTCCATCCTTTCACCTGGTACGAACCTTTGCCGTCTGTTCCGCTGAGCCAATCGGTCTCACGGGATTCTGCACACAAACACAGAGGAAACACATGAGCAAACACGCAACGCGCCCAGTCTGTGTCCCGGTGTTAAAACCGTAATTAAAACTATTCGACGACTCATTTCAAAAGCAATCATAAGCAACGCATCTGTTGTTATCATTGCACTGCATGCTGGGTAGTGCAGTTCTACCTGGGTCACCTTCAGAGTCGTTAAAGTCAAAGTCGTCCTCGGTGAAGGGCTTCAGGCAGGACTGGTGGTCTCCGAAGGCGTGATGGCGGCGGGTCCGGGTTGGAACGACTCCGTCTGCAGTGAGGGAATCTGATTTAGTACTTTTTAAAAATCTTCTAAAGACCCAAACAAAGAATAATCAACACAGATTTTTCAAATTTTTGCAGATCTAAATTTGAAACCTACATTATGTTTTTTTTGTTGAGTACTCACATAACCTCAAATATTATCCATTATCAAAGTCAGAGAAATCTGTAATTTTATATATGTAACGGGACGTGTCTTGTCAAGGCGGCCACCATGACAGACGCAACATGTTTATCGTTGCCGTGGAAACACCGGATGATACGTCAAAGACCGCTGCATAAGGAAGCGTGAGCTGCTACTGAGAGCTGTCGTCCTGTTGCTGAATGAGCTACTGTGATAAAAACATCATGTCAATTATTCTCTGATACATAAACATATTCTCTTCCTCAGGTCGGTTTCGCCCGGGGGGGGGGGAGTAGCAGAGAGAACTCCCATGATTCCCCGCTAGCCTCGATGCCATCTTTTGTTACTGTAGTATCGATTGAGAGCCCCCTGGTGGCCAAATCTACATATTGTATCTTGTAAGTAAAAATAATAAAGATATATGTATAATGTAACTTTTTAAGGCTCTGCAGGAGCCCTGACTACGTCTGAGTAGTGTTTTAAAGCTTATGTTGAATGTGTGTGCCCGTGCTCTGAATCTTTCTCTCTAGACTGAAAATGCATCATGAGTCTGACCTGAAAGCTCAACAGCATCCACTCCACTGTCTTCAGCCACTTTCAGGAAAATCTGCAGAGGAGAAAGACCCCGATTAAAACATTGACACAAGATCATACAGACATGATAATCTATAAACACATCTCTGGGCTGCTCTCACCTCTTCCAGGGTGGTATCAGATATTCCATAGCTGGATATTCCCAGGTCAGTGAGTCGGTCGTCCAGCTCGTGGAAGAGCTCCACAAAGGCTCCGTCTTTAGCTGACTGGTAAGGTAAGATGTACGTGATCTCATGGCCGAGATCCTCAACCAGGCGAGCCTCGTGGACGTGCTTGAAGATCACGTTGGAGATGAGGGACACATCTGTGGTGAGGGGAATCAGCAGGAAGAGTGAGCAGTTTGGTGAAACAGGAGGGAAGAGAACATTTATTCTCGAGCTTTTCCACTTTGAAAGCTGAACGAGCGTCTTACCAATCGTGGTGGTTTCACTCTCTGGTTCGCTGCCTAGACCTGCGTCTGAGCTGCTCTCTGATACACTGTCCTCCTGAGGCAGAATAAAAGGGGGTAAACAACCTGGACAGAAGACTTCAAAAACATCTTTAAAAATATATTTCCATCTAACATCTGCTCTCACCTTCTCGGCCTTCTTGCAGTAAGAGACGGTGCTGGCAGAGTTCCTGCACGACTGAAGCGTCAGGTCGTAGTCCCTCTTGACCAGGGTCAGGTAGTAGCCCGTGCCCAGCTGGGTCTTCAGGAAGAGCGAGGAGCCGACGCAGCACAGCTTGCCGTGAGAGATGATGGCGATGCGGTCCCCCAGGATGTCGGCTTCATCCATGTGATGGGTGGAGAGGATGATGGTGCGGCCTGACGAGAGGAACAAAAGGGGATGCATTCAGCCCACCAGCTACAGAACGATGTTTAAAAAGCAACTCAAGTTTCACATCTGACATGAGACGTCGTCCATTTCTCTCTCTCTATGATCACCTCCAGAGCCAGAGAACGTATAGGACACTACTATGAACACACTACAAACATGGGAGAGTTATGAACACCTGGATAATTAAAGTCTCATGGATCAACTTTCAGTTAAAATTAAGATTAATTTTTATTATATTTTTGGGCTTTTTGTGCCTTTAATGGGGAGATAGGACAGTCGATAGAGCTGGAAATCAGGGAGAGACAGTAGGGAACGACATACGGGAAAGGAGCCACAGGCCGGACTCGAACCCGGGCCGCCCACCTTGAGGACCACAGCCTCCACACATGGGGCACGCGCACCAACCACTGTGCCACCAGTGCCGTGGTGAGGAGGATATTATCTGTTGTATTTACCTTGTCTGTATTTTAGCAGAAGGTCCCAGATGCCCCTGCGTGCGTAGGGATCGACCCCAGCAGTCGGTTCATCCAGGATCACGACCTTTGAGCCTCCAACAAACGCCAGAGCCACAGACAGCTTCCTCTGCATCCCTCCTGCAAAAGACAAGAAGAAGAAAGAAGGAGTCAGTCAATCTTTCTTCAAAGCCGGACTCATACTTCATGTGAAATTCAAAACAATCAAACTGACCGGATAGCGTGCTCGTGCGGGACTGGCGCTTGTGCGGCAGTCCGACATCATTCACGATTTGCTCCATCTCAGCCTTCACCATCTCCTCGGGCAACCCCTTCAGACGGGCGTAGAACCAGATGTGTTCCTCCACCGTCAGCCTGGAGGACATCAAACCAAAAACCACACGGTTACAGAAACACCAGAGGCCGTGAGTGTGCAGAGAATTCTCAATGTTTGATTGTTAAAAATATGAATATTTGAAGTGCAGACGTACATGCTGAAAAGTACGTTGTGCTGGGGACAGACGCCCAGATTCTGCCGGATGGCGCTGAGCTCGGTGCGGATGTCTTTGCCGAGGATGTAGGCTGTTCCAGAGGTCGGTGGAAACAACCCCGTCAGGATCGACCTATCAGAAAGCAGAGAGGGACATATCAGTTGCCGTCCAGACTCAGCTTCAAGATTCAAGATTCAAAAACTTTATTGTCTATCACACTGTGACAGAAAATTACCTTTTGTTGAGGCTCAACATGAAAACATACAAACATTCACACTAACGCTCACATTAGGTCATAAATAGCTAAAAGTACCCTAAATAGGTAAAAACACATATGCACAGCATTTAAAAAACATTGCTTATCAAGCCTTGTTTAAAATGCGTATTGCAGTGGGAATAAAAGAGTTTCTGTAAGTTTTCTTTTTCACCAGTGGTACTTTGGTAGCTTTGTAAATCTACTGCAGGTACGTATGTGTGCGGTCTCTTACATGGTGGTGGTCTTTCCCGCTCCGTTGTGGCCGAGGAAGGAGGTGATCTGTCCGTTGTAAAACCTCAGGGACAGTCCGTCTACGGCCAGCTTGTTTCCATGACTGTAGACTTTCACCAGATTCTCGATGTAAACGCCTGGCTCGATGTGGCCTGGCTCCTCCTCGATGCACACAGCTGCGGGTGACATAAAGACGAGGACACTTCAATAACAGTCCAGGTGTTTCTTAGAGAAAACGTGCAGACACTAAAAGAGGCGAGGTGCATTTAATCGGGGTTGGCTTATATTTTTTTTTTTTGAAGTTTTATGGTAGCTGTTATGATCATGATTGGTACCTTCAGCGTTTCCCTTAGATATAGGGGTGGAGAGGTTGTGGTTCTCCTTCTCTCCGCACCAGTACGTCCTCGTGAAAGGGAAGTACCACGGCCTGGGAATCCCGTACTGACCTGTAATCAGGAATAAGTGTATTTTCACGGTTATGACAACTAAAGATTTCTGTATTTCACCGTACATCCTTGATTTTCAGCAACAAAGAGATTCAGATGTTTATTTGTTTATTTGTACATTTTATTTCATTCAAACAAACATTAAAGTTAAGGAAAACAAACAAACGAAATGAAAAGGAGCAGAAAGAAGACTAATCTTATAATATCTGCCCCTCTTTCACAAAGCATTAATTAAAACAAAACAAAACTACTTAATGTGATTCATGACTTGATGTCATCATCAAAGACTCACCAGGGAACACTGCCTCGATGTACCAGGTCATTACTCCGTAGAGAAAAGCGTCAAACAGCATGAGGCAGATAGAGGTGGTCAGGTTGTAGCTGTCTTCCTCCAGAGGGCTGGCCAGCAGGTTGGACCACTGGATCCCAACGCCCTGCTCCTCAAACAAGGCGAAGTACTCACAGCCGAAACCAAAAGCCACAGGAGACAGCAGGCTCTGGAAGAAGAGCGAGAGAGACGATTAGAGGGGTAATAATAATTTAAAAAAACCTTGATGTGTGAGCATGCAAAGGATTGAAAGAAAGTCCTTCCACCCACCACTATAACTTTGGCTCCGAAGCCGACGTAGTCCTGCCATGCCACACACAGCACATAGGGAAGGTAGAGGGTGAAGTATATGATGCCCCCGCAGGCGGCTGCCAGGTTGGCGCGAGAGAACATGGTGCTGATGAGGAAACACTGCATGATGGTGACGACGCCAAAGGATCCCAGGAAAAGAAAGACCACGCCTGGGTCACTGTAAGGCAGCAGATTTCCCATCTGAGGAGGAAATTAAATACTTTCTTGGTTACAACATCATGACTTCATTTGTTTTCCATGACTCCCAGACATGAAAAAACAGGTTGATTATTGAATCAAATGCTGACTATAACCATCAGGATTAGTAAGCTTGCTGACATTCCTGCATGTTGACAACGTTTAAAGTCATATTTGTGTGTGCGTGTCCGTGGCAACACTGACCTTTAATAACACCACCAACAAGGCGGCGCTGATCAGCAGCGGGATCAAGCTGCTGATGAACCAGCTGAGCCACAGGGTGCCGTTGTTCAGTCCCATGATCCTCATGGTCTCCTTCAGACGAGCCTCCTTCTCGTACACCACGCCCTTGATGATGATGGCCACGGAGTACATCCACGCCAGGGTCATGAAGAGAGGCATGGAGCGGCTCATCACTCGCAGGAAACTGAAGTCAAAGAGAGGAAAAGATGTTACTGCAGGAAGTCAAGGTGAGTTCATTAATGAATGCAGCAGGAAATATTCAGGAGAATTCACCGCCACGTGCAGGCAGGGCTGATGACGTTCATTTTCTGCAATCACTGAGCGGCCAGTGAGACATTCAGGCTCGTACAGAAGCTGCTTTGTGGGACGCTGGTGGCGCAGTGGTTAGTGCCCCATGTATGGAGGCTATGGTCCTCCAAGTGGGCGGCCCAGGTTCAAATCCCACCTGTGGCTCCTTTCCTGCATGTCATTCCCCACTCTCTCTCTCTCCCTGATTTCCAACTCTATCTACTGTCCTATCTCTCCATTAAAGGCACAAAAAGCCCAAAAATAAATCTTAAAAAAGAAGCTGCTTTGTACTCTTTCTTCTTTCTAGAAATCTCTTTTACGCTCTTTCTTTAAAATAATATGTTGCAATGATATAAAGGCACCACAGTGTCCTGTCTTGACTCCTTACATGAGAAATGTTCAGGCGTGCACATGAGGAAAGGTCTTCACTTACATGTCGTCGACGTAGCAGGGGTAAGGCATCTGCTGAATGTAGATCCCCGTCCTCTCTTTACTGCCGGTGATGGCTCTGATGATCCCGTGCTCGACGACGTCCTGCAGGTAAGCAAATCCGCCCCAGATGTACCGAAGGTCCTCGAAGGGGTCTGCCCTGGGACCGGGGTCCCAATACCTGGAAAAAAAAGATAAAAAATCAGAGCGCTCAAAGAAATCTGCATTTGATCTGTAAAGGAGTCAAAGAGTTGGACGCGGAGTCGTACCCGTCCTTGATCTTGTTTGTCCTCTCCACATTATCGATGTCCATGCGGATCTTGTAGTTGACGTTGGGAGGTAAATCGGTGCTGTTGTTGTGCGCGATGTCAGGAAACACAATCCCTGCCCAGAACTTCTGGTTGTCCAGTAGACCCATGGACTTGTTGACCAGACGCTCCTCATTGGCGACCGGCTCCAGCTTGTCCAGGTTCACACACTGATGGGAGAAGACAGCGAGGTTATTTAACCGATTAATTCACATTATTTTATAGACTCTGACTCTCCCCGAGAGGCAAGGACACTCAGGTTCACACTTTGTTTATGAGCCAGATTCAGACTGCCCTCCCTGTGACGACTCGTCTTCTATATGAAGGTCACTGAGGTGTCATGGAGGAGGAGGGGCCTCTGAGCCACCGTCAGAGTAACAGAGATGTTAAAGGGGCGCGAGACGAGGAGCGAAGAGAGCAGCTTTGTGTCTGGTAGTCCTTTCACATCTGCACAAAAACTCCTGAAAAGCTCCTGACATGTCGGGTGCTGCAGGTAACTAAATATTTTAGCTTATTGCGAGCAATCCAGGCCTAATTTTTTACCTTTTCTATCCTAAAATAAGATGTTCGTCTGGATTTTGCAGCTTAATGTGTTTTAAGATTAGTGCACAGAGATATTAAAGATGAGAACTGTTGCTCAGGTTTTGAGTTTTTTTGCAGCGTCAGCACAAATCCAGCTCACACAATCACATGCTCTGTGTTCTTCAGAAGCTGAACAACAACGATGAACTCTGCGACCTTTAACACAAAATCATCGGGTTGACGGGCGCCGAGTAACCCGGCCAGAGTTGCAGATTAGCCGCTCACAGGCTGTACAGAGCTGACGTAAGCGGACTTATACCTCATCCCCCTCGCACCTTGTGAGACGCCAGTGAGAGCGTAATGAAAACACGGCGCAAGAGCTCCTAATGCTGCAGGTGTGTCGAGGCTTTACAGCAGAGAGGAATGTCAGTTATCAGACATTTTATGCATTTTATTTTTTTTAGGGGCAGCGGGATGTTTCATTAAAGAAATCTTTACCGCTCATGTGATGTTTATATCGCTTTTGAGGACATTTTAAAGTTTATAAATCTTCCTTTTGTAATGACTGATCCGTGTATTTAAAGAGGGACAACGAGCTGGGGAGGGTAAAAACATTGGTTACAGCGACAAGATCAACTTTCATAATCGGCTCATTCATCGTAACATATCCGTGCCACATCTTGAATCTTGTGTTTACAATTACCCGCATTTATCGAGAAATTCCCTGGACTAAAAATAAGTGACACAACGACCTCCCATTCATCAGGGCATGGACATCAATTAGCGCTTGGCAGGGAGTTTAGCTGTGGCTGTTTATCCTCAGGGGCTCAGCTCTGGCACACTGACCCAAAGCGCCCAGACGGAGAGCACTGACACACTCAGCATGGCAGTAACTCGATTTCACCGGGGGAAGAAGGGGGAAAAGAACATCTGATTGTAAAAGCTTTTTATAGCCTCTCCAGGATCTAAACGCGGTTCAAAGTTAATTAAAGAAACAAAGAAGATGGAGGAGGATGTTGTCACTGATGACCTCTTCAGGGAATTAGCATTTAAACTATTTTTACAGCTTTGTTTAATGTGCAGAATGAGATGAAGGGATGACACTGGAAAATAGCAAACAACACTTTGACAGACTCGACTTATGACCATAACGACTTCAAGTGTTTGGGAAATATCCCTGACGACATGATGAAGCACAGTTTAATAATTTCAAACGTCTACATGTCATGTGAAACGACTCATAAACACAGTCGCCTGGCTTTGAAATTCAAGTACTGCTTTTTTTACAGGCTTGCATCAACTTTTTGAGGAACATTTTTTCAGCTCATTATCAGGGACGGGAAATTTTCGGGGTGTTAGTCGCATGTGTAAACCAAGCAGCAACCCTTTGGGTGTTGAAAAATTAAGCCGATGCTGAAGTTGCAAAATCCTGCAGTACCTCGAGTGTCCACTAGAGGCTGGCTGCAGAAGCACAGGAAGTCACATACACACCCATTCTAAAAAGCCTGTTTTTACAGCAGAGATTAACATGTGTACGGCCTGGTTCAAAAATAACAAATAGGTGTGATTAGCTCATGTCTCGATCGACACACACTGTACGGGGGGTGAATGTTTTGATGACTCATCAGTTTTGATTTGATGAAGGATAAGAGTTATTCACAATAAGGCGTGTAGCTGACCTGATTGACAGGTGGGCGTGGTGTAACAGTTTATCAGGAGGTTTAAAACCCGCCTCAGCTCCAGCTCTCAGTCTGTCGTTAGGTTGACTGAATGTTAGACTGAGACAGCATTTCCAGCGTGGAGACCGCCATCGATGGGACTCCACATCCTTTTTTTCTGCTTGTGCGTCTTCTTTTTCATCACACTCACCTCCATGAAGCGTGAGATGGTCTGTATGGCCTGGTCCGTCTCGTTGAAGACTTCCCTCCAGGTGTAGGCCGATCCTGCGGGTCTTTGGTCCTCCGACACCTTGGACAAGAAGTTGGACACGTCCGACACGCGCCACTCAGTCCCACTGAGCTGCGCGTTAAAGAAGGCGGCGCTGGCGTTGTTCTGGAGCAGAGTCTGCAACAAAGGATCAGATATTCAGAATGAATGCATCTTCAATATTTAAGCCGATTTTTGGACAAGAGGCTCAGAGTGTCGCTGTCCTGAGAGTTCGAGACGTCCGTTTTCTTTGACCTTCTTCCTGCAGCACTGATAATTGTGTCAAACAGTTAAATGGTTAAATAATCACAGTGTGACCTTCATTCTGCTGAGCTGTTTGGCTTTGAGTTTCTTGTGACCTATTTTACCATCACTCGATTTTCTGTTTTCCTCTGACTGATGACAGGCGGAGCAGACAGCCCTGTTATCAAATAATGATCTGAGCTGAGTTTTATATAAGCCCGGTTGTTGTTTTAAATCTCTGACAGAAACAGAATCGGTCTTTTGAAACACTTAAAGTGAATTAAAAATGAATTTATCCCGAGATCAGAGACTCTGGTGAATCTTTTTTATTTATTTAACAATACCACCTTTCACCACTAGGTGGAGACGGTGCTTGTGCAATCTGCAAAGAAATGTGGAGCTGTGGTAAAAGAAAACACATCCACATGAAATGGAGACAGCCATGTTATGAAGCACACGCAGTTTGATGGGAACGTCGATCTTTCTTAAATGTGCTCTCGTAAATCTGAACCAAACATTACATCCTGTTGTATGAAAGGAAACCACTTTGTTTGTTTGATGAGATCAGAGTGAGAAGAAATACATTTTGTTATCGTTCTAATAATTCCTGTTGCTTGTTGTCTTGTTTTAGTCAATAAAGTTTTTCTGGTGACCTCACTGTGAATGTATCTGTCCATGTATCAGCTTCTCTTTATCCTGCACTTGAAAGCCGTCATGTCTTTCTTTGCCTCTGTACTCTTTCTCCACGGCTGGATTACAAACCGTGAGAACAAAAAGATTGCATGCTGTGTTAACTGTAAATTAAACCCACTGTGTTCACAGATAATGGTTTGTGTTCCTGACCTCATGCAGTGACGTCCACTACAGAATCACGTCCGTCTTTAATGCACGGCCTCCTTTTTGGAGTGTGTTCAAAATTGGCCCAAAGTTTTCTAGAAACTACCAAATGTCTCAGTTTTCAACATTCGATTTGTTGTTTTGTCTTAACAAATAAAGGCTTTCAATCATTTGAAAATCATCACATTTTTGTTCTTATTATGAACTTGACACAGACCCAGTGGCGCTGCTTGTCAACAGGAAAGGCAGGGGACTGTTTGGGGTCCCAGACCAGAAGGGGGGCCTCTGAGGGCTGACACACTTAAAGCCAAAGCAGCGGCCTAAAATGTGCATGTGTTGTTGTGAAAACCAAAGTTTGTCGATGAAAGTCAACAAAGAAAAATGAAGAAGAGGAATTATCTGTCTATCGGAAAGAAAAAGGAAACAAGAGGAGTAAGCGTCGGGACAGTGGCAGACATGATGGTGATGCAGGTTGCAGGGCCCCCCAGTTATTTCATGCCAGGGGCCCCAACAGACTCTAGAATCCCCCCTGCACAGACCCTTAATGTTTTTGGAAACATGGTTGTAAATCTGCCCCGCTGTGAGAAAGCAGATGAATAGATTCTGTGACATTTGTGGACGCTTCATGTAGTCCTCAGCTGCTTTGGTGCAGGTGGCCTCAGAGGTTTTTTTCCTCCCTCCGCAGTTACATCGGACACTTAATTACACTGATGCCAGATAAGTGCCTTTAAAGCTCGGTGTGTAAACAGGAAGAGCTCCGAGAACAAAGCTCTGACGTGCGCCCGGGTGTGTCGTAAACCATCCCCACTCACCCTGACCAGGTCCATTTCCTCGCTGTTCTCCATGAAGCTCCAGACTTTGGGCCTCATCTCCTCCCACATGCCTCCGAGATCCCTCAGCACGCCGAGCTCCTGGAACGTCTTATTAACCTGCGGGAACACATGGACTCGTTTAGTAAGGCTGTAGCCATGATAGTGGTGGTGGTGGTTGGGGGGGACGAGGGGGGTATCCGTACCTCGTGGATAATTCTCTGGGTTGCCGGAGTATCGGGGGTGTACAGGATCTTCCCCATGAGCAGAGGCTTCAGAGCTCTCCAGATCATCCTGGAGATGGGGCTGGACTCCAGGCTCCTCATCATGTTGTTACAATACGGAGCTGCAAAAGTGAACACACAGACATCCTCAATCTGCCGCGCTCCATCGGTAAATAAAGGTAAAGGCCGCTTCAGGGTTGTCGGCGTTGAGAAACTTACTGGACGAGTTGTCGTAAGCGGAGACGGGATCGCTGTCACTGTCGTTGCCATGGTTTCCGAACAAGGCCTTGTAGTTGTTGTCCTCGTACCAGTTGAGGGACTTGATCTTGAGGCCGCCCCCCTCTGGGTGCCCGCAGACGATACGGGACACGGCCTGGTACATCTGGTTGGGGGAGCCGGTGGCGTTTGCGGTCAGATACAGGATCTCCTTCCGCATTTCCTTCCAGCTGTTCATACCGGCAAGCTGCAGACACAAATACAAACGTTAGCATGCACATTTTTTAAGTGTCTTAGAAACGGGGCGATGCAAAGGCACATCTTCACAAACCAAGAGATGTTAAACCAGCTGTTTATACGTCACAAAAAAACCACACAAAACCCGACATAAAGGGGTTAAAAAATCAGCTCAACAGAGTTTGTCATGGTTGGGAAAAATTAGATCCCTCAATACCTTAAATACCACGTCTTTTAAAACCGATTAGTAGTATCAAAAAGTACCAAAGCTTTAAAGAAACTGCAGATCTTCAGTCGCAGAGAAAGAGCGAGCAGGTGGGCAAATACTCCAATACTGACATTTCTGAAGGTGCAAACGTTAGGTTGATGTTTCTCACAGACAGACGGAGAGCAGAGGAGGAGAGACCGTCTAAATTGCACAAATTCACTGGCACTTCGGTACCAAAACGTTGCCAAATTCTGGTATTGACACCTCCACAGAGATTTCTGTAGAGACCCTGCAGACCCACAGAGACCCTGCACATTTTCTCCTGCAGGGTCTACGTTTACCATCAAGCTTTAAGGTTTTTAACACTATATTTCTTTTCAACAAGAATTAAACCGTCATATCTGTCTTCATGTCCGTGCACCACATCGATCCCTCTCTCTCTCTCTCTCTCTCTCTCCCTCTCTCTCTCCCTCTCTCCCTCTCTCTCTGTCCCAGAAAGCCTGAACAGACGTATCATCTTTCACAACAAACGCAACTTTAATCAAGCCCGTATATGTGCACGTCTGTGGTGGTTGTAGGTCGGGGGTCATTAAAGGTTATCATCTGCACTCTGAGTGGTATTTTAGATAGGGACGTTAAGTGTGGCACATTTGGGTGGAGACACGCAGCACTTAGCCGTCTGCCTGACGGAGATAAATTTAACTGCTGCTCCCAACGCTATCTTCCCCCCCCCTCCTCTCTCTCTCTTTGCAAAAACATATGTGTGTGTGTGTGTGTGTGTGTGTGTGTGTGTGTGTGTGTGTGTGCTGCAACTCCCTCTAGAGGAGAGGTCAGACGACATATAGCTCTTTATTCGGAGTGTATTTGATCTAAAATGTCTTCAGTGATGATGTAACTGTATGGACCATGTTGGAGCTGTGTGAGGCTCGGGGGGCGGCGCTGTCCCATCACCCTGTCATCACAGGTTGAGACTCAGCTGCTATTAAAAGTCTAATCATAGTCCAGCGCTGTTGGCAACGTCAAAAATAAAAAGTTACATCCTCAAACGTGAGCCAGCGTGAAATTAAACTAAAACATTTTGCCTCCCTTTGAAGTATTTTTGGTATTATGAGATGTGATCAGCTTAAAAAACAACAAACATTCATTCTTTATATCGTTCCAGTGGAGCCTAAAAAGTGCTGAAGTTTGTTTCTTTTCACCCAGAGAAACATCATCATGTCGAGTTGTTACATCAGGCTGAAGGCAGCCCGAGAGTTCATTCTGGTTCATGCAGAGGTAACTTCAGGTCAAGAGACAAGTCGCCACAAGTTCCCTGTTCGAGTCTCAGAGCTAGTCAACTGCACATTCAATTATGTCATCGACTCATGACAGGAAAGCAAACGACAGGAGGGGTGTTGTGTTTTTTTTCTTCCCGTTGCCAGTTACACAGAGAAGAAGAAGAAGAAGAAGAAGAAGAAGAAGAGGGGCACTTTTGTTTCCCAAGAACGAACCACAGGAGGTTCGTCTGGCTTAGGTTAAGCTCAAGCTGCGCATGTGTTTGTGTGTGTGTCTGTGTGTGTTTGTGTGTGTCTGTGTGTGTCAGAGAAAAATTAACTGAATGGACAAATTAACAATGACCCAAAACGTGTGTACCTGCTTGGTGAGGTACGTCGATGTGCAAACACTGGTCTAAGCATCTGTGTTTCACTGCACCATCATCTGCAATAATTCTCTCTGTATATAACTGTGCACACACTTCTTATGAGCTTAACATGTGACGAGGTCGAAGGTAGTTTACAGAAACTAAAGGACGGTGAAGGAAGGAATGAAAATCTTAAGCGAAAGAAAGAGAGAACAAAGGAAAGAGAGATGAGGAAGCAGAGGAGCAGGAGTTAGCAATGAGCGCAGAGGAAGGTGCAAGAACAAAGAGAGGTTACTATCGGTCATCTCCTAACAGGCAAACCTCCGCAGGCTGAACAAGCGGAGTGCTATTATCCTCACTGACACACATGCACACACAAACACACACACACACGGGCGGGACGAGGGAACAAACAGGCAGAAGATCCTGACATGGCATGCTCGGCTGTTTCAGAACAAATAAAACTGCTCTGTGTTGTTTCAAGTCAGCTGTCTGCAGTGTGTGTGTGTGTGTGTGTGTGTGTGTGTGTGTGTGTGTGTCTGTGTCTCTTTCCGTCAGCAGGATATTCAACACTGTTTTCCAACAAAGAGAAAGTGAGACTGAGGGAACTGTTGCGTCTCAGATCACAGATCAGCTGAGACAGCTGCAGCTGCGATAAACCTGTTGCTCGCGTTCATGCACAAAGCTGGCTGCACAAATGTGTGTCTGTGTCAGACTGCAGCTTGCATGTCTGCGTTCTTCTGGGTAGGGATTTTTTTTTTTTTTTGCATCAAAAGCTTCGCAGGGATGTGTGTGTGTGCCTTTAAAGATGTGCATTTGTGTGTTGATGCCTGGGGCTACAGAAGCTGCAAAAACAGAAACCTCAAACCCCTCAATGTTTTCCTGCTGTTCTCATGTCGGATGTTTCCACACACACACAAACACACACACACACACACACACACACACACACACACACACACACACACACACACACACACACACACACACACACACACACACACACACACACTCTAAAGTCGTTAGAAAATGTGCCTTCCTGCTAAGAGTGTGTGTTAGTCTCTCCAGGTTGGTAATAATAAGCCTGTGCTGAAAACGCTTTTGTGTGACCGAGTTGGTGTGTCATTTCCCTGCGGGAATGATGCCTGTGTTAATTTGGGTGACAAGATGAGACACACACACACACACACACACACACACACACACACACACACACACACACACACACTCACAGACAGACAGACGGGCAGGCAGCAGAGCAGGATTGTCCCACAGTAACCTCTCAGCGCAGCCTGTGTGAGGTTACTAAAGTTCACATTTTCACTTCGGCTCACAGCTATGTAGACCGGAGCAGCGGAGCAGCTCATTGGCAAATCAAAGATGAATTGTTAACATCGAAATTATACAATTTATCTTTATCAGAACCAGCTCGTAGGCTGAATCTTTAAAGACTTTAGAGGAACAAGTTTGTATTCCTGAGGTTGTTACAGTTGAATCCTGCAACCATGGCAACCCACTGAAAATGATGATGATGAAACACAGCTCACTAGGAAGGGAAGAAGACAGTGACAGGCATCTTTGAGTAGACATGCATAAAACTAATGAAAGTATAAATTAAAAACAGAGGGGCTCTGTGGCACATCGTATAAACTGCAGAATAACTCCTGAATATTTCCAGGACATTTCAGGACCGATGGCCCTTGCAATCTTCTTGAGTTGATCTTTCCCACATGCACTTCACAGTCAGAGACTTCCCCTGTCAGACAGGATGTGAACTATAAAGAGAACTATGTGGAAATGAAAGATGAAGCAACAGAGTCCGAAGCTATGATGGCATTGCTGCCTCTAACTCGCCATATTCAGGGCGTCAATAAGAGAGCGGAGAAGAACATACAGGAAAGATGCCAGGTTAGGCAGGAGTGAGAATCCATCCATTCATACATGCAGCTCGCCCTGAAAATATCCAGACATTTTCAGAGTTTGGTGCTCGTGTGAACAGGGATAAAGACGACAGTGACTGTGTGCCGGAGCACAGAGGTTACTAGAGTTTAATAACACACTCCCAATCGCTCTGCTAAGCAACCACTTAAGCTTCTTACTGGGAACAATACAAAGGAGACAAATGGCACTAATGTTTCCGAGCAGTGTGTCGATTAGCCGAGACTTAAACTGAAACTCACTGGCCTTGTTTTTTTTACCATAATGACGGCTGTAGTTTGAGTTTTCCCCACACTGCCAGCCTCCTGATCTCAGAGAGTGCAGCTTGTCATGATTCAACATTTAACATCTACATTTAATGAAGAGCACAGCCGGCTGTTGAACGATATTGACGATCTTCGATTGAGAAACGATTGTTTCCACAACGTCCATCCTTCTGATGTTCAAGATTTGAAGTTTTGTGACGACAAAACATGTTTGTGACATTCCTATTTTGGGACACACGTTTGCGCAGAAGTCAGACACATTATCGCTGCGGTTCTCTTTCGTCCTCCAGCAGTGATAAGCCGCGGATTGAAATACAGGCTGCAGATGATTACTGGTCAGGGAGCGGAGGTTACATGAGTACATTCTTAAACTCTGCCAGCTTCAAACCCGAATAATCTGCTTCTAACTGAGCAATACCCGCTGAAGTGAAGGGATTCCAGCGGGCATCAGAATAAACAGTGACTGAATTAGAAGCCCTTTTAGGGAATATACCACACGCGCTGGATAGTTTGGCAAGTATGTTGTTGGTTCAATTCCGACCTCGACCCTTTGCTGCAAGTCACCCCTAACTCTCTCCTCCCAACGTTTCCTGTCTCTCTTTAGCCGTCCAATCAATTAGTAATTGATACAAAAATGGACAATTTAAATCGATTAGAAAACATATCTATATATTGTAATACTGTTTTTAACCAGCAGAGGGCGCCATCTGCTTATGACTTCTCTTGTTCGACTTCAGTAGCTGAAGAAGAACGACATACACATGGCAGAACAGGTGAAGGTTGAGGAAGCAGGGTTTTTTTTTTTCAAATCGAGAGTGAAGACTAAAGACAAGCAGGAAAAGTACAAGACAAAACCAGAGACTGATCGACGACTCACATGATGCAGCACGTACAGCGTTGTTACGTCGCAAAGTTCAAAACACCAAAAACATATCAATATGAGACTCAGGGATTCAGGACTCAGCAGATTTATATCCCCCCACCCACTTTACCTCAGTGTCCTGATCGGTTTGATATTGCCTCCTCAAGAGTTTAAAAGTTTAAAAAATGGACAAACATACGTTGGTGAAACCCGGGAGGAAGCTGTGAAAGACAGATTTTAATTAATGGCGTCCTACTTTTGTCTTTAATGTATTTTATTTTGTTCGGTAATAGTCGAGTTCTCACACAGCGGGCAATGAAAAGGGATATAAAGGATTAGGAAAGGTTGACAAATTACTGGTTACGGATAGAAGAAAAGAAAAGCCTGTTACAGCTGCTTCAACAGCACACACAGACAGACTGTTATTATTAATCTGAAGTGGAATTAGCCTTAAAAAATGTGGAAATGAAAGCCCACTGTGGTGGACAATAAAAAGATGGAAATCCTTTACGAGCATGAAAAACGATCCGTTTCAACACATGACCAGCGTCTGACAGTCTCAATCTGATCACACATCCAGGCTAACAAGCTCTCCAAAATCTGTCTGGCTAAACGAAGCAGCGTGTTTGTTCGGACTCTCTAGGGTTCCCGACTTTCCCTCTTCAGTGACCTTACGGCTGTGTACATCCAGACCACCTGCTTTCCTCTTGCACCTTTTCAACCTTCTTGAAAATGATATGTGTAAACATGTTCATATCGTAAAAGTCAGTGTGTGACCAATTCTAGGTAAGAATCGATTTCATCCACAAACATTACGAGTGAAGACTGAACTTTGGAATCAAATACTTCAGTATTTGTAACTCGCGTGGGTGGCTATCTGTGTGTGTGTGTTTGGGGGGGGGGGGGGGTGGGGTGTACTGACCTCCACAGCGAGCCCTCCCAGGTTCTCCAGAAGGTTGTCGGTGGCAGCTGAGACTTCCTGGACGACTTTGGGGTCGGACCTGACATCCTTCTGTTGGAGAGAAAGAGAGAAAGGAATATTTAGATGATGCTGAGACTCTGCGCAGACGATTCCTGGTCTTTGTGTAACAATAAATAACACGTGCCAACCCAAACTAACTGGACCTGCAGAGGAGAAAACGACCATGACACCAAATAAGGATCTTTTCCCCACCAACTGTCGGAACACGATGCAATTTATTTAACCAAAAACAGAGATAAGCGTTTCCACCAAGCGGTCTGGTATATTGTCGTTTCCACCGTCATAAGTCATGAATGGTACCAACATAAGCGAACCGTGCTGCCCTACTTCTTTTGCTACCCTTCTGTCGGGTGCCAGGCGTACAGATCTGACCCTTAAGGGTGAAGCGAGACACTCTGCAGTCCGTTGATTGGTTTGAAGAATCTTCCCGTGCAACAGCGGGAATAAAGGACAAACATGAAACGCCACTTGCTTAAATATCCTGTAGATTTCGAGAGTGATTTCAAGTTTGTTTTTGTGACTCCTCTTACCCAGTAAGGGTTATGATTGGCTGTGGAGACGCAAGCAAGATCAGGGTTTACCATACTTAACTGCATCATGTTCATGGTCTTACTTGCTATTTATGATGTTGCACTTGTTTTCCATCTTTGCAGGCCATAACTTTCACTAAAAAAAACATCAACCGAGCTTCTAAGTATTTCTCTGCTCTCGTTTGTATTGATAGAGGATCATGAAAAGCAAAACAGACTCCTCAGAGAGGCAGAGAGAGGTGAGAGAAGGGGAACAAAAGCTTCCGCGAAGGAGAGGTGTGAGAGGAAGCATAAGAAAAACATCGGAGTCAAAGGTGAGGAACGAGGGGGGCCGAGAAAAAACAACAGGTCAGCCTCACTTTGACCTGTGTTCCTGTCACTCAAACTGCCGTGTGTGTGTGTGTGTGTGTGTGTGAGAGTGTGAAAGTGTGTGTGTGTGTGTGTGTGTGTGTGTGTGTGTGTGTGTGTGAGTGTGAAAGTGTGTGTGTGAGTGTTCCCATCCATCACACTGCGCTGTCAGCTGCTGGGTCGTCTGACCCTCTGGGTGAAGCACGTGCCGCTGAAGACAGAGCAGCCTTCTAAGAAAAGGGGGACTGACCCCGGGGCTTTCTGGTTCTCCGCTCTGACTTGTTTTTTTTCCTCCTGATTTAACGACTTTTGAGCCTCTCACACACAAACACCCACACACGGATGGGGGACGGTTGAGCAATCAAAGAGTTCCTGAACCTTTTCGTTTTTGCAAAATGTTGTTGCATTTGAGAGGAATTTCCATTCTTGTATCACAGTTTTGGAGAAAAATGAAGCTAAAAAGTGTCTTTTTGTGTGAATCAGGTGCACGACATGTTTGTCAAAATGTTCTGTACTTTGGTACTTTTGATTACCAGTATCGAGAAGTACCAAAGCTTTAAAATACTACTCATCTTCGGTCTTACTTTTAACCGAAACTGCTGCAAATAAAAGAGAGAGCACTGCCTAAGTTGCACAAACAAGTTGGCAATGGTTTTGTGCAGGAAAATGCCTACATGTTCTGGTTATTAAAAACAAGAAAATAATAAATATTTAGTGTTAAGGACGTCTGTTTTTGTTGCTGTCGAATTGAAACGAGCACAGATCTTGTGCGATTTTTACTAGAATCGTATTCACGTTTAAAATCTGGTAATGTGACAGCCCTAGTGCACAGAAAAATACTTTTATCAAGAGACAAGCACTTCCTTTTGTCTGTTTAAGATCAGCTCTACTGCACGGCACAGCGTGTTTGTTTCACCTCTCGCCATGCTTCACCAACATGACTCACATTTAGGTCACGGGTTTTTATGGGAAGGGGGCATGCTGTACGGGAAGATACAAGCAGAGGAGAAATGACGCTCGGCAGGGAGGGGAGGCGAGAGGAGGAGGAGGAGGAGGAGGAGGAGGAGGGGGGAGGGGGAAAAACAGGCAAAGAAAACAAGAGAAAGTTTCAGAGTAAGCAGAAAAGAAGAGCAGGGATTTATTTTGTAGCTGAGGTCTGGGATTTCAGAGCAGACCTACACAAACAGTTATTCCCCCTGTCATCTATAATTCGCGTCACAGTCTCCGCCTCCCAATCAGCAGTCACAGTAGAACGACTTTAAAAGGCAATTAGGATAAGTGGCTAAAGAGTAGCGGTGGCTGTTCTCTATGTGGATGTGTGTTTGTACTTTTTACTTCTTTATCTGTGTGAAAGGGCGCGCTCACATCAGGGTCAGTTGTCCCATACGGTGCTGAAGCGTGATTGCCCCCCCTCCTCATTCCCCCGCTGGTCTGCAGTCACACTGCTCCAGGACTAACGGGGCCTGAGCACGGTTACCTCTTCTACAATACGCCGTAGTACAACACATGCGATCATGAAGCGTGCTCAGTTTACAAGACAGACGGACTCAAAAAAACATAGAAAGATAAAAAAAGGGACGCATGGTCAAGTCTGCGTCCGCACATCAAGAACATGACGGCTACTTTACTGACTTTGTGGCTTTTTTTGAGTCATGTAAGTCAGATACGGCCAGAACAGGATTTCTTGATAATGGAGGCTGGGATCGATTACACTCCATGTCCATGTTGTGTAACCGTGCTTGTGCTCGTGCATGAGCAACTGAACCTCTTTAATTCGTGCCAGGGCCAAGGAACGATCAGAGCACTCACACTGGTCAAACAAACTGTACTTCTGGGCTTAAAGAGTGAACGCGTTTAGCATGAACCAGCCAAAGCAGTGTGCATGATGCTGCACCTGAGAGGTGGATAAACGTTTTGTCTAAACAAATCAACTCACCCGAATGGGTTTGAGAAAGTCCAAGTTGGACAGGAAGTGGCTCTGTGCCTTGTTCAGCCAATCGCTGGAGGAGTTGCAGATGATTTCTTGAGTCAGGCGGGTCACGTTGCTGTCGGCGATGTGGACAAACTCCTCCAGCGGGGTGGCGTTGCAGAGGTCTCTGAGGTGGAAGCCGAAACCTTTGGTCAGGACCTGGACGGAGAGAAAAAGAGCGCAGTAGGTTAAGAGAGAGGAAAGACATATGGAAACACGAGTGTGCTACATGTAAGGAAAGGACGGAGAACGAGAAGAACAAGAAGTTAGGGGGGACCCTTCCTTTTTTATTCAACATTCAACAGTCACAATGCATGCTCACATTTACTAATGCCAATAAATATCAGGGGGGGATTGAGTCAATATTCCCCTTTGCTCGATCCCCGAGTTCTCATGCTGCTTGTTTCTGACTCTCGTAAGAACGCCGTGAATCAGTCTCAAACAACACTGAAAGATGGCTGAACGGAAACAATGTGCTGAATGTCGACTCTCGTGCTCGCCAAGGACAGGAGCAGCAAAGCTACTCAACAGGAATGTAAACCTACTCAACTTCAAGGCTGTTTTTTAAATTCCTTTTACACATGAACTCCTCAGGATAGTCTGCACCTGAAATATTCCTGATTTGCTTTTTTACACATTTCCCTCACAGGTGAGAGTGAAGTAGTTTTGGGTTTGGAGTAAGCTGGCTAGCCCTTGGAGAGCCCATCCCAGTTTGGTATGTACTGCCAATGGTTCAGTAGCTGTGATGAAATGAGAATAGTCTGAGCCAAGTTGTGTCATCTCTCCTCCAGACATTTCCTCAATTCAGTCGTCCCATCCGATAAAGGCCCAAAAAATGATTTTAAAAAAAGCGATGTTGCTTTACCATTTTTCAAGATAAAATCATCTACACTATCCCAACTTTTTAAGACTTTTAAGCTATTTTTTATCGTCCTTTGATCCGGCATGTTAGATTAGAGCGTCCTTTTCTGGCTCGTCAGAGAGGACGTGACAGAGACTCCTGTGTCCTCTCTGACCGAGTCAAGACGTTCCTATGCTACTCTGTGCTTGTGCACATTCCTCATCGAAATGTCCTTGACAACTCTTGTCTTATGCCATCATGTCCTTGGACTAAAAACTGTAAACACACACACACACACACACACACACACACACACACACACACACATTAATCTTTTCATTGGAAAAACACCAGAGCTTACAGCAGTGAGTTCAGTGCTTTGATAAGCATATGAATCATCTCATAGAGAAGTAACAACATGACTTTTTGGTGAGAGATTTTTATGGTTATCATTCAGAACATTGATGACAGAATGTTGTCATCAAATACAACGCAGGCCGCAGAGGTAATGAGCTCCTGTTATTAAATAATGCTCCAAACACACACACACACACACACACACACACACACACACACACACACACACACACACACACAGAGTCCTCGTCTCCGATCAATACATGTCTGGGAGAAACAACGTGAATGTGTCTTTGAGCCCCTGTCTCTCCATGTGAGTGGAAATGAGGGGGGGGTAAGAGGCGCAGCTATGTGATGCCAGCCACCCAATCAGAAAGCAGGGATAATGAGGTGGGCTGGGCTGGGAGATGTTATAATGATATTATATATATATATAGATATATATATAGATCTATATATATATAGATGATATAACACCAGATAAGAAACATTTTTATCGCACAGACAGACAGGAGGGGGTTTGACAAGCTTCTACAGCCCCCCCCCCCCCCATCTGGTATTAAGGGCTTAGCTGCAGCCCGACAGATACTGTCAAGCCAAGGTCACCACATTAATGCATGTGGTCATGTGAGTGTGATTATCTCATATATGAAAGGGAGTTCAGAAAAACACTGTGGACAATATCGCTCATTCTGTTGGAGTCCGGGGTTTTATGCAACAATCAGTGTTTTTGTGTTGGAAATGTCGGCGGGGGACGAGACATGATGATTCTGATTTTACCTTCTCCAGATTGACGTCGGCCTCCACGATCTGCTTCAGCGCGTGACGAGGGAGAGAGGCGTTGTGGTGCAGGAAGTGGGAAAGGGTCTCATTGTCCCGCAGAAAGTCCTTCAGCTTGAAACCTAGAAGAAGAAGAAAGAATGAGACACTAAACCTCCTTTGAAATGAAACGTCCTTATTTTGGTCTTTATAGCAGGACATCTCGCAGTCTTCACCGTGTGATAAACGTTGACCTTCAAACGACCTCCTACGATGATGTTAAATCAGTTATGGGATGCACCCACAGAGACTGTCCATAAAGATCCTCAATATGCTGACGTGGAAAGAAATCAAATCCTCCACCCTGCCATGAGTTAACCTCTTACAGATCTTTAACAACATGTACCACAATACGTTCATAAAGTTATTATTATGGGGATCAAACTGAGATCATGCAACACATCGCTGGATTTAATCATATCAGATTTTTTGTATTTATCAGAATAGCGACGACCTCACTGACACAGACACACGCATTGTCCTCGCAGCGCTCTGAGAACTTTTTGTACTTCTGCTGCGTTCCAAAGAAGTCAAACCATTTCTGAATCTGGCCTGAGTCAGCTGTGTGGTTACACGCACACGCACACACACACACACACACACACACACACACACACACACACACACACACACACACACACACACACTTCTCTCTCCTCCTCAGTTTCATACGCAGCCGGGGTTACTACAGGTCGTTCCACTTTGGTCCAGAATTTGCCAACCTGTCCTCTCTCTCTCCCTCTCTCGCTCATTTCCTTCCTACATTTCTTCACCTTTCACCTACTTTTCTGAACCCAGCGCCCCTTTTTGCCAACTCTCTCTCCCTCCACTGACCATTTTCACAAGAATTCACTGTAACTACAGAATAAAATGCAGTCTCAATCTGTTGTGTAACGGCATCCTTTTGTATTAGCGAGACTGAAATGATTACTTGCCCCACTGCCCTGGTTTAGACGTCTGTACTGGTTCAGTCCTGCAGGTATTACACGGTGTTTTCACACATTTATTTATAAACGGTCCACATTTATAAAATCGAAAAAATAACTTTCTGTTGTCTCTTTTGGTATTTTCACACATGACCAAAATGTCCTGAAATTTACAGGATGACATTCTTGTGTGAAAGCAAACATTCAAATTTTAACCCCCCCCCATAATTTTCCTGATTTACTTATTTTGAAAAACCTTGTCATCCTCTCTCTTCCTCTTGGCGTCTTCTCAGACAAATCTTTTTTATTAGCCATCTCTTTTAGCTGTCAGCTGACACACACACACACACACACCTTACACACAAACAGGAAACACTTTGCCTCGACTGAACTGAAGCGAACATCCCTTGGGAGGAAGTGAAAGAGAACAGTGTGTTTCTGTGTGTCGGGGGGGGGGGGGGTGCTCATGTGTGTGGTGTTTCTCTCCCTCATCAGCTGAGCAAAAGAGTGTGTGTGTGTGTGTGTGTGTGCTATTTAAGTTTGAGTTGTGTGTTTGATGTGTGTGTTTTATAAAACACATCCTCACTCTCGCTGCTCTCCATGGGCCTCTGTGTGTGTGTGTGCACCTGAGCTCCGTGTGTGTGACCTAAACTCTCAGGGGCGAACGACCAGGGAGCGCTAATAAGGTCTAATCAGTGTCCCAGTTGGAAGTCACAGCTCCCATGGTGCATTGCATCCCTTGAGGACGGGCAGACCGGAGCGGATTGAGCAGCTTTTATTAAATTGAAGGTCTCGCTGTAATTCCTGTTTGTTGGTCCAGTGTTGCATAGCATCTGTGTTTGTTTTTACTTCATGATTATCAGGACAGAGACAGAGAGAGCGAGAGAGAGAGAGAGACTTTGAAAAGAAGAAGAGCACTGTGTTTGTGTTTGTTTGTGTTTGTTTTTCTGTCTTTAAAGCAGCTAAGAAACGAGGGCGAGCCCTGCATCAACACCCACAGGTCCCTACATGCTGCTGCCCATCCTCTTTTAGATGAGACAATACAGAAAACAAGATGGCAGCTGGTGTCTCCACTGGTCAAACTGGTCCATAAACAGGCTATGATCTCTGTTAAATAACACAATCTAAAACCACTGAACTAACAGGTACAAAGAAGCGACCCTCAACGAGGAACATCTCTGCAGTCCGGTCAACATAAACAACATCAGAGCGTGCTTTGTGCCGCCTTGTTTATACGTGTTAGCCGGTGTTTTAATTTGAATAAATGTGCACACTGCACAGACAAATCAGACCCCAAAGATCAAAGACAAGACCCCGAAGGCAGCTGCAAAAAAATTCTTAAAGCTGGAATTCAAAACACGAAATGGCAGAGTAAAGGAAGACAGTGAAGTAGATGTTTGCATATAGAGAGCATAAAAAAGAGTGACTGAATCTGAGCCTTCTTGTGTGTTAGTGACATTTCTATATTCTGCACAGATTCTTTTTGCAAACCTAATAAAGTGTTGGACATCCTAAATTAGAACCCTCACCTCTGTGGGGGTCTTTCTCACCTCCCATAGAAGTTATTTTAAGAGTAGGAGCTGGTTTCAGCACTCTGGTTAGAGACATGAGGTTAAAAGCAGGGGTTAAGGCAGACATGTTCACAGCCCTTCAAAATAAAAGAAGAGGAAGCCATAAATATTCAGGGTCTCCATTTTAAAGACATCAGACCCGGACACAAGCCTCTGTATCAAATGGAGCCATTCAGATCAAACATGGAGGAGGGGGAAACGGCTTCATATGTTCTCCTCTATCGTGACTTTCAGCCTCACTGTCTGTGTGCAGACAGACGGGGGGGGGGGGGGGGGGGGGGGGGGATAAGAGAGGTCTTGTGGCATGTGCACAGCTCCACATTGAGGATCAGACCATTTATCTCTCGTAGTGTTGTATGACTCAGCGCTTTCATCAATCTGTCGCCTCATCTTGCGCTAACTCATGAAGCAGGAACACATCAGATCACATCAGATCTGACTACACGTTGTGTTTTATCCAGTCCCCCCCCCCCCCCCCCCACCCTGTCAGTGTAAATATCATACTCCAACCCCGTCAGACACATCATGAGGGGCTCCACTCTCAGTGCTCTGATCTGTTAATCCTAAAGCATCAGCAGCTCTCTGTTTGCTTCCTGCTGCATCCATCATGCCCGTTCCCCACCCCTCACCCCTCACCCCTCACCCCACATCCCTGCATCCCCTCACATGGACCTAAAGCACATATATAGACCGGAGCATGGGATCAGGCACCATCATGCATTTAAAAAAATCAATTGTGATGAAGTCAACGGATGCACTAAAGCCTCGTTAAAAAAAAAAACGCTGCAGACTTCAGGCTCCATTGAATCATGAGGTTGTCGATGTGGAGAGCATCACATACCACACTTTCAAACTTTTTACAGTTTAAGTGAGTATCGCTTGTTTTCCTCTCGCGACGTGTAATCTCTCTCTCTCTCTCTCTCTCTCTCTCTCTCTCGTCTCAGAGGTCGAGCTACGCCTTGTGGGTCCGTTGCATAACGTACTGTACCTCTGGGCTAACGGAGCAGAAGGCATAGCGACATAAACAACAACTTTGATTGTTCTGTGTGGTTGCATAATTCCTCAGGATAGACTTCATTTGTTCTTAAGTTTGGCCCTGCATGTGTGAACTTTAGCTGAGACCCAGTGAGGTGATGGAAGCAGCGAGGAGGACGGATCATTAGTGTGTTTGAGAGAGAAGAAGGGACAAACACGATGACACCCGTCGTAATTACAAGGCTGTTATTTCTTACAGCACATAAATGAGGTCAACAGTTTCCTCACATGTGTTTACTGTTCTCCCGCTCCTCCTTAAGTTAATATGCTCCATTCATTTAATCGTTTTTTTTCCAGAACGTCGTCAAATGTTTTTCTATTTTCTGTCCTTAACTCGGCTGGATGACAGAAATGCCTCCCCTCTGCGTTACATATTGAATATTAAATACTGTACTTTCCACTCAGTGAATGTGTCTGTTTGACTTTAAAGGGGACATATGATGAAAGATCCACTTCTACAGTGTGAACATATATTTGGGTAACCTGAGTGTCTACAGACCCATAAAATGTGAAATAAATCCATCCAGTCCTTTGTTAGTGGTCTGCATAAGTTTTACAACACAGAGAAAAATGCTCCGTTTCTAATGTGCTCTCCTTGTGATGTCACAGTGGGATTCTGGAAAAAAAAATCCCCTCCCCTCCCCTGGTATCTCCACCCATGGACTCCACCTCCAGCCTAGAACAAAACTTTTGAGCAGATCCTCCATTTCTATTCTCGCTACAGAGGAGTGATGTCTACTGGGAAAACTCAGGGGGGGCTCATTGCATTTAAAGAGACACACACACCAAAACGGAGCGTTCTGAGAGAGCTGATTTATACAGGGTCACAAACCTCCTCTGGTGCTTGATTCATGTTATATTCTGACCAAAGCACAGCACTGATGTTGTGCTGTACTGTTTGAAAAGGGGGAGAATATTTTTTTTTCAGGTCGTTGTGATCGAGTCAGTCAACAAGATGTTATTCTGAATGATGACCTTTCCCTGTTCCAAAACAGCCGATGTCAGGAGGTGAAACTCTCCCTCTCCCTCTTTCCATTTCCAAATGTTAAATAAACAAATCCCAGTGCTGAAATGTAAGATAACGATTGAACATGTCGCGCAGAGAGAGAGAGAAAGAGTGCCGCCCTCACAGACAGGAAGCGGCCGCATTCCTGTGAGAAGTCTTCCGTCTTCTAGCAGATCTGTGCAGCGATTGTATGACGACTGTGCCGGGGTTGGTGCATCATTTAGTTCTGTTCTGTAGCACCAGCACTGGCACACAGTCACAGGAAAGTACAACACCCACTGGCTGCTGGGAGCTGGAGTCCCACCACAGCTGGTGGGCAGAGATAAGAGCGGGGACACAATACTCTCTCAGCAGCTGCTAAAGCCAACGCCAGCTTCTCTTTCTTCACTGCTAAGCTGACCTTTACAAGCCACTTTGAACTTTTCAACAAGTCACTAATCAGTTTCTTCTTCTCAACTCATTGATCGCTAATGATTCAAGAGATTACAACCACAAGACCATTTCCTAAAAGTTGTAACGTTGTGTAAATTGTATATAAAAACAGAATGTGAAGATTTGAGAAAAACACTGTGAAGCCCGGAGATTCTCCCGACCTGGCTGTTCTCACATCTGACAGCGGGAGACGATCCCTGTGCGAGGGGGGGGAGGTCTCCTGAGGTAAGACGTGAGGTAAAGAAAACTCAAAATGGACGCATCATTTTCCAAAAACATGACATTTTTGTCAGTTTCATCATTCGTCTATGTGCCGTTTTTAATTCAATATCAATCCATCATTATTAGTGTAGCGCCAATTCATAACAAGTGTTATCTCGAGACGCTTTACAAAAAGAGAATATAGGATAAGATGCAGGAAGGATTTTTCCTTTGTTTTCCTCACGTTCCTGTTGTCCACACTTCCTCCCGTGTGGAGCAGGCCGTGCATTAGGAGGACGGCGGTGATTGTGAGGGCAGCACAATCTGATGGTAATATCTGGTTTCAGTGTTTTGCATATCATCAAATTCTGTTTGTATTCACATGTTTCACCCCCGCCAAACTCTTTAGAAGTTAGGCTCGGTGCAATAAGCATTCTCCACTTCAACGCGTTTTAAGATCAGCGTCTTTGCAAGAGTTGGGGTGAGAGAAACGTCTGGGAATATCGCAACATAAAAGAGAACGTCCATCTTGTGGGTTCGAGATTTTTTTTTTCTCATAGTCCACTGCACAGCTCCTACATTGCACCTTCTGTACATTTTGTGTTTTTTATTTTTATTTTTTATATTTTATATTTTACATTTTTAAATTCTATTTTATATATTGTAATATCTTCTTAAACTGTATTATTTAAGTTGTTGCTACTTCTGCTTTATTTCCTTGTTAATTGTTTAGCACCAATACACCAAGTCAAATTCCTTGTATGTGTAAATATACTTGGCAATAAACCCCGATTCTGATTCTGATTTTGATTCTGATTGTGAGGAAACCTTTTTTAGGCAGCTGAACAACCGATACGCAGGAGAGACTCTGACCTATGTAATAACATGATTGGGAGTTTGTTGTCATGAACATAAACATGCAGTGAGCTGTGAATCATTAGGAGATAATGTGAGAGTAAACTGTAGGTGTGAGTCACTGACACAGTTATATCATAATCTGCATGCACAGCTGTGTAGGAGTGTTCCTTAGTTCTGATCGGATGAGGAACATATCAGACAATGATTGGACTGGGAGATCGTTCAGAATGATTTGAAGGGCTGCGTTCAGATATTTCAGTTTAAGAAAATGTACAAGGACAAAGTTATCAGACTGTATGAAATGAGCAGTTAGTGTGTTTTGTGTGTGTTTTCCTTCATATTTTTGTGGAAGTGAAGACTGAATAGTCAGATTTATTTTATGTTGGCCTGGTATTCATTGCCAAGAGATTGTAATTGGACAGACCATCCAAATATTTCTTGGGGTTTTTTTTGAGTAAGGGGCAGGCAAAATAAGATGTATTCTTCTCCCTGCTCCTTTCCGTACATGGATGGGATAAATTGTGAATCCTTTTTTTTCTGTTTTTTGACATGTACGGGACAAATTTTAAAAAAATGAAAATGAAATGAAATGAAGTCCTCATACAGCAGGACATAAGCAGAAGAGGTTTGTCCTTACGAGCTGTGTTCTTCTGCAGCTTCCTCAGAGCCCTCAGCAGTCCTTTGTAGCCCTCGTAGCTCTTATCGTTCTGAGAGAACAGCAGGATCTTCTTGGCGTCGATGAACAGTCGGGAGATTCTGATGTTTCAAGAGAGACGAGAAAAACACAACATAAGACGCACTGGTTCACGTCCGCTTGCTTTAAGGATTCATGGTTGGGTTTTTTTTGCACACATTTGAGTATTCAGGAGGGGGCCAGGATACTCACATAGAATCATTAAAGTTTCCCACCACCCCGGGAGTCTCGCCGGGCGTGGGGTTACGGAAGCAGGGGTTGTTGGCGTTGCAGATGATGCCTTGAACCCAGGGCAGGGTTCCCGCTGACGGCATGGCCTTGTTGGGGAAATGGCCTAGAGAGAGAGAGAGAGAAGAAGAAACGTGAACATTACCAAACACAGAAAAGGATTTCCAGGGAGGGTGAGCTGTGAAAAAAACTGTGGCACACCAACCATCACATCCACATTGCCTTGGGAGCCAGCTTTAATGAGCACGCTATCTTTACGACTGTTTGAGTCTTATCAGACGGCTTCACTGCTACTGCTGCCGTTTACTGATGGTAACTCGCTCGTTTACTGAAGTGATAAGAACGGGGTCGTCTACTTGGAGTTCACTGGGTTAACTGAGTCTCTGGTATTTATGATTCTGCTCCAGAAAGACAAACTAGTTCAGTACTCCACAAAACAATTACATGAAAGCTCATAAAGAGTCCATGAGAGCACTTGATCCATCTTCTTTACGTCATCCATCCATCTATTATCTATACTGCTTTTACTGTTCAGGGTCGCGGGGGGCTGGAGCTGTTGTTACAGCCTGGACTGGTCACTAGCCAATCACAGGGCTGACATATAGAGACAGACAACCAGCCACACTCACATTCACACCTACAGACAATTTAGAGTCAGCAGTTAACCTAACGAGCTGTGGTCTCCTGTCAGACGGAGATTCAATCCAGGAATCTCCTCACTGTTGATTTCAGACTCTATCCACTGTCCTCTCTCTCCAATAAAGGCACAAAAAGCCCCCCCCCCCCCCCAAAAAAAAAAAAAAAATATATATATTAATATTAATATTAAGGCAAAAAATTGTTGCTAGACTTTCTCCCGATAGTCAAGACCTCTTTCATGTCATGTCTTTCCCCCTCCCCCTGTCAGACTGGAGAAACAACTCGGGAAAGATGTTTTTCAGGAGGTTTTTTTTAGGGGGGCTGATGTGAAAATCTCTGACTTCAGTATGACTGAGATCCTGCTGGGCTCATTAAAAATCTCTTTAAAGGCAGAATATGCGATTTTTCACACTTAAATTGTAATAGAAATCAAGTATATCCTCTGAAAATAGTCATGACTGTCTAATGAGTGTAACACCTGAGTCCCACTGTCTGTGATGCTTTACGAGTTTTCTGGGTCCGATCTTCACTTTGTTTACATCGACAGGACGGCCAGCCAACTCATCCCCTTGCGTATAAAAGTTGTTTAATTGAGTGACTAGAGAAAAGAAGAATAACATACTGTACTCACTGATTAACTGCGTTTGTAGATCACAGTCATTTCGTGTAAATTTACATGCAGTGTGAAGATACGAGCATAATAAAGATCGCTAGCATTAGCATGCTAACACAACAATGCAGCGCAAGTTGTCTTGGTTTGATGCTGGTGCTCAAGGGCGACATCTGCTGGATCAAAAAAAATCACATATAAAGCCTTTAAAGGAGCCCACTCACATGTGACTTAAACAGGAAGTCATGTCTAAAGAATTAAAGCATCACACATTAGATGTCAACATCTGGAGTTGAGATAAATACTGAACGTCCCGCAGGAGAAGGAAAAGTTGTAAATGCTGGTCGGGTGTTTTTTGATGTCGAGCAGTTGATAATCTTGTTGAACTGAAACGCGGTCGTAGTTGTGAAACTAGCTGAGCTTGAGTTGAGCAACAACTCTCTTTTTTTCCAGGAGCTGAAGGTCCTGTCACGAGTCCACGCAGAGCAAACAAATGTTAACAAACGGATCTGATCAGTCTGTAACAAAAACATGTTGATCTTTCCTGGAAGTGGGACACACTATCAAAAATAAATGAGCAGACAAAGCCTTCAAAAAGTTTTTTTTTTTAAATCTCATAATCATGATGAGAGTTTAAAACATACTGGTGTTGAGTCAAAAGTCACTCCTTGACTCTTTTGTATTTTTAAGTTAATTTCAGCTCTCGGCTGCGATGCAAAATATGCAAATGTGATTTCTTTGAAGCTTACATTCATGCTGCTCGTAGGGAGGATAATGGATTCGGACCGAGATCAGGATGAAGAAGATGAAGAGAGGCCAGATGATCTCAATCAGCAGCTGGATCTGAGAAGACAAAGACAACAAGGCGTGATGAGAAACATTCATCAAGCTAAATAAAATTCACTCTAAAAAAAAACTACCCAGATAACAAAGAAAAAAAAAATCTTTAATCTCGCCGTGTTTCATTTGTGCTTTGAAGTTTTTGTGCACATTCAGTTCAGCTAAGGTAATGCTTTATTAGAAGAAAAAAACACCCCGAGTTTTGTGTGAGAGGAGGAGGGGGGGGGAAGGGGGGCGGTCAGCTGTCGTCCCTAGTCAACTGTAATCCCACCATGAGACCGGGTAAAGAGTATGTGGGTTAATAAGGGGAGACAGCACGAGACAGGGAGAGGTCTGCAGGGTTTAGAGGACTACGACTCGTCCATCTGTTCCCGGCCTTAAACAGCCCGGCAGACATGCAGCGCGGGGATAAAGAATAAAGTCACTGTCTTAGAGAACGCACTGGATCCCTTTGTTGGGAGTCACTGGACTGAATGTCGAGCAGCCGTCACTCTGAGGAAGCGGTTTCTGCTTGATGGTCAGACGGCTTCATTGTATGCAGATGAGTGTCCTCAGTATGCTGCAGCCAGACGCCATCCTGATTTACATAAATCTGAGAGTGTGTGGGCAACAAGGCGGTAACTGGGCGTGATGATGTGTCATCCTCACGTCTTTGACTGAGTCACAGGAGTCTGTAAAACGTGATGCTTTCCCATCCATGTGGCTTGGAGAACGATGACATCACTTCCATGGCTGCAGTCATCATATTCATGAGGACATCTACGGACTCTTTGACACGAGGATGTCAAGATGTTTGATACTTTTGAAATACCAAGGAAACAACCTGTGTCATTTTTATGATCCATAGAATCAAAAAGTACCAAAATTTTTAGATCATCATTTTTTTAACTGAAAGCTGCAGCGAAGGAAAACGACAGAGCACGGTCTAAACTGTATGAATAAGTTGGCATCGTATTTGAACAATTTAAGGACTTTTCTGTAGAGAGAGGACAGTAGACAGAGTCAGAAATAAGAGGGAGAGAGTGAGCCACAGGTTAGGTTCAAGAGTGCACGCTATCAAGGACTTCGGCCTCTGACCACATGGAGCGTGCGCTCTACCCACTAGGCTCCACCAACTATAAAGGAGTTTGTTTGCATTTTCCTGCTATTCAAATCAAGAAATCACTCAGTATTTGGTCCCTATAGGACATCAATATCATGCGATTTTTTTATTGGTATCATAAAAAAAGTTTTACATTCTCACATTGTGATGACCTTACTTTGTAATATCCTAAAAAACGAGGTACAGGAAAAGCGGTTCAGAGTAAATTTGCTTATGAGAAAGTATGCCGGGGGAAATATTGACAACAGATAAATTAAAATGTTTGCCTTTAAGCTTTTAAGTGTTTTCTTTCAACAATGGTTACACTGTTTGTAACTATGCAAATGATTCTCTCTGGTGGTGTAGAAAGTCGGATACTGTTTTAAATACAAATGTTTATTTTTGTGTTAAAGCTCCTGTGAGGAGTTTTTAGCTGGTGACAAAACAGACTGAAATTGTATGACCTAGGGGTGAGTGCGCGCCCCATGTACGGAGGCTTTAGTCCTCCAGGTGGGCGGCCTTGGATCGAATCTGACCTGTAGCTCCTTTCCCGCATGTCGACCCCCAACTCTCTATCTCTCCTGAATTTCTGACTCTATCCACCGTTCTGTCTCTAAGTAAAGGTGTAAAAAAAAGCCCCAAAATAAAAAAAGTGAGGCCTGTAAACGCTGCCCAAGGTCTGTGTCAGAACAAAAAGAAGCAACAAAAACAGCCTTCATTACTTTTTCCCAAAGAAAACAAATTCAAGTACAAAGCAGGATGAGCTTAGAAGTCACCAATTGTTCTCATGACTCAGTTTAAAACGTCTACTTACTGTCTGTCTCCGTCTGTAGGTGAAGTTCTTCCAAAGCAGTAAACCCAGCTGAGTGGAGACGGCCATGTTGACGTCGTCTTCCCAACCTCACTGAGCACGCTCCAGCTCCCCACTGTGAAGACACAAAACAAGATGGTCAAGCCTATGACATGAAATACACGCATTCCCGGCTGTGTAAGAGATTCAACCCCATCAGCAGTGAGATGTGGTTAATGCAAAAAAAAAAAAAAAACATGCAGTGACGCACAAAGCTGATGTGAAAACAGAACAGAGACTCATTACATCAGCAAACTATAACCGAATGCATGCAACAGCTGAGAAACAAAACCGCAATGTCCAAATACACGAGCAGCAGAGAGCAAAGTGTTATCAGACAGAGTTACCAGGTCTACAGTTATGATCACAGCTACAGATTCACCTTTTAGATCAAAAGTGTCCCTCTCTGAATTGAAGAACCAGCCAAAAGCAATTCAGCAACAACCAGCGCAACAGGTCGACCGATGACTGAGGAAAGCTGCTAAACGCTGCAGATTCTGGTCCACCTGATATAGACTCATCCGTCCAAAGTTCACACTGATCTCCGACTGAAAGGATGAGTGGGTGGTGGGCAGTTTTTTTAGGGAAGCTGGACGCCTTTCATCAGCCTTTTCTCACCTAGTCGACACCTCAGCGCTCCCCCCCAACACGTCATGTAAATCAATCAATTTTAGACCCCACCCACTGATTAATCACAATTAAAGGCTTAAATCACATTAATCAGAGGGACATCAAACACAGAAAAAACCTTTAACTCAACCAGCCACTCTGCTTTGTCAGATTTATTGGATAGCAGGTGATTCATCCCGTATGTCAACATGTGTGGGGTGCACACATTTCGGCGTATTTGTTTGCCCTATTTGCAGATTCAAAAGTCCTCAGATTGGTGATCTGACTTTGTTTTATGTAACCAGTAGGATCACAGCACCACATCCTCCCATTACGCCAAAGAAGACAACAAAATGCCATTGAGCGAGTGCTTCTTGAAACAAATATCACTTTGTTATCTGGGTAGTTAATAAAGCCACTGTTTTCAAAAACCCGTCCAGTGACTCAACACTGAGACTCTTAACTCCTATATTAAGGTCAACACGGGTTACAGCACACAGGGATTATAAGGTCACGACTTCAATGTTTACAGAGACGGGATCGGCGTAGCCTGCAGTGTGTCTGCTTTTCCAAGTGTATGTGCATGTGGAGCTCCCGCTGTTCCTCTACACATCGTGCTTCCACAACGCCGTCAAGCAACGGGGAATTCACAGATTGGGACACAAATATTCAGCTGTTGCGGAATCAATACAAAGATTGTGAAATAACACTCAGAAAATGGCTACATATGGCAGGCGAGGCATTACAGGGGCGTAAGTATCCCGCCTTCAACTGGCAATCTGAAAATGGCAGAAACTATTGATGTCCCAGGATGGAGCCCTGTGGAACACCACTTGTTAGTAGTCGAAACTCTGACTATCTCCTGTCTTGCACAATGTAAAGGCCAGACACACCAAGGAGATCGTCAGCTGTTTGCATGTTTCATTTATCTATTTATTAGTTATTTCCTCTCATGCATGCGCAGAACGTAGGTGGTGGTTGGCCGTCGGCTGTAGTCTTTGCGGTGTGTTCAAGTGCAACTTTTTGGCCAAGACAAAGGTGACGCCACCAGTTCTGCTTGGTGTGTTAATCTATCGGAGATGTAATTTATGGAACTATTTATAAGCAGTGGAGTCAGAATAAATATTACAGAGTGTGAATGAGGAGGCCATGATTGACCATATCAAACTCATTAAGAACAGCAGCACATAAATACATTGAATTAATTTATGGGCGCAAAGGAACATCCGTGTCTAAAGTCCCTCTAACATGTACCACTGTTACTAATGTTGGAGGCTCGACTGGGTTTGACGGTTAACTTCAGTTGGCTTGAATTTAAGGCTGTCCTGCTTCTTTTTTTTGAAGCGACCTTTGTGCAGAATAAAGCTGATTGTTTGTCAAAGAGAGTGGGATGATAGCACAGCTATGTCAAGGACACAGTCTACGCCTAAAAAAAACCCCACCGTGCTGCCATATTTAAACAAGCCTTCGGTTTTATGCCACATTTTCTCATTCAATCATGACACTATATTCTCATGTAACCCCCAGCAGGCTTGAATTACACGGAGGCTGAGACTCTTTTATAACACGGTAGCCTTAATTTATGTGTTCTGGTGTTACATATTAGCTGGAAGGGATGTTCAGAAAGACATTAAAGTTGTTTTTGTCTCAACAGATGTGCGGCTAACAGTCAACATTTGACCTTTTGTTCCATTAACCCAACATAAAAACCTGAATGTTCCCCCCTTGCGTGGACTTGGCAGCATCACACAGCCTAAATCCACTGGTATGCATGAAATGTTGCAATAAAAAAACCAACAGGAACTTTGCGATGAACAAACAACGGTGACCGATGAACCTCATCGGCTGTACTGGCACATCTGTTATGACTCTCCTATTTTAATGACAGCATACAGGGCACATATTAAACTGTAATACCTGACTGACACAACATGTCTTTAAATATAACACAACCGTCTCCGTGACTGGATGAAAGATGCACAGGACGACGTGGAAACGATGCACAGATTAACACAACATAGGCGACTACTTCACTGCACTAATCCAATGAAAAGACTGAGCTACCATAACACCTCCTACATTCACATATGGCTGTTTACAATGTTGCTGAAGACGTGGGTGATCAGATTGTCTAAAAAGAAAGCTTCGTCATATTTTTTTACACATTGAATGATTTTAATCCGGATGGTGTCCTTTTAAAAAAAAAAAATCAACTAATTGCTAAATGAAGCTGTGTCTCTTCAGTTGCCCCCCTTCGTCGTCTGATGAATGACATCATGTTTACATGGTTAATACCCACTAAAAATTAAAAAAAAAAACTTGATGACATGTAATGTGCTTGATTCTCCTCGTGTTTTATTGCAGTTTTACAGTGAGATGATTTTTTACTCGTTTTCTGTCGAGTTTCCTCCTCTGTGTGGCTGATCGGCATTTAGGTAAACACGGTGATCAAAACACATCTTCTGTTCTGCGGAGATGAGAGAGGCTCTCTCTCTCTCTGCTGAGCCCAAATGGTGCAGAGCCACAGCGCCTCTAGTGGCAAACACATGTACGGCCTCTTTTTTAATACTTGTTTACCATCATTTCTCGCTCACGTGTTATATCACACTCATACAGGGGTTGTTGTTTTTTTTCCTGCACATCTGTGTTTTCAATGATTTCGGAACACACACGACAGGTTATTAAAAATATATAAAATGAAAGATAAAAACGATTTGGGGGTAAAAAAGAGACATTTTCATTTTGTCAATCTGGAAAAAAACGTTTTGAGCGTCGATGCTTTACAAGAAAAAAAAAAAGAGGATAATGGACAACAGAAACAAAGAGAGGAAACAATTTCCTCGACGTTGCTCCAACACTACAGACACACACACTCAATGAAAACATTAAAACCACTTTATGACTTCTCTGAATGTCGAAAAAAGAGCATTTGGAAATTAAATAAATTAAAGACATCCCGTCATTGGTCAGAATCATAAAGGGGTTAATTAAGGCGACATATTTACAACACCACGACATATTTATAAAGAAGCTCTTCATCTCTGTGATTGACTTCTTTACTTGAGTTTCATTGTTCTCTCGAGTCGAGGTTACAGTCGATGCTGAGACACAACACAATCAAGCCATCAGAAATTAGACTACGTGTAAGGAACATGCCCTTTCAGAATAAAGCTGCAACAAATGTGTCTCACAAATAGGCTAAATCACTTAAAGGGCAAATAAACTCAAAGACACAAAAAGTGGTGTAGGAAAGCTGAAAAGCCACAATTAATAATGAAAATATAGGCTGTATTTAATTTCTCAATGTCTTAATAAACGCTCAAATTAAAAGCGAAGTTAAGAAGCTGCAACTAAAACCCTTTTGTTTTATGAACCCCAACCGGAAGTTCCGTGTTTGACTGTGGTTAACTTGACACTGGTCCTATAGTCGCAGACGGTGGAAGAGAGGATACTTCGGACGTGATAAAAAGGCAAAAACCAACAAGGGCAAAACTTGTCATTTCACTTTAACAACGGCGTTGCCTTCAAGATAAACTATCATGTCGCCATATCCACATTTATGTCAAATTTAGCGACGATAAGAAGACAAAAAGATGCGGAAAAAATAATAAAAGTAGCGAATTCGGGAGAAGATTTAATTGTTGCATGCTTTTAAACACTTAAACCCAACATGAAAACAACAAAAAATGGCATAACATGAAAAAACAGTGTTGTGAAAATGTGTTATCTTTAACACGATGACATACATCTCTTTGTTGAGCCAACAAAGAAAGTCAAAATCAACCCCCACAGAAGAAAACCCTTCAAAAAAATCTCACCGACCTTTCTCCTGAACGCTGTGAATATCCACTCTCTGTTTCTGTCATCAAATGAGAACCCTCGTCCAGAAGAAGTTAAAAACTTGTGAGTTAAATTCTCTCCTCCGCGGTGCTCCTCTGTTCTGGGTCTCAGTGTCTAACAAAAACAGTTTTTTTTTTCCTCCAGCAGGCTTTTATAGCGCAGCTCGATGCGCAGCCGAGCAGAGGAGAGCAGCAGCAGAGGTAACTAGCGGTCACCGTTTGATGCTGCTGCCATATAAGGAAAGCACGTGCGGAGTCAAAACATCTCTTAAAGGGCCAGCGACACCTCAACGCCGAAGAAGTGCATGAGTTTCTATACGGCTCCTTTAAGGCAACGGAATGCATTGGTACTAATTGAAATCTCAATTAGGATCCTTTTCATGATGTATAAGCACTAGGATACTACTTTTAATTGTATTTACTTATTTCAAAGATATAAAAAATATATACAGACAAACAAAGCAACATAACAATAACAATAAGAGCACACTTTCTGTGATGTCTTGATTTGTTTTAAGTCCATGTTTGAAAAGGGCTGAGGTGCTGCTTGTCAACGGCCAAGGCAGGCAACAAAAGTTTGCAATGACAGTCAGAAACCCTCCGAAGGGGGCCCTATCTGACAGCACTCACTCTTGTGCTGCTAATGGTGCGTTACATTTACCTCTGCAATCAGACTGGCAACTCCACATTTTGAGATCAAATAAATCAAATCAAACTGTTAGGGCGCTGGTGACCTGGTGGTTAGTGCACGTGCCCCATGTACAGAGGCTGCAGTCCTCCAGGCAGGCAGCCCTGGTTCGAGTCCGATCTGTGGCTGCTTTCCCTCATGTCACTCCCCTCTCTCTCTCTCTCCCTGGTTTCTGACTCTATCCACTGTCCCTTTTCTACAATCAGGCCATCAAAAGTCCAATAAAGCGTGGATGCCTGAGAAACGATAAGAAAGAAAAGTTTACATTGGAACATGATGGAGTGAAAATTAGGAATGAGCCGAAAATAATTATACATTAAAGTAAATTTAAAAAAGTGGATGTGGATCATGGGATGGAAAAAAGAATCATAGAAGAATATAGGTTTTTATAATAGATGACAAAGTAGGAAATGCATGTTCATTTGTAAAGCAGCTCTGAGATGTATGCAAGCGACTACTGTCCTGTAAATGAACGTATGCGCTTGTACGGGTTTGAATGGTTATGCAGAGCTTTGCTTCTAAATCTGCAGCAAAATATGAAGGCACCGATGTTTATCACACAGAACATGCTTTAAGTAGAACATTTAAGACACTGAATAAAATAGGACGTATACATGCAGATCGCTGAAATACCTTTTGATTGTCAGACTTAAAGTTATAAACTCTCTCAGTCCTGTAAGCAGAGTCTCCATGCAAACTTTCCTGTAATGTAATTCAACCTTGCTGACATAATTCTCTTCATTATTCCTCAAAGCAATGGATATGCAGATTAGAAAATGGAAGGCTGGATATCAATTTGCCTTTGCTTCATTTGCACTTGATGCTTCCAACCATCGAAGCCTCGTCTCAGCAAACACAGCAGGCCGCGTTCAGCGATGCTTTCAGGGACACACAGTTTTTACATGCAGATGCACTGAGTTGGAAAGGAAAGTCAGCTGATGATTCTAAGATGGATTTCATGTCTCTATTTCAAAACCGCTGTTTAAATCTGTCTTTACAAAAGTAAAACTGAAACTGAAGTTCAGAGCCAACCCTTATAGCGCTGCTTTTTTTTAATCCTGCATCGCTTCATGTGTTTGCACGGTGACGCTTGTCAGTCCTGCAGGTATTGCGCAGGTTTTCACCCATGTGTTACATTTACCTCTGCAATCAGACCGTCAACTCCACATTTTGAGATCAAATGAATCAAATCAAACTTTTATGGCGCTGGTGACCTGGTGGTTAGTGCACATGCCCCATGTACAGAGGCTGCAGTCCTCCAGGTAGGCGGCCCGGGTTCGAGTCCGACCTATGGCTGCTTTCCGTCATGTCACTCCCCTCTCTCTCTCTCTCCCTGGTTTCTGACTCTATCCACAAGTAATTAAACCGTTGCATTATGTTTTTCTGTTCCAGGATGTTCTTAAATAAATCAATCAATAAAGGGTTATCTTATCTTCAAGTCAAGTTTCACACGCCTTGTTTCCAATGGGCTGATTGTTCTTGAAAACATTGACTTATTGAGGTATTATCTTCTGACTTCAATATTAAAAGTATAAATACAAAAGCAGTTTGTGTGCCATGTTTTGAAGGATGAATATTTACTGCAACCCCTCCAAGAATGAAGAAGGACAAAGCACGGCCATGGGGTTAAATTCCCTGAACGGTTCTTGTTGCCTGCTCATTTCTGTCCCAAAAAACATTTCCAGCCCACTCAATGTGCCCAAACAATAACAGAGTGTCTCGAGCCCGGCCACTGAATAAGCGGGCCGCTCCACTGACCAACAACACTCTGTTCATGCAGCAGCGACGGTAAACAACTGACATGTCCCCTCAGGCTGGGTTATGCTCCCACACCAGATTTAATAGAAGTACATGGTAATCTGAGGACGGAGAGATGACCTCGTTAACAAGAGTTTAAAGTAAAGGAGCTCAGCTGGAAAGCAGCTGCAAGTGGTGCTTGTTGGGACACATACAGTAAATGATTACTGTAAGGAGAAAAGCATTCACACAAAAATGAAATGAAACACAGCTTCTCCATTAACAATGGTCATTTAGGTCAGCTCTGGTTGATGTGTCAGGGAGCTGCAGGAGGCTGACGTGCAGTGCAAGCTAACTAATGTCCGAAGAGCATGACGATCATCTGGCAGCGATTATCCCACCTCCTGTACCTCCACTGTCTTCACTCTGCTCTCTTCTCTTTAGGATCTAAGTCCTTTAAGTGATGGTGGACAGCCAAAAGTTATTTGTCTTTTCTTTTTGTTTCCACTAAAAGCTGACTCTGCTCTGTTGTAGCTGCGTGTTTGAACTTCTCCCCCAGAGAAGGATCATAGTTTTATTTTCAAACTGTCCAAATCAAAGGTGGCCAGACTTCCCTCAAATGATCAGATAAGAAACCCGATAGTTCCACTCATCTTCCATGGAGCCCTTTTTTAATTGAGAGATAGGACAGTGAATAGAGTCAGAAATCAGGGAGAGAGAGAGTAGGGAATGACATGCAGGAAAGGAGCCACAGGCCGGATTCGAACCCGGGCCGCTGCTTTGAAGACTACAGTCTCCATACATGGGGCGCACGCATTAACCACTCCACCACCAGTGCCACGAGCACTTGATTCTTTGATATCGCAACGACTGATGTCATCAGTTTCAGCTGATTTGAAGAGTGCATCAAAATGATTAACTCCACGACACAGGGCAGTGTGAGGGGAAAAAAAGGTAAACGAGGTCATTTCCTGCAGTGAGTGTTTGTGTCCGAGGGGGATCATGTGAGGTCTCCACGGAGGATGGGGTCTCATTAAATCCGGATCCACGATCAGAGTGAATAGATGAATACACTTACAGCGTTTGTTGTTGTTCTTTTGCTCTATTAAAATGACACGTTATTGTCAGTGCTGTATTGTGTGATTTTCTGCTTGTACTTGATTTTGAAAAAGACTTAAAGTGACCGATGTGACCTTGTGTTAGAAGCACAGGAGGTCTTGTCCCGGCAGCAGAATCCCGGCTCTTAAGCAGACGGAGCTCCCCTAAACCTTCAGCGGGGTGATCGGGCACTACCACCACCCGACGTCCCTGACGCCCAGCCAACACCATCGGACTGTGTCATCCCCACAACCACCGCTGTCCTCATTCATGTACGGCCTGCTCCGACCTCCACCTCAGCGGGGAGGAAGTGTGGACAACAGGAACGAGAGGAACACAAAGAAGAAATTCTTCCTGCATATTATCCCATATCCCATTTTTCTTTTGCGACATAACAATGAGTAAGGTCTTTTACCTGCTCTTTAGTAAAGCACCTCATGATAGGAATTGGAGCTATACCAATAATGATTGATTGATTGACCTTAAATGCAAATACAGACTCCACTTATCTTGCACAACTACAAGGTGTTCAGCTTCGTCCAGTACAAACAAAATCTGGAGACAGAGGATGAAGGCAACTCTGGTTTATTTTCTTCAGCTCCTACAGGACGATCAGAGGAGAACATGTGAACGTCATTCATGTGGACAATAGACAAGGATGTCTTTTTTAAAGTTCAGCAGTTCACATCTCATTCAGTTGGATTATCTGTAGTAAGCTGTCAGGTGCGATTACTCTCAGCGGCCTGAGAACAATGGTTTGTTTTGGCTGGCACAGCGTGAGGCGGTCCACACACTCGGGGCCTGATGGGATCACCGCTCTATAACCCACTTAAGGATCTTAAGACACTACTGAGTGGTTGTCTCGGAGTTGAGGATGCAAGATTACGAGACTGAAGACTTCAAAATGGTTGAGTTTTTCTTTACCGAGAAATAAATATCGGTGAACAAAGTAGAATCATTTTCAACCAAGAGGGAAGAGAAGCCGCACTTAAAGACATGAAGACACAAAAAAAAAATCCAGTAAACACGGATTGTGTCAGCCTGGAGGAGGATTTGTTGACTCATTCATAGGCAGTGGGTGGGGACCCATAACTACAGCTGCACATTCATATTATTCTGAATCAGTCTATTAAAAGACGTGCAAGGATGATCAACGTTATGATCACATGTAGTTGTTGAACAGTATGTGAATGTTAGATCACAGGTAGGATGTGTGCTAATTATCAACACATCATCAACACATCAGCAGCGTCCTGATCTTCAGTTAAACGTCACAAGTGTGCATTTTAAAATATAATTCAGTGGACTCCTTCTCTCAGGAAGGATCCAAATAAAGAACCGGCGCACACAAATCACTTAATACAAATACAAATACAAAAACAGCAGAGTCAAACAGCACAGCTAGAGATTTGAAGAAGCGAAATAAACTCCCACTCACAGCGAATCATCACTCATTGGTTAAGCAGGGAGTTAAGCAGAACTGTGAGATGATATGGTGTTGTATGGTACGGTATGGTATGGTATGGTACGGTATGGTATGGTATGGTAAGGAACGGTATTGTACGGTATGGTACTGAACAAACTCCTAGAAAACTACCGGTCTGCTGAAACTCTCAGCTCTTTTAAATTGAGGTTGAAGACTCACCCATTTACAGCTGCCTTTAATTATTAAACAACTTTAATACGATTTTAAACTTTAACTCTGCACTGTAACTTTGAACTCTTTTTATATTTTTTACTTTATTTATTTCAATTGATTTCATTTGAATTATTTCTATTTGAACATATCTTCAGATTGAATAATTTCAGTGATTTTTAAATGTTCTATTTTAATGTTTATTTTTTCCTCTGTCATGATGATTTTGATGTGTGAAGCACTTTGAATTGCCTTGTTGTTGAAATGTGCTATAGAAATAAACTTGCCTTGCCTTGAACGGCACGGTAGGTAATGGTATGGTACGTACGGTATGGTAAAGTATGGTACAGCCATGTAGGGTATAGTATGGTACGGGTTTAGTACAGTATAGTACAGTATAGTACAGTATAGTATGGTACTGTACACCATGGCACGGTAGGTAATGGTATGAGTGGTTTGGTATGGTTTGAGTGGTTTGGTATGGTATGAGTGGTTTGGTTACCGTATGAGTGGTTTGGTACTGTATGAGTGGTTTGGTATGGTATGAGTGGTTTGGTACTGTATGAGTGGTTTGGTATGGTTTGAGTGGTTTGGTATGGTTTGAGTGGTTTGGTACTGTATGAGTGGTTTGGTTTGGTATGGTATGAGTGGTTTGGTTTGGTATGGTTTGAGTGGTTTGGTACTGTATGAGTGGTTTGGTTTGGTATGGTTTGAGTGGTTTGGTATGGTATGAGTGGTTTGGTTTAGTATGGTATGAGTGGTTTGGTACTGTATGAGTGGTTTGGTTTGGTATGGTTTGAGTGGTTTGGTATGGTTTGAGTGGTTTGGTATGGTTTGAGTGGTTTGGTATGGTATGAGTGGTTTGGTACTGTATGAGTGGTTTGGTATGGTTTGAGTGGTTTGGTATGGTTTGAGTGGTTTGGTACTGTATGAGTGGTTTGGTACTGTATGAGTGGTTTGGTACTGTATAGCCTTTTTCACATATGCACTCCGGATAATATCTAGATATTTACAGGAGGACTTCTCCGGAGATTCTCCAGACCTAGCCGTTCACATATGCTCCTCACAGCGGGGGGCTTTCCCTGTCAGAGGGGAGGGGGGCGCGGGGGATTTCCCGAGGTAAGACGTGATGTAAATAAACAGCGCGGAAGTAGCGGGCGTAGCAACAGAGTCCACTACACGACGCTATAATGACAATGTTTGCCTTTATATCAATGCTATGTGTAATCCAATGGAATGACAACATCCACAAAAGAGAGGAGAACAACATACTGACGAGCAGAAAACATAATGCAGCCGTTTAATTACGTGCACAGACATCGTAGTGGTTGCAGGCAGACACTTTAGCTGGTCACTGTATATAAATGTAATTCTCTTCCCATTGGCTCGAGGAGAGCTCGAGTTGAAACCTCCAGAGTATATGCGGCCGCGTTCAGACATTAGCTCACTCGGATTTTCTGCGGATAAAATACTAGGGGTCTGGCCGGAGAAACTCCGGGTAAAGTCCGTGCGAAAAATGTGGCTGTTTGCATTCACACATAGCCTAAAGAACCTCCGGGTAGCCAAATCTCCTGAGTTTTTCAGGATGTGTGAAAAGGGTTTATGAGTGGTTTGGTATGGTTTGAGTGGTTTGGTATGGTATGAGTGGTTTGGTACGGTTTGAGTGGTTTGGTATTGTGCGCAATCATATACGTTTGTTTCATACTGTATCATAATTCACCTAAACCGCCCTCTGCTTATTACGTGGTTTTCATGCTCGATCACTTCATTATTTTCATATCTGTTTTTCATACAGCTCTGGATTCATTTTATTTCCTGCTGTATCTTTGTCACTCATCAACCTGTGATCACTGCACCCATTCGTCTCCATGTACATAGCTCTGTTTACATTTGTCTCCCGCTGTTAGTCGGATCACTGTCGTTTCCATTCGACTTTTTTAACCTCACCACGAGCCACATAATGCAATCAGTGTTTAACAACAGCATACGGGCTGGTGGAGGATGCATCTGAGCTAATTCAAGGCCCCCTTGAAAACCACTCAGTGAATCAGTGAGAAAACGATGCACAGTGGGACTTCTGTTTGGGGGGAAAGGGAGCAGAACATGTCATCATTTTGACACAGAAAAGGTTCCTTATTTGTTTAGGGAAAGCCAAATGTTGCACATACAAGTAACCTGTTGATTTAAGTGTCTTTGTCAGCTGCACAAATATCTCTTGATTCTCTCAAAGTTTGTGAGCATGTACTGTTCCTTGATTTAGATGCTTGAGGGAGTTGAAACAGGAAAGGTGTATAGGCGTTCTCATTTTCACTTTAACCAACAGTAAGCCTGGACAAAGCTGCAGCGCACATTGTACAATGTGTGCTTAGTTAGAATAAATTAAGCTGCAGTTTCTCCCGTGTAATTTCCGTTTTCTAGCCCATAATAACTTCTACATGCTGCACCTCTCTGGTTATGCTACTTTCAAAAAAGCAAAACACACAGGCTACTGCAGACAAGCAGGATGAGAGCGAGAAGGAGAGGAGGTGGAGGAGGAGGAAGATTTGTCCGATAGTAACCCCAGCACACAGAATGAAGGAGGAGGGGAGGTTTGTCCGATAGTAACCCCGGCTCACAGTGCGTGTGTGTGTGAGTGATGGAGGGGGATGGTTAACTTTATGGGATGCCTTTATTTATCTCCGCAGTAAACTGTGTCAAATCTGTTTGGAGTACAGAAAAGTGAAATGACAAGATGTACCCCCCAAAAAATGCAGCGCCTCTACGGAAGCCTTCAGACTAAATCATCCGCGGAAAGATTGTCTCGAGACGCAGGATTTAATTGTTTATGGTTGTGTCCTAAATGTGTCATTAATGTTGCAGCAAACACGTCGAAATGCTTCAACAAACTGCGTGAAACGTTTACGGAAAGTGCCATGATTAGACTATTAATACACGATAAGAATTCCGTGTTAGATAAACACTCGCTTGTCTCTCTCCTCCTGCATGCAACGTCGGCGCTAATGAGGCTTTCAGGTACCGTCGGAAAATTCTTAGGCGAAAGCAAACACCAATCTACAATTCATTTAGCACAGGAGAAGCTTTTGTGCAAAGCGACGTACATGATGCAGAGAGGACAATACCGAGAAACAGTAGATAAATCGACCATGTGTTCAGGATAAAGACTGGGTTATCTGCAGTCAGAAGAATTCAATTCAAACTGCTTTTTAAATCCCTTTAGAGGAAATGAGTTTGGAGCAGTTTTGAGCTTTGAGAATAGACATAGAGCCAGAAGCCTAGAGGTTAGTTTGCGGTCCCCATGTGTGGGGGCTGTGGTCCTCAAAGAGTGCGGCCCAGGTTCAAATCCAACCTGTGGCTCCTTTCCCACGTCAATTCCCTCTCTCTCTCTTTCCCCCCGATTTCTGCCTCTATCGACTCAGATTCTTTATCGTCCCACAAGGGGAAATTAGTTTTGCAGCAGGAGCGCACAGAGGACAAGAAACAACGCCAGTGTAAAACATAAACAAAAACGAATTAAAAAAATCAGACAACGCAACAAAATATAAAACCAAATAAAACATTACAATAAAACCAGTCAAGAGCTCAGACCAAGATGGGAATTCCTACCAAGTTATTAAAGTGCAAATGTGCAGTTCAAGTGCAGAAAGAGCAACAAAGGGCTAATTGTTGTTTAACATATTAATTGCTTGTAGTCTTCCTCACAGGAGCTCTCAAACGATGACCTGAGGGTCAAAGGTCAAACTCACAGTAAAGGGGCTGATCTGAGGTCACAAGTATAGCCTTAGCTTTCCTCAGGCCCACAAGTCTTGTTCTTGTTGGTCAAGTTCAGGCTTCCATACCATGCAGCGATACAAAAATGTAAAACTGATTCGATAAAACCTTTATAAATGAGAGTCATTGAGTCATCATCTCAGAAGAAACATTAAAAGATTTAATTTTTCTTAAAAAGAACAGTCTGTTGAACCTTCTTGGAGGTAACGTCCACATGAGTTTCAAAACACAACCCATTGTCCAGAACAACACCCAGATATTTATAGCTGTTACATGAACACAGGGTCGTACCCATCGACAACCTCCAGTGTTGAAAAAAAGAAGCTGATTCAGAAGTACAAGATCCTGCAGTTCCTGGAGTGTCCACTAGAGGCTGGCTGCAGAAGCACAGGAAGTCACATACACACCCATTCTAAAAAGCCTGTTTTTACAGCAGAGATTAACATGTTTACAGCCTGGTTCAAAAAACAAATAGGTCTGATCAGCTCATGTCTCGATCGGCACACACTGTACGGGGGGTGAATGTTTTGATGACTCATCAGTTTTGATTTGATGAAGGATAAGAGTTATTCACAATAAGGCGTGTAGCTGACCTGATTGACAGGTGGGTGCGGTGTAACGGTTTGACAGGAGGTTTAAAACCCGCCTCAGCTCCAGCTCTCAGCCTGTCGTTAGGTTGACTGAAAGTTAGACTGAGACAGCATTTCCAACATGGAGACCGCCATCCATGGGACTCCAGCGCCCCCTGCAGGAACAGATGGGTGACGTCACTCAAGCTTCGTGCATTAATATTTACAGTCTATGGTCAGGATATCTCGCTCTTCCTGTTTAACTTTGTTTTATTGTACGCTATGATAGTTTGTATCCTGTACTGTTTTGTATTTTTTATTGTTGTGCTTGTTGGGTACAGTTTTCCGTGCATCGCTTGTTGAGCTATATGTTTTTTTAAAAGCCCATCTAGGTCCTGGCATCGCAAATTATCTCAGGCTGTAGATGCTTTGTGGCTCCTTACTTGTCCCTAAATAAGTAAACATGAAATGTACGAGCTTTTCACGAGTCCGTGAACGCCTCGCGGTTTGACCGCTAGTTACCTCGTACCGCAGCCGTGAGAGAAGTGGGTGAAAGGGGAATGATGTCACAGACTGGTTGAAGCCAGCTGAGGAGAACAGCGAAGGCTCACGAGCTGCTGAAAATGGTTACTGTGCAGAAAAACGTCAGCATGGAAGCCAAATGTTGATTTTTTACGATTGTTTAATGATGCAAAAGAACAGTACTCGTGTTTTTTAAGGAAGGTAACAGGTGCTTTCTAACAGATTATTTTGAAGGGAGAGTACTTTTCCTAACCTGTCATGTCGCTTTAGAAAACACCGAGATGTTTACTGTGAGGGAATAAAAGGATTTACAGACGCAGATAATTGATTTCTAGGCTTGGTCAGAAAATGAAAAGAGTTATATCCAAGGGCGTTGAAATGGATGGAGTGAAGATTTATCTCTAAGATTCAAAGATGTCCTTCTTGGAAAAAAGATTATATCACTCTTTGGATGGCTCCACTTCTGTTTGCTTGAAGTATAAAAAAAACATCTGGAGCATTTATTTGCTTGTATGACCCTATTTATGTTGTGTTTACCATGTAGTCACATTGATGATCAGGTCAGTGTGGGGACATTTATTATACTAACAGTTTGTGTGTTAAGCATCCTTTTATTTAACATGTCTTATCTTATTTCAGGTCACATGTCCACTGGGGGGGGGGGGGGGGGGGGGGGGGGGCCACATCAGTCGGTCAGCAAAGTCTCAGTTTAAGTATTAATTGTGGTTGAAATACAACCAGCAATGCATGACGTCCAACCTAGAGGAGAGCAGATCGATCAAGATTTTCTCCAAAACTAATGTTTGGAAATGTTCACAATAACATTGCGCCATAGTTGTTAGTTCGGGCGGATGGGCTCAGTTGGTGGAGTCGGTTGTCAACCAGAAGGTGGAGGGTTTGATCACCAGCTCCTACAGCAATGTCTGATGTGTCCTTGGGCAAGACACTTAACCCAGAGTTGCTCCTGCTGCTTCGTCGGCGGTGTATGAATGGGATTAGTTACTTCTGATGGTCACTTCACACAGCAGCCTCTATCAGTGTGTGAATGTGTAGGTGTGACCTGCGGTGTAAAAAGCACTTTGAGTAGTCAGAAGACTAGAAAAGTGCTACACAAGCTCAAGTCCATTCACCATTTACTTGACATATCAAAAAAATTATCCTCTGCAAGGGTCTTCAAGAAGAACAGGATTTGCAAGATATTCCTGACCCACATGGGATTTGTGACTTTTCGTCGGCCATCTTGATTTTGAAGACATTTTTGCAACAGAGTCCGCTACACGATGCTATAATGACAATATTTGCCTTCATATCTTTATATATATGAATATATATATTTACCTGAGTTCAAGAGATTTCTGCAAGTGTGAAAGTCCTCTTGCTAAAGTCCACTGGAGGCTGATGGGATACCATTCCATCAAAACTTGAACATTTAATTAGTTAGTTAGTTAAATCCTCGTTTGTGTTGTTCTTTACTCTCTGATGATCGTCGCTTTGGATAACAGCGTCTGATAAATTAAATTGTAGAATTTCACCCAACACACGATTTGTACAAACCCTTTACAAAGTGTGTCAGTGAATGCACCACAAAGTGAATGATGATTTCTCTCGTCGCAGTAATGAAGCTGTATGAGACGTGTCCTACTTCTGCACAGTGGCTGAACGAGGCCGTTGTTTCAGAAAGCTTTCTCTGTGAAGTGTTTGAAAAGTCTTCTGTGTCGGTTCATGATTTCTGAATCAGTTACGTTGTTCCCAATGTCCTGTTTGTGTTTGATGTCTAAATGAGACTTTTGTTGATTAACCGTCTGAGTACCAACACAGTCCCGGGCTTCACACACCCTGCATGACCAGTTCATGTGGAACTCATAAACACAACAAATGCTGCTTGTTGGTTCATCTCTGAACATTCACTCTGTGTTGGAGATGAGCCTCCGAGCCGGGGTCATACTTTGACTGGACATGCGTTTTGATTTGATTTATGATTTTGAATAAAGTTTGTCCGGAGTCGTGACTGCATCAGAAACTGAAGTGCAGAAACACTCAGATCAGTGTTGACTCAGAGCAGATAGAAGCGCCGCACACCGCCATGGGGTTTTTGTGCAGTAAGCGGTATCGGGGCAAGAGATCGATACTGTAAATACTACACCTCGTTCTAAGCCATTGATTCAGGCATCAGTGGGATCCATATCACACACAGGATCAGGTTTTCTCTTCTGGCTTTAAAATAAAACTTTGGATCTATACCGTCGTATTTTTAACTAAAAGCTGCAGTGAGCGAGGAGGGAGAGAGAGAGAGAGAGAGAGAGAGAGAGAGAGAGAGAGAGAGAGAGAGAGAGAGAGAGAAGGGGTGGCCCATTTGGGCCAATGACTTATGCAGGGGTGGCACGGCCTTTGTGTGTACACACACATTCAAATGAGATACATTTTTTACCCTTTCCATCCCCATAAATGTTGTGTACATGTAGGTAACACAAATTGGCAACATATACATCTTCTAAACTTGATTCTTTAGGGACTCAACACCAAAGATGTTTCAGCAAAGTTACACATCGAAGTACTTGAAAATGTGCATGCAAACTGAGCTGTCTAACTACAAATACTTTGATTGGTAAGTAAGTCCATTTCAAGTTAGACGGAGTTCTTCCTTGGACATTTTTTTTGTATTTATTTACATCTGAAAGTACAACCATAAGCTAGTTGAAAACAGCCAGAATATTTGATTTGTACTGTAGTTACGTCTCGCCTCTGATTAGGAAAATAGCCAGATTTGGATTTTGGGGTGGCCAATTAGATTAGATATCCCTGGCCACCCCTCTGGACACGCCCCTGTGTCAGATTATATCAAATATTGGAAGGAAATCACCAAAATCTATTTGACCCGAAACGGAGAGTACAAGCTATAAGGCAAACGATGACGTTGCTCAGCCTTGGTCCAACTAGAATCTACGGCGGACGATCTCCTTGGTGCGTCAGGGCCTTTAAATGGCGGGACATTATCAGGAGTTTTGTGCATGTGTGTAAGAAAACTGAAATGATTGCTAAAATTTTGCAAATCCTTTACTGGTCGTAAAAATGCATTTAGATTTATTCAATCATGACAAAGTGCTCTGCCCTGTGTAAAGTACAAACGCTGCATTTCATAATAATAAAAGTACCGGTAATGTAGTCTGTATCAATATTGACCATTCTGGAGCCTTACCATTTGTATTGGCACTAGGCCTGCATGTTATGAAACACTTGCAATGTGGGTGAATAACGATGTGGAGTGTGATGAATAAACATAAATGAAGGAGAGCGGTTTAGCTAAATGTAGCTCTAGCCACAATTCAGTCAGGAAGACTTTAACCTCTTCATCATCTAACATCTATCCAATAGACCCGCCCCTCTCCCTCGTCGGTAGCCTATCATATTCCTGCTGTCTTTTAAAAAGACTATGTCACTGTGGACATTGCAGAATCTGTAGTCTACACTCTTAAGGGCGACCTCATTACACTATAAGTAAAACTTGCCATCCTAATTTAAGGTCATGTCCCTTTCCTGGCCTGGTGTAGCTGCAGGTTTTGATAAACAAAGGCAGCTCTCAATTAGAGGCCTCTGCATTTGCTGTTGATTAGTTTGCAGATGGACAATATGGAATATAAAAGCAGCAAGACATAAAGAAAAATGAAGATGAACTTCAACATGCTAGAGTGTGTACCAGCCATGCAGCAGGTTGGCATACTGTCTTACAATATAAAATATCAAATTCTTGATTTGTAACCTAACTTTGTGCACATGTTAAATATTCTGTCTGGTGTTGATAATTTGATAGTCTTTGCCATGTTTGATGTGATACTTGTGGGGCGAGATCCTAAAGGGCCAGAAAAGGTCAAAATCACGTTTCCACAAATACAGAAAGCAGGTCTCAATCAAGGCTTCTGTGCATTTAGAGTTGTAATAGTTTGCAAATCGATACCCTCATTTTCAAATATTCTGTGTGGTTTAAACTCACTGTTGTTATGCTTGGTTTGGTCTAACTGCTGACCCAGGATGTCCGAGACACTTCCTGCACATGAATCAAGCGTTCTTTATTTCTCAGCTCTTTTTGGAGATGATATCTGTGTACCAGATCCTATTACCCATGCAGGTCTCTGTGTGTAAAACAATCTTGTTCTGCATATCTTCAGGGAAAACACTCAATATTTTCCAAGGACACGTCACCTGTTTCAGTTGATTCATTTAAATGAATGCACTAGTTCTGTTCCCATCACAGTTATGATGCAACATGTTGCCCTCTTTACATTTCAACAACCTGCAGTTATCAATGTAAATATATTATTACCACGTGCCCAGCCTTCAGACTACTCCAGGTCAGGGGTCATATTAGAGCAGCAGATCACTGCGACCTCTTAACACACTTCAAAGTCATATCGACGTGTCAGAGACACCGATTAGCCTCAGCTTCATTTCTGTGGACACAGAGCAGCATATTGACTCTGACTTCATTACACAAACACTCACATGTTACTTTCTCCTGCAGTTTGTCTGGCAGCAGGTATGACTCACAAGTGTGTGTGCTCAAGCTTTTAACTTTACTTTGCTGGTTCATGACTGACTCCGAGGTGTTGACTGCGGGCCGTGCTGACTTAAGCAAACATCCTCTTTCCTAAAAAAAAGAAGAATCTGGGTCATAGAGCAGGGAGTCATGTGGTGTGGGTTAATGCTAAATTACATGTCACAGTGATCATAGCAATCAGTCAGGAATGGAGTTAAAGCTTTTCTTAAAGGGACAGTAGTAATGTCTGGAGAGATTTTCTAAGAAAAGTCTGAACTCAAGGCGATCCTTTAAATGAGTTTCATGCTATAAGGATCAAAAATGTACTAGCAGGAATGTTTCTACATACCAATCCATTTCAATCTGAAAGGATGCAGTAAACTCACTATCAGTATTCCCCAGATAGGAACCTCAGCTGTCCCCAGTGTTTCAGACATGGTCTGTACCCAGGCCATCCGCACCATTTTATCATCCAACCTTTTTTTCTTTTTAACCAGAATACGATCACAATCTAAGGGTGCATTCACACCCGAGCCGTTTGAAACAAACTCTGGTGTGCTTTGTTGAAAGTCTGTTTGGTTTCGGGTGTCGTTAACACTCAAACGAACTCTGGTGCGGACCAATCAACCAAACTCTGGTTTGCTTAAAATCTCGGTCTCGATTCACTCCCAAGTGCACCAGAGTTCGGTCGCCGTAGCTGAGAATGCAATCCAGATCAAACAAGGGAAGTGAACCCAAAAAGCAGATGCGAGGAGACGCTGAGCAGAGCTACAGCGCCAACTAGTGGCGGTTGGTGGCGGTACACAACATTTGACGGGTGTTGATGTGTTTGACATTCTTGCAGTCTGAAAGCAAACCGTACCAAATGAAAAATGCAACAATGTTCCAACTTTGACCCTGAATCACACCGAGTCCACCGGTCTTCATACGTGGAAGAGATCTAAGATTGCATACGGATCAAAACATTGTCCCATGCACTTTATTTTTGAGAATCAGTCCATATCGAGTGCATAAATAAACTAAAGTAAATCCCATAATGTGATGAAAAACTACAGATGAACTAAACTACCCACTGTCGATCCTCTTGGTTCTATGCAATGTGTTGCATAAGTTCCCCGTGCTGTCAGTGGGCAATTTGTGAACTGATAACTGACCTGACTGCTCTGTGTGTGTGTGTGTGTGTGTGTGTGTGTGTGTGTGTGTGTGTGTGTGTGTGTGAGAGTGCATCTGAGGTTTCATGTGTTTATATCAACTCACGTCTCTGTAAACATGTTTATTTATATGTTTTAAAAATAATCTGTTTTAAAATCTCTCTTCAGAAGCTGCGACCTCCGGTGTTGGAAAACAAAACCGATGCTGAATTAAAGCTGCTGCATCAGGAACAGGAAGTCACATACACACCCATTCTAAAAAGCCTGTTTTTACAGCAGAGATTAACATGTTTACAGCCTGGTTCAAAAAACCAAATAGGTCTGATTAGCTCATGTCTCGATCGACACACACTGTACGGGGGGTGAATGTTTTGATGACTCATCAGTTTTGATTTGATGAAGGATAAGAGTTATTCACAATAAGGTGTGTAGCTGACCTGATTGACAGGTGGGCGTGGTGTAACGGTTTGTCAGGAGGTTTAAAACCCGCCTCAGCTCCAGCTCTCAGCCTGTCGTTAGGTTGACTGAAAGTTAGACTGAGACAGCATTTCCAGCATGGAGACCGCCATCGATGGGACTCCAGCGCCCCCTGCAGGAACAGACGGGGAATGTCACTCAAGCTACGTCCATTAATATTTACAGTCTGTGCAACAGACATGGAAAATCAGCCTCACATGAACCGGTTTCAGTTTCTCTGCATCTTAAACACTCACCTCATCTACCTTTGTTTACAGAAGAACTGCATTTCTAAGAGAGTAATTTTTAAACTTCACATTTTTCTGTTGATGAAATTCAATATTCACGGGACCCCTATGAGGGGTCTGGAGATTTGACTGTGGCCTAACAAAAACAATGCACACAGTTATTTAACAAGTTGTTCACTGATCACAAAGCATGGCAAACTCTGTGAGAGGACTTCCTGGTAATCATGAGGCAGAAAAATGAATCTACAGCAGACGTCACACATTTAGAAGCTTCACGTTACAGTTTGAATCGCTTCCTCTTTAGAAGCTCCTTGTTATCTTTTTCAGTTTGTTTCCACATTGAATTTCAGTTCTGCAACGTTTAAGATCATTTCTCAACATATAAACATTTATAAGCGGAGAGCGTGACTGTAGTTAGTGAATGTGGATATATGCTGATGTGTAAGATGAGGGGTGATGGGGCCTTGGAAATATTTGCATCTTTTTGTTGTGGTTCTCGTGAGGGCCTTCTATAGACTCTCTAAAATGTACTGTGTGTGTGTGCGCGTGTGTTAGTGTGCTGACTTGCCATCTGCAGCCCTCTGTTCTACATAAAGGTCTATTCATCTCAAACAGCTGGTGGACACACTGACCTCTGTCATTCTTTCTCTGTCTGTCTGTCTGTCTGTGTGTGTGTGTGTGTGTGTGTGTGTGTGTGTGTGTGTGTGTGTGTGTGTGTGTGTGTGTGTGTGTGTGTGTGTTGAAATAAAACTGTTAAAGAGGGTACATAAATCTCAGAGCTCCCCAAAACATGTGTGTGAAGTTTCTTGTTCTAAATCCACTCTGATCCTGTATTTGATCATGCCTATAAACCCCTCTATTTCAGCCCTGCTCAGAACAGGCTGTTTCTGTGTCTGTACCTTTAAATATGTAAATGAGCTGTGTCTGACCATGCCCCCTCTCTGGAAGAGCTCGGGTGTACTCGGGCTTTCTCGCTCCATGTCCTATTGTTTACGGTGAGAAGGCAGACTCAGAGGGCAGAGCAAACACCTGTCACCCACCTGGGGGAGGGGTTACTGCCCTTTGTGATGTCATGAAGGGAAAATCTCCAAACGGCCTGTTTGAGCACACATTTTCTGAAAAGTGGAGCAGGCAAAAGATGGAGAGGATGAACTTTTCTCATCAGTGGAGGGTTTGCAGACAGACTAGAGACACATATTAGAGTTAGAACAACATATTTGGTATGTGACCTTTAATCCACATTTAGTTAATGTATAATAGGAATTAAAGGTTGACTTCAAAGTTTAGAGTTTAGAACGATGGCTGATCTTTGTCTCTCCATGTTTTTCTCTCCTGCTCAGGTCGTGTAACTGTGTTAATCTGTGTTTATGCCTCTTTCTCTCTCTCCTGCACTTTGCCGTCCTCATTTCCCAAAGTTAATCTTCTCCTGTCTGAACACTCTCAGCTATTCTAGGATCTCTAGTTTGTGTTCGGAGAGAGTTGTGTTGTTATTTTTGTCTCTCGCCTCTCTCGCCCTTGCTCCATCTGATCTCCAGCTAGTGGTACCATATTTTTCTTTCTCATTTTCTGCTGTGGTTGTTGTTTTTCTCCTGTTAGGGCCTCCGTTTGACTCTGCTGATTAAGCAACATTTTTTATCATGTACACACACACACACACACACACACACACACACACACACACACACACACACACACACACATGGTGTAGCTGTAGATCACTGTGATTACTCAGTACGTCTAAATGTGATAAAGTCCTTCAGTCTATCAGGTTTAATTTGCTCTGAAACGTCTCTGAAACGTCTTCCACAGTTAGTGAGACTCTGCTGCAGTCGTTTCTTTGGTCTCTTAGTTTTAAAGATGATGTGTGAAAATTTCTGTGGATGTTAAAACTGAAGCCGGTTTAGCATCAAGCCTGAACATGAAACATGGGGGAATACCGTGTGTGCCGTATATTCATGCTAATAAACACAGTTTAAGAATGCACAAAGGCATGGATTAGCAGATACACACACACAGATTATCACAGCAAAGCTCTGCTGTAGTTCCCAAAGGAGAATCCGTGTCTATTTTTGGCCGTGTGGAGGACTTAATGCTGAGAGAGAGAGTTCAGAGGGAGGCGATTGAATTACAGAAGAGATCCTCTTTTGACTGATGGAGAGCACAGAGGATTAAAGCCGCTGTGCTCATTAGCATGACGACACGGCCAGACAGAGATCAGACTTTAAAGGGAGTTTTCTGAAAAGCATGCATGCTTTTTTTTCCCCACAGACTTTGATAGGAACCTTGTATTTGTTCACAGGTGTGTAGCAGCATCCAGCAGCTGATTAGTTTAAAGAGGACATATTATCCCCCTTCTCCAGCTTTTCAAACAGTCCCCTGTGGTCTAAATGAAACATCTGTGCTGTGCTTTGGTCAAAATATAACATGAATCAAGCGCCAGAGGAGGTTTGTGACTCTGTATAAACCAGCTCTCTCAGAACGCTCCGTTTTGATGTGTGTGTCTCTTTAGACATCACTCCTTCACTGGAGAGAATAAAAATGGCGGACCTGTGCAAAAGTTTTGTTCTAGCCTGGGGGTGGAGTCCATGGGTCGAGATATCAGATACCAGAATCCCAGAATCCCACTGTGACATCACAAGGAGAGCTCATTTAAAATAGCATTTTTCTCTGTGTTGTAAGACTTATGTAGACCACAAACAAAGGACTGGATGGATTTATTTCACATTTTGTGGGTCTGTAGACACTCAGGTTACCCAGATATATGTTCAGAAACAATGTAGAAGTGGATTTTTCATAATATTTCCCCTTTAAAGGGATAATTCAGTTTTTTAAAAGTTGGGTTGTATGAGATACGTGATGTTGGGGCACATGTTCATGCTGGGTAATTAATCGAGTTTCAGTTTCAATTGTGATTTTTGTATTCCAACGATCATGACGACAAGATAATGGATGGACGCAACGTCATCCCTCTGAGGGCGACTGAGCTCAATCATCCACAAAAATATGCTGTTTTTTGGGCGCCGGTGGCTGAGTGGTTATTTTGCACGCTTCATGTACGCTTCATGCACGCTAAAGTCCTCAAAGCGGGTTGTCCGGGTCTGAGTCCAACCTGTGGTTCCTTTCCCGCGTTTCATTCCCCCCTCTCTCTCTCTCTCTCTGCCTGTCTCCGACCTGAGTTTCTGACCTGTTCTGTCTCGCCAATAAATGAAAACATCCTGATGTTTTTGCAGCCGTCCTGCTCTGATCATTGTTTCAGGTGTGTGACAACAATATAAAAAATGATCCCGACAGAGAGAGAATCAGGTAACAGCTCACCTCTTCATGAGATCTCAGAGAGGGAGAGACTTCTCCTCAAGCTGAATGTCTTTATTTCTAGCTAAATGGAAAGGATTGAAAATCCCTGTTAAGATTTAAAGACATCAGAGTGGCCCTTTAGGAGCTCCTCTGGTAATCAGTGTCAAAGTAACAGAAACACAGACTTCACTTTTATCGGGCTTGTGCTTTCATGAGATTAATTCATCAGCGTTTTTGAACAGCAGTTAGCTGGAAAACAATCTTATCTCTGAGATGAAAGGACGCTGTGGCGGGGCAATCACATGCACGCACAAAGACAAACGTGCACGAGTGTGCTGCCCATGACCTTGAAGGCGACAGAGAGATGAATCAGAATGAGAATGTACGGCGAGAGAAAACGCAGAGAGAGCGCGAAGGTGTTTCCAAAATGTGAGGGGAGAAAATGGAAAGTAGCACAGCTGCCCTAGTAAGAAACAGATGAGCCTCTTTTTTTTTTTTCCTGCTCCCCCTCATGCTGTTCTCGCCGCATCCACGTGAGCGAGGAGGGGACGGAGGGAGGGGTGTGTGTGTGTGTGTGTGTGTGTGTGTGTGTGTGTGTGATGAACATCTCTGCTGCATGGCAGTCCCGCTCCAGCTTCACCAGCTGTTTCACTTGAATGATTCAGTCGTGAGAGTTTAATTTTCTTAAAAGCGAGTGGAAGAAGAAGTAGGCCACAGGGATGAACAACAATAATTTAGGTTATTAATATAAGATGCATGGGCAAAAAACATCCTGTTACCATTTGACCTTTTCAATATGCATCAAAGAATGTAACAAGAAATGAAAAAACATGAGACTACAGCTTCTGCATCCGGGAATATGGAGAGACGAATGTTTTGAACTGATGACACTTCTTGTTTCCTGCACAAAGATGTGAACAAATACAATAGAAATAAGATGATGAAGACAACAACAGAGAAGCTGGGGGGTGGTGCTGATGGGCAGTCCTGTGACTAAAGATGTTGGGACGCTGTTTAAAATGTAAATAATATCAGAATGTGGAGACTCGGGAAGCATTGAAACAACACAGGACAGTGGATAGAGCAGGAGATGGGGGCGAGAGAGTGGATAATTGACATGCAGGAAAGGAGCCACAGGTTGGACTTGAACCCGGGCTGCCCGCTCGGAGGACCAAAGTCTCTGTACATAGGGTTTGAACTATAACCACCAGGCCATCAGCGCCCCCAAGGCCCAAGTTAACCACGCTAACCACTGGCATCACCTCCCTTTGTAACAACTCTAGGGGCAGCTGTGGCTCAGTGGTAGAGTCGGTTGTCTCTCAACCAGAATGTAGGGGTTTCAAATCCCTCAGCTCCTGCAGCCACATGTCCGATGTACATTGCCAGAGTCCGACAGTTTCTCTCTCAAGCCTGTGCAGAGACACTTATTCATGCTTTTATCACCTGTAGAATTGATTACTGTAAAACTCTTCTTTCTGGTCTTCCGAAAAAAGCATATTTCTCAGTTGCAGCTTCTACAAAATTCAACTGCAAGACTGCTGACGAGAACCAGAAAGAGCACACATTACACCGATTTTAAAGTCTGCACTGGCTACCCGTTTGTTGTTTTTATTTAGTTATTTTTACCTTAGTTTTTGGATTGTGGGGTATGGGGTGGGGGAGGGAGTCATGTTGTTGCTGTTTGATTTATGTTGATGTAAAAGCAGTTTGTGGTTCATTGTTGTATTAAAAATGCTATACAAATAAAGATTTGATTGATTGATTGATTGATGTGTCCTTGGGCAAGACACTTAATACTGATGGAGTCTTTCCACAGCAGCCTCTACCATCAGTGTGTGAATGTATAAGTGTGATGGTGTCAAAGCGCTTTGAGTTGTCAGAAGACTAGAAAAGAAATATACAAGCTCAAGTCCATTTACCATTTATCAGCATTTGGGGAGTGAGGAGACTGAAAGTGGATTTCTTCAGAGGGCTGTCATCTTAATGAAATGACTTTTTCCTGAAATGCCGTACAACAACGTGTATAATGTAGGCCAATGGGGTCGAGAGATACTGAGACAGGGGTCCTGCTGAGACCTCCCTCCCCCCTCCGACGAGGAGGGTGTCCCGCTGTGAGGTGTGCATGTGTGAGCAAGCAACTCGGGAAGTTTTCAGGGGCAGCCTACCGGAAATGTTCTGGATACTTTTCAGGAGTGAGTATGTAAAAAAAAAAAAAAAAAAGCTTAAAAAAAAAAAGTTTTCATGATTATCTTTTTGGATGGAAATGTTTTTTTTATTCAGGATTGCATGACACACACTGACTCGACATGTGTCTCTGATTTGCAGAAGTCTTAAAATGACTCATAACCTCAGGAGTCATGCGAGCAGTCATTTTGTTGGGAGTCATCTTTTAACTGGAGGAAATGGTGGATGTCTCATTTAGAAACTTGTATTTTTTTTTATAACCATCCTCAAAGAGGAACTACAAGTCTCTGATTGTGTCTCATTTCTTCAGGTATTCAGTTTCAGTTTTGGCCGCGAGCCCAGACGGGAAGCAGCAAGTGTTGGACTCGGGGACCCACAGATGCTCCTCGGACAGAAACACGTGTTCCAGTCAGCTGCTCGTCTCTGCATGAGAGCGTGTCTTAGCGAGAGGGAGACCTGTAGGAGAGTTTGCACCAGACCTGTGGCTGTGTGTGTGTGTGTGTTAAAGAGAAAAGAGGGGGAAGATGTCAGCGTCTGAATCATCTTCACATCTTCACCTCGTCACAGATCTTTCTGCATGTCAGTGATGTGCTGCAAAATGTGCTTTTGTTTATTATTCCTGAAATGTGAATCTCATCAGCCTCTCTCCGGTCTGCTATGTTTAAGCAAAGGTGTTTATAAAAAGAACTTGACTCTGTCTTATTCAAATTTTCCTTTTAAACAAAGACAGAGAGCCAGCATTCACAAAAACAGGAATTGAGCCATTACATTTGATTTAAACTTTTGAATTTCCTACTGGGAAAGGTCAACATGTCCTCTGAACCTGATGGAACCTCGATGATGATCACGGCAGGGAAAATCAACAAATGACCGACATACCTGCACAGTTAAAAATCTGTGTCATCTTAGCAAACACTGAGTCTGTGCACTGATTTATTTCCCACATCTTCAGAAATAAATCAAACATTTTGAATGCCTTTTACCTCTCTCAGGAAATACTTGACATATATGTATTTGTGGTTTTATCTCGTAAAATGATCAGACAAAATTAGCTATGACGAGCAAATACGAATGTTTTTTTTTTACAGAAAATGTTAAGATTCTGTCTTCCTCCTCGTGGATCGCTCCTCTTCTCCTCCCTCTCTCTCTCTCTGTCTGCACTGCCCTTTCAAACAGCGTCAGATTCCTGGCATCGTCACACGGGCAGCGTTTCCCGTCATTGCTGTTTGTGCATGAAGGCCACGGGCTCCTCGTCTGGTCTGCTCTGTCTGACACACTTACACAGCCTGAGAGTGTCTGCACGCATGTCCTCAGTCCGTCAAGGACAATGTTACTGTGCACGAGTGTGAAACGCTACATGTGTCTCTAGTGTGTGAGTGTGTGTTTTCTTTTGTTTGTGTGTGTGTACCCCAGTGTCCATCACGTTTTCCCAAAGTCATGGTGTAGGTCTGAATCTATGGAGTGAGTCATCCTCTTCTCCTTGGACAGCAGCAGCAGCAGCATCAGTAAAGCTGGACTCTGGCGCCATCTAGTGTTCTGTTAGAGATAAAGCACCTGTATCAGATAAAACATAAGTTTCCTTACTCATTACCCGGTTTTACAAGCTATGACTTATGTTTGTTTCCTTTTCCTGCTGTATCCATGTCTCATGTCGAGTGATATGATACGCTTAAAGCTTCCCGATGTACCTCGAGGTGACTCATTCAGAGAGAGAGAAAGAGAGAGAGTGGGGAATGACACTTAGAGCAGGGATGGGCAACTTTGGTCACAACAAGGGCCACATTCATTTAATTCTTCCTGGGAGAGGGCCAAATTGTAGTATACAAAAACGATTAAAATCAATCATGTCTCAAATTTAACTCAACATATGCCAGTGATCAAATTTATTACTATGGACATATTTCTGGTTTTCATGATTTCATGGCAGATTTTGTCATGTGTTCTTCATATTTCCAATTAATTGATAAGTAAAAATTGACCTGAGCGCCACATTAAGGGTTGATGGGGGCCGCATGTGGCCAAGAGGCGGGGTTACACCAGTCAATCACAGGGCTTACATATAGACACAGACAACCAGCCACACTCACATCCACACCTGCTGGTAATTTAGAGTCACCATTGTGCAGTCAGCAAGGATAGCCTGCACTTCTTTTGTAGCTCTGGCTCTCTATAAAAGGGAAAGTTCATCACAACTAGTGCTAGAAATTTTACATTCTTTTTCATTTAAGTGAATAATCAGTGAACTGGAGATTTAAAAGCTCCTCAATGAAGTTCAGTTAGTGCGCAGTCAGGCCAGCTGATGTAAGGGAAGAAAGTGTCTCATATGAACACTTAAAGAAGAAAAAGAGCAGTGTTTTAATCCAGACGTTGAATTCGGTATCAGAGAGAATCAGAGTCATTATGGAAAGCATTTATTGAGGAAACGCTCGTTTCCAGCAGCCAATAGTCTGCTGGTATCTGTAGATAAGGACACCTACACATGAATGAGTGTTTAAATGTGCTGAAGTTTGGAGATAAGCTCCATGGGTGGTAGATTAAAGGTCAAAGGGTTAAATATTAGAGGATTGACTGAGTGACTTAGATGGGATCGTGTTTTTGTCTTTTCAGGTACTCTGTTGATGCATCATTAATTTATTTTACTTAAAGGTCACATATTGTGTAACATACTCTTCACCATGTTCCTCTAACTCTAATATGTGTCTCTAGTCTGTCTACAAACCCCCCAATGATGAGAAAAGTCCATCCTCTCCATTTTTTGTCTGCTGCACCTTTCAGAAAATGTGTGCTCAAACAGGCCGTTTAGAGATTTTCCCTTCGTGACATCACAAAGGGCAGTAACCCCTCCCCCAGGTGGGTGACACTCCCACAGCTAGGTGTTTGTTCTGCCCTCTGAGTCTGCCTTCTCACCGTAAACAATAGGACATTGACACCCAAGCCCTTCCAGAGAGGGGGCGTGATCAGACACAGCTCATTTACATATTTAAAGGTACAGACACAGAAACAGCCTGTTCTGAGCAGGGCTGAAATAGAGGGGTTTATAGACATGATCAAATATAGGATCAGAGTGGATTTAGAACAAGAAACTTCACACACATGTTTTGGGGAGCTCTGAGACTGAGGAGAATATGTCACCTTTAAAGGGAAGAATGTGCAACTTTTTGATCCAGTAGATGTCGCCCTTGAGCATCTGCATGAAACCAAAACAAAGAGAGGATGTAAGATACAAATAAAACAGAAGGCCGCACGATCTAACAACAAGAGAAAAGCAAGAATAAAACAGTAAGTAAAGTAAAAATCAACAAGATCAGAAATGAAAACTTGGAATTGTCTGGGTGTTATTAATGTGGTTCTCTTAAAATGTCTTGGGTCCACATGTCTGATGTGGCTGCAGGAGATTCCATCCTGTTGAGAGACGGCCGACCACTGAGCCACAGCCGCAGACGGTTGAATAAGTTAAGTACATATTTTTGTGCCTCCAATGGCCCTTTATGAACACGACAGCGCTCTGCATGTTACAGCCATCTTTCTTTACAGCTCCACAAAGCACATTCAATTTCCATCAGATTCCTCCAAACAGCCATGTGCAGCCTAATCTCTTTTTTTTATGGACCGACCAGCTGCCCCGAGGGTCTGCAGGCCAATATTTACCTCAGCCTCTCCTGAAGGAAAGCTGAGTAGGGAGTCAGAGGAATACCACGCTGTTGTTGCTGCCGTAAACTTTGAGTGCAGCTTGGACAGATATGGAGCAGATAAGACTTTATTGAATTGTAAGGAGAGATGTAGAGTCTATTATGTTGGATTGCAGTTAGAAAATATAGCAGCTTGAGGCTACATATAGGGTGCATGTATTTCTGATATGACAGCAGCTTTGCAGCAGATTCCTCTGAGCGCTGTGAGGAGTGAATGAGACGATAAGAATGGAGCGAGTCTGGCTGATAAACTGAAAACCTCGCCCCACCAGGGAAGAGAAAATGAAAAAGAATCTCCTACCAGAAAATCCAACAACAACGTTTGCAGATGAATAGTGAGAATATGAGAAATCATAAGCATGGCATTAATAAAAGCTACATCTGGTACATGATTTATTCATGAAGGTTGCCTCCCGTACACTGAGGGTTGTTTGAGCGTGAACATCACGGCCTGGTTGTGTTATCTCCTCGCCGCCTCTTCTGTTTTCTCATTAAGCAGCCGGCAGAGGAACATTATTTAAAATATTAAGAAGAGTGATTATTTTGGCAGCATTCGTTCTTTTCTTCTTGTTGTTTGTAAAAAAAAGAAGCTGCATGGCGTGGGAATACAGAGGGAAACAAACCCTCTGTACCCTGGTTGAAGGTGCGTGCAGCGATGGTGCCGACAGAACGCCGGCCAATGTTTACTCATCTTGGGATTGAAAGACTCGTCTGACTTTGCAGAGGAGTTAGAAGTGAACACACATGCTTCCATACAGACAAATAAAGCCTTCTGACTCAAAAGTTTCCTTCTCTTCCTCGTCTCGCCTTCTGCCACTTCCTCCTAAATTAGTTCGCCTCCCTCGTTCTTCCAACTCTCCTGATAGTTTTTCTCCATTCGTCTGCTGCCACCTGTCAGGCTTCCAAAGAAATACTTCACTCCAAAAACATTATTTTAAAGGTCCAATATGTGAGCTATTTACTGAATTAAATGATAAAATGACCTTACTATATCCTCAGACATTAAGGAAACCTGTTATGTTGAAACACATGTCCCTGCAGGGGGCGCTGGAGTCCCATCTATGGTGGTCTCCATGCTGGAAATGCTGTCTCAGTCTAACTTTCAGTCAACCTAACGACAGGCTGAGAGTTGGAGCTGAGGCGGGTTTTAAGACTCCTGACAAACCGTTACACCGCGCCCACCTGTCAATCAGGTCAGCTACACACCTTATTGTGAATAACTCTTATCCTTCATCAAATCAAAACTGATGAGTCATCAAAACATTCACCCCCCCGTACAGTGTGTGTCGATCGAGACATGAGCTAATCAGAACTATTTGTTTTTTTGAACCAGGCTGTAAACATGTTAATCTCTGCTGTAAAAACAGGCTTTTTTTAATGGGTGTGTATGTGACTTCCTGTGCTTCTGCAGACAGCCTCTAGTGGACACTGAAGGTACTGCAGGATTTTGCAACTTCCGCATCGGCTTCATTTTTGCCTTACTAATCAAACTGAAATGGGAGCATATGAAATAAACAACCAGAAGAAGCCGTTCTCTTCACCATCATCATCATTATAATCTCTGACACTCAGACCCTATTCAGGAGGATCTAAAATATTCAGAGCATCCCAACAGGTAATCAGAGCTTTAATCAGGTTACATACACACACACACACACACACACACACACACACACACACACACACACACACACACACACACACACACACACACACACACACACACACACAGCATGTCCCCACAGTGCACAGAGGTTAACAGCTGCTGAACACGAAGCTGTTAAATATTTCAGGATGAACACACGTTCTCTCACCAGCCCGCCTCTCCTGCAGGCGTTCTGGGAGGCGTTCTGCCACCCCAAAAAAAGCGCTTCTATAACTTATTAATGCAACAGAGAAGAGTGATGGGAGGAAATGACATGACTGTGTGCTCACTGTGAGGGGATGAGCGCAAACAGTGAAGGTGGTGTATGTTCAAGTTTACTCATTTAGAGAAAGTTAGACAAGTGAACTCAAGTTTCTTCTACAAACTTTACGCTTCCTTCAACAGAGTTCACAACTTGTGTCCTTTTACCGCTCTTTATTCTTTCAGTAATTTCTCTATCTGTGGGGTTTGTCTTTCTCTTTGTGATATAACTGTCTGATTAATTTGGTACCAACAAAGCAGAGGACTGTTTTGATTTAAAAAAAAAGATGTCTGAAGTTCATCTCCTGCTAAATGATTCATTAGTCACCAACTTTTACAGCTCGAAATTACACTTTAAGAACCGTTTGAGACGTCAGAGAGCAGACTGCGTCTGCAGAGATTTTACTGTTTCAGTTTGTTCTGGTTGACTCAGGATGTTTCTGGGCGGGAAGCTGGTGTGTTTCCTCCAGCCAATGACAGCGCAGCAGGTGAGTTTAGTTGTGGATACCAGGAGGAGGAGCCCAGTTTGTTGTCTTTACAAGCTACAAAAATGCTACTGACTCCGCCTTTAAAGGTTATTCAAGTCCTGAACCTTTTTCGGCACTCTACATTACATAGTCCACATAATAAACTGTTTAAAGGTCCCATATTATGCTTTTTCTGGTTTTATATGCACTCTAGTGTGTTTTCCAAGTGTCCTGTGCATGTTTAGGCACATCTATGTGCAAAAATTCAAAGTCCGCGGAAACGCAGCTTCTCCTACGTCCTCCTGTTAGCTGTAGCATTAGCTGCATGTAACGCTCGGTTCTAGCCCCCCTCGATAAAAATTTGTCAGTCCGACGTCATTGTCAATGTGAGATCACTGATCTCAGCCCATTGGCTCGTTGTGGCAAGCCCTGCAGCTCATGTTGCACGCCCGTTAACTTCTGTAGCACGCCCACGATATGCCGTAGCCTGCGGTAGCACAGTAGTGCTAAGGTGCTAATGTTTATGCTCCCCTCGGACGGAGCCAGTGGTTGCATTCCCATTATGGTAAGAGGCGGGACATTTCCGAGACGCGTGCTGAGCAACTGACCAATAACGACAGAGCGGATCGGCAGACCAATCAGAGCAGACTTGGCCCACGTGGGGCTCTGCAGTGTGGGCTCAGCAGAACGTAGCTGATGGACTCAGAGCGTAGAGGGAGCAAGGAGGAGCAGTACATGAAAACAGACACTTTTTTCGGACTTTAGCTATCGTGAACGTACAAAAGTAGGTACATAGATTAAATATACGAACCCCAAAAAGGGCATAATATGGGCTCTTTAAGATGGACAACGCACCTCAACGTCCAGTTGTTGTTGTTCTGGATTTTTCTGTTGGTATTTTATTGCATATAGTAAAAAGTTCTCTCAAAAGGGGTAATCAGCTTCAAAAGTAACATCAGTCACAAGTGCATCAACGATTCCCGGGACAGTCCCAGTTGCAGAGCATATTTCTACTTTCACAGGGTGTAGGTATTTTGCATATACATGAGTGATACATCGTCATTGGTTTCAGCTTGCCTGATGATTTATCTAACACCAACAGAAATTCCTTTGTTCGGAGCTCATGCTGTACCCAGATCCTGAGGAGTGTTCCCGTTGGACATACAGACCAAGGCCATACAGAGAAACAGTTTCTAATTTCTAAATGGCGCACAAACATATTTTAAGTTCAAATGAAGACGACAGACAGATAGTATTTTTCCACTACATTGTACAAAGAAGAAGCCAAGATATCACTGTGCGCTAACTGTCATGTTCTGTGTCAGATAGAGTCTGGGAGAGATCGGCTGGAAAATCTGCAGTATTGACATCACGCCTGACAAAAGCATTTAACAACCTCATGGAGATCTGATCCTTTAGGTGTCGAGTTTCAAACCAGCATTGAAAGTACGTTTTTTAAAGACTGAATCACTGCTCACCATGACTCTCTGACTCTACCTTTTAAAGTTCCTCATGTTGATTTGCTGAAGACGGAAATCTTGCATCCTTCTGTCCCCTTGCTCACTCTGGGACTCTATAGGTGTAGTCTCTATGCTCCTAATTTAAAGACAGAGAAAGAAGCATTACACAATCTTGTCCATTTTTCATTTCTCTCTTATTTCTCTCAGCACCATTCTCTCTCTGTCTTTCCCTCATTGCCCCCTTCACGCTCTTCCCTTTTTTAGTGTCCTCTTTCTTCAGATCAAACTTTTTGTTTGTCTTTTTGTCCACTAAACTTCCCCCTCTTGTTATACCTTTTACTGTCTGCACCTCCTAGACTTTTCTTTTTTCCCTTGCCACTCTTCCCTCCATACTCGCTCCCTCGCTCCCTTGCTCTCCTTCCTCCCTTCCTTCCTTTTCCAAGTCTCAATCTTGCCTCCATCTTCCTTGCAGTGGCTCGCTCTTCCTCCACTTCTTCTTCTCTTCTTAAGACGTTTTCCCATATACACTCCTGTAAAATATCTAGATGATTTCAGGAGGACTGCTCCTGAAATCATCTAGACATTGTTCACACGCATGCACAGGAGGGGGGGCGGGGTCTTCTGAGGTAACAAAACACAGCGGAAGTAGTGGACGAAGCAACAGAGTCCTCTATGTGACGCTATAATGTGAAAATCTGGATGAAGTAACCTTGGATTCTTCTTCTGAATTTGCCATCTTAATATATATGGTTCTGTGAAAGTGTGTGTGTGTGTGTGTGTGTGTGTGTGTGTGTGTGTATGGCGATACACAATTAAACAAGCTACATTTGTAGTACCAGCACATATTGTAGAGGGAACTCTGCTTAACCCATTCATTTAAACAGAACTAATTAGAGGAGTTGTCGAGGGAGAAGGCCCTCGCTGGGCTGTATGTATATTTGTGTGTGTGTGTGTGTGTGTGTGTGTGTGTGTGTGTGTGTGTGTGTGTGTGTGTGTGTGTGTGTGTGTGTGTGTGTGTGTGTGTGTGTGTGTGTGTGTGTGGGTGTGTGTGTGTGTGAGTGCGTGCAGGTTTTTCAGAAGATAAATGGATGCTGCTTAACAGTGCAGTAAATACAGAGGTCTCACAAGGGTATTACAACTCTGGCTCGCTTTAATTTCTGTGTAACTCTCTCTCTCTCTCTCTCTCTCTCACTTACTAATCCTTTAACTCTCGCTCGCTCTCTTCTTTCAGCATATTAGATATGAACTCAAGGATTTAAGTCCGTTTTAATACAAAAATAATTGCAGTAATTTATCATCGGATTAGCTAATGGAAATCCAGAAAGCAAGAAGGAGCAGAAAACAACAAAGACTGCATCCATCAAAGGCATGAAGTCCAGCAGTGTGTGTATAGATGCAGATTATGCACATACATGTTTTCTATTAATACTCTCTATATTAACCCATCAGGTATTTTCTGATCATGATATATGCCCAAGGCAATTATGGCAAACTTCCAGGTTTTTTTCCTGTGTTGCAAACATTTAGCGTTAAATGACATCATTTTTTACTTGAAAGATATTTTTTGGCCTTGGCCTTTGATAGGACATCTGAAGAGAGACAGGAAATGTTGGGATGAGAGAGCGGGGGATGAACCCACAGCGGCTGCAACATGCTATGTTGAAGTGCTGGTTTCTCTGACAACAATGTAGCAGCCAGTATGTCCTCCTTCTAACTTTAGATTCTGGTCCTGAATGATCTGGATTTGTTTGGACCAGAGAAGGTAGGCGGTTGTAAGACACCCCCACATGGCCGTTTTGGACGGCCCTCGGTTTGCCAGATATGAGAGCAGTTATCAGGTCAAACCAACAGGTGTTACAGTGATGGAAGCGGGCAAGAGAACTGGTTCAGATAGAAATGATTGTACCCGACCTAAAAAGCCTCTGCATGTTTCTAATAAGCTCCACGAGCAGAAACGTGCTCAAACTAGGATCAATATTGGAGATGCTTTTGAAAAATGGAGAGAGGTTAGAACACAGAAAGGTTTACAGACCGATGCAGAGCTGGCTAAACACTGAAGCTTCAGTGTTTACCACATGGCAACCTGCGTGAGCATCGACTCTAGAGAGGAGGGGGCGGGGGGGAGACAGCTCTCCACAATGTTGAGAATTTGCACCGCAGTACCCGTTTTAAACACTAGGGGTCAGAGTTACATATTACTCCTTTAAGGATCTGCACATATTTCCTTTTTTTTGTTTCTTCTTGTCTGCCACTTTTTTATACCCTTCTTTTTCCCTTTGTCTAATATTGTTTTTGTTCTCCTCTCTGTCTGTGTCTCTGGTTCGGTCTCCTCAGGCAGGATATAATCATTTATCTCATCACTATATCATCATCCGTCACTGTAGGTGGTGCCGGTATGAATTGTGAACGTGGCAGATGTTTGAAAAAGATATCACAAAGTGGAGTGATGACACAGAATCAACCGTTATTGATGATGAGAATTTTGGATGTTTTGGAAAGTAAAAGGAAGCTTTAAGCGACAGCACAAACACAGAAATTATGCGATTCATCAGTCAGGCGTGGGTAAGTGAATGCATCCATTTCAAAGCTGCCGCGGCTGACAAAGCATGGCGTGGAATAAACAGCAGTGTGGAGATGAGACGGATCTCTAAAGACAGGTGGAGGCGACGTGAAAAAAGAGAGGAGGAAAAGTTGAGACTTTATTCTTCCATCAAAGTGACAGGCGGCTCGTTTTTTCAACACCGGGAACAATTTCAACTCCATTTAGTTTCACATTAAAAATGTAATTGCTCCTCAAGATGAGAGAGCGATTCAATCACAACTTCAGAATCAGAACTAAAATGATGTGGATGAAATTATAGGCTGCTCTCAGCGATGGAGAGCTGCTGGGTGTTTCATACTCACAGTTAGACATCATTTTCATACCGATAACTAAGTCTCTCCGAGCTATTTTAATATCTTTTTCTAAAGTCATTCAGTAGACTTATTATTTTCATCATTATCAACCAATCACCAAACCCATCAGCTATCATCTGATGACGATCAAGCCTCGGGCTGCTTCAACCAATTATTCAGGGATTCTGTTGAAGCCAGCGTTCTTGAGATGGGCGATAAAGGAGATCTGGGCCCTGACTTTCCGCGCCTTGTGCTCCTCACTGTTTACATCTCGACATCCAACTTTAGAAACAAGAATGGAGTCGGTAGGGAGAGACGCTAGCTGTGCTTTCATGCAGATTTCTGTTCATAGAGGTTAAAAGAAAAGCGAAATCATTGTCTCTAGCCCTGTTCAGACGCTCCTGTGACGTTTCACATTCAATCTTAATGTCACAAAGCGTAATGGGGGGGTGAAGTGATCCCCCCTCTGTACTGTCTTCAGAGGTAGTAACGGAGGCGTTACAGAGGCGAGACAGGATCAGCTGACCCAGCGGGGAGTGCAGCGCTGTGCGTGCATGTCTGACTGTGTGTGTATGTCGAGGTCCCGCTGTGCTGAAACCCAATGTGAATTAACAAACTGGGACACCAGTATCAAGCCGTCACTTAATCAATATGAAGGTTTAAAGACGCGATGACGTCTGAGCTTAGTTGCAGAACTTCTGCTTTGAATTAGTATAGGGAGCCTATGGGTTCCTGGACGGTATTACCGTTAATGCATTCTGCCTGGTTTTGGTTTTGGTTGTGGTTGTGGTGGTCTTGGTGGTTTTTGTGGTTGTTGTTGTGGTGGCCTTGGTGGGTTTTGTGGTTGTGGTGGTTGTTGTTGTTGTTGTTGTTGTGGTGGTCTTGGTGTTTTTTGTGGTTGTGGTGGTTGTGGTGGTTGTGGTAGTTGTGGTGGTGATTGTGATGGTTGTGGTGGTAGAGGTGGTGGTTGTGGTGGTCTTGGTGGTTTTTGTGGTTGTAGTTGTGGTGGTTGTGGTGGTGATTGTGATGGTTGTTGTGTTGTGGTTGTGGTGGTTGTGGTGGTCTTGGTGGTTTTTGTGGTTGTGGTGGTTGTTGTTGTTGTTGTTGTTGTGGTGGTCTTGGTGGATTTTGTGGTTGTGGTGGCTATTGTTGTGATGGTTGAGGTGGTAGTTGTTGTTGTGGTTGTTGTGGTTCATGTTGTGATGGTTGCGGTGGTTGTTGTGGTAGTTGATGATGATTGTGATTATTTACGCGTCATGCACACAAAGTGCCCGACCCTCATGCATTTCTAAGACACCAGGAATCTTGCTGTAGTGGTTTAACATTTCATAACATTACAAACCTGCAAACTCCTCTCACAGCTCGGTCTTAAATAGTGTTCTCTGTCGTTTCTCCCAGAATGCTTTGCAGATCAAATCTCCTACATAAAACGGTTCCTCTTCTAAAGCAAAACTCAAGTGTTTCATAATCACCCAACCAGAAGAAATCAATGATAATGGAAGACAGTACATCCCTTATGTCGACATTTATTGGACAATAAAGAGGAAATGTCTCAGCCACACAACAAACAAACTGTGCGTTAAAGAGCCCATATTATGCCCTTTTTGGGGTTCATATATTTAATCTATGTACCTACTTTTGTAGGCTAAAGGTAACGTTCCTTAACTTAACTGTGCACAGAGGGATCTTTGCTTTTTGGTTAAATTACACTCAACACAGGCCTTAACCTGTAGGTAAATTTGATCATAGGGAGAGTCACATATACTAAATAAAGCACAGATAATACATACAACCTAAAAAGTGCAAATGCATATTACATGGACTAAAGATGCCAAAGTACATAAAGTGTGCAGATTCCAATCGTTAAATTTGATAAACAAGTCTATCTGTAAAAGTTAAAGAACATTATAAGACCTTCAAGAAATTACCAACAAACACATCAAGCAGAAAAGAGAAAAAAAGAAAATGTCACACCTTCATGCTCTTTCATTTGCCTAAAGAGAGAGATGCAGTACCTCACAGCCACCACTAGATGCTACTAAAGAGCTATAATCCACTGCCAGCATCTCTTCTTTTTTGTTTTACTTCCACTACCCTACTCCCTCCCAGCCTGTGCTGTGATTCGAACTTGTGACCTTCCAATCACAAGCCGGCTTTTCCAATCTCCGGCCTACAAACAAGGCAGTCCGGCCCTGGCTGTGATCCACAGGACTTGTGGATAAATATAGATATTGCAGGCCACAGTGCAGTGTGTGCAGGGGGATTGATCGTTACACCATGAGACAGCTCTTGGTGGACCGACAGAGGCGAACAGCGGCACGCAGCAAACATTTCTTGAACCACATGTGATCTGATTCTTGAGAATACAGGGAGTATTTGTTGTCAGATGCACTCGTATACATACTACATTATTTTTCAGTTCAGTGATGCTGCATTACGGTGAGATTCAGCGAGCATCCGTCGCAGTGATAAATTCCACTTTCATTTAAAAGTACACTCGTCTGATTAGTCTGAATTACAAAGTGACGCTGCACACAAATGAAGCGTCCTGTTTCTGCAGAATCAGCCGATTTAAATAATGAAGTTCTGAATTCATGGCTGCACTGTCATCAGCGGCAAACTGTGAAGAAGACATTTAATGTACTGAAATCCTCTTTACGATTTCTTTTTTTTTATTCCTGTAGCGATGATGACCTTTTAAAACTTCCAACCAATTATCAGTCAGTGCCTGCTGGGACGGCTGGTGCAAACCGTTGCAGTCCAACAAAATCAAGTAAGGTGTGTAAGAGACGGTTTAAAGTGTAGAGCAGCCGAAGAAAGGCAGGGGAACAGGAGGAAAACAGGAGAGTAATGCTTTTTAGATTTTATTATAAGTAAGGTGAGGAGGAGAGGAAAGTGAAGGAAAGATACAGAGTAGGTTTATGGCTGCATTTGCCCCTGAGTGTGTGTGTGTGTGTATGTGTGTGTGTGTATGTTTGTGTGAATGTGTTGCCCATTAGTCACTGAAACCTTCCTTAACATGCTGCTCTTAATTGAGTTACTTTTTCCTCTTCACCTCTCCCCTGCTTTTAACCTTTAACCTCTACGTCTCCACTATTCTAATCTTAAACTGCTACTTTGTTCATTTCTGTAGTTTTGTTTCTATGTGTGTGTGCATGTTAAAGATGTAAAATCCTCTTCTAAAATAAAATTTACACTTTATTGATCCTGCGAGGGGAAATTCGTTTTTTAAACTCTGTCTAGTAAACATGCTACACAAACATGCACAAACAGGATCCTATGGACATATACTAATGGAGGGGTCTCGGAGTGAGGGGGCTGCTCATGGTGGGTACTCCTGGGCTGGTGGGGGGGTTTGGTTGCCTTATTCGGGGGCACCTCGGCGGTGCTCAGGCTCCTCTCCAGCTACCAGGCCAGTTTCTGGACTTGAACCGGTGACTCTCTGATTCCCAACCCAAGTCCCTACAGACTGAGCTACTGCCGTTCCTCCAACACTAATATGTGTCCCTAGTCTGTCTACAAACCCCCCCATGATGAGAGACATCCATCCTCTCCGTCTTCTGCCTGCTCCACTTTTCAGAAAATGTGTGCTCAAACAGGCTGTTTGGAGATTTTCCCTTCATGACATCACAAAGGGCAGTAACCCCTCCCCCAGGTGGGTGACACTCCCACAGCTAGGTGTTTGTTCTGCCCTCTGAGTCTGCTTTCTCACCGTAAACAATAGGACATGGAGCGAGAAAGCCCGAGACACCCAAGCCCTTCCAGAGAGGGGGCGTGGTCAGACACAGCTCATTTACATATTTAAAGGTACAGGCACAGAAACAGCCTGTTCTGAGCAGGGCTGAAATAGAGGGGTTTATAGACATGATCAAATACAGGATCAGAGTAGATTTAGAACAAGAAACTTCACACATGATTTGGGGAGCTCTGAGACTTGTTTAAACTGGTTTAGGAGGAGGAGAATATGTGAGCTTTGATACCAGTTTGGACAAAGTATGGATATCTTCTCCATTCTGATGATGCACATTTTTCAATCCATTAAACTTTTCCATTTCCTCAGTTTGATGTGTGTGTCTGAGCATGACTGTGTTTGTGTGCATTTGTGTGTGTGTGTGTTGATCTGGATGATGAAAGTGTGTGTCCACTTGATGAAAAAAGGCATGTCATGGTGAGTGGGATGGCTGTGTGTATGATATCGGTCAGCCTGGCTGACATTCAGAGAAATGTAACCTGAGTCAGGTGTTCAGGACCTGGATCTGGACCTGGATGTAAAGTCGATCAGAGAGAGAGAGAGAGAGAGAGAGTTTGCATCTGGGACCTTTAGAGAGAACATTCTGAACGTTTTTTCTCGGCCTGTCTCGCCCCTTCTATCTCCTCTCCTCTCCCCTGCAGAAATATCAAGGACTCCTCAATTGAGCATCTCCGCAACATTCCCGCTGCATTGTTTTACAAAACCTGAAGGTTCATGCATTGTGCAATATAGCATAAAAAGGAGAAACTAACATGCATACAAGCTAGCAGGTCATCAGAAGGTCAGATCTGTGGGAGTTTCAAAATGCCCATTGACAGTAAAACAAA